>NC_132879.1:39690596-40290596 GCF_030463535.1 Salminus brasiliensis
AGGAACAAAGGCAGGCAGGGCCGCCAAAACAGGAACAGAGGCCGGAGACCTGGGCACATACACTGGAGCAGGGACCTTGGACACTGACATGGGAGTCTGGACCTCGGGCATAGACACTGGTGTGAGGTGACAAGCGCCCACCTCCATCGGTTCGCTGACTGGCGCTCTGTGAACATACAGGGATAGCTGGAGAGCCAGCTGCCTGAATAGAAAACAAGGCAAGCCAAACCTAAGTTAGCAGCGACTGCCTAGAACCGGGGTCGTCTAGGAGCATGAGCAGGAAGCTAACGTAACATGCTTGCCTCTCAAACCAGACTGTGGTTTCTCTTGACTACGACCGGAACTCCTGTCAACCTGAACACGCCACCAACGCGCGGGGAATCACGGATAGTCAAATATTTACACTCAAATAGTCATTTAATTTGTAAATTTATATGACAATATATATAGAATAATTATGTTTGGTCAGAGGCTGTTTGGTCTCCAATTACAAGAGATCTGAGACATAATGATAGTTTTCCAGAGACTAGATGTCATTCAGTACGAGGAAACATGCCGTTCTGTCCATGCCCAAATACTAGGATATGCATTGAGCTCTGATGTTCTCTTCTTGCGACTGAGGAGTAGATAATGGTGGCACGGTCTTCTTCAGGAAACTTGCTAAGGACATCTTCTTAGGAACAACATCATATTCATCTTGCTTGGTGCACAGTTGCTTTGTTGTTGCTTGCATCTGTTCACTTGTGTCAGACTAAACTTTCTTTTTCTCAGCTGGTAGAGACATCATCTCTGTAATAGCTTGCTGTTTGAGCTTGAGTTGATCTGTGGCAGGGCCATTGTATTTACTATTGAGGTACTGCAGTACAGTGCTTTTGGTGTGAGATTTCATCTTTTTTTGACTGTAGAATGCTGTTGTTAAACAATGCATCAGTATACTCTTGTAGTAGACTTATAGCCTTATTCACTTACTCCAATACATCTATGTCTTGACATGTAGGCACTAGCTGGAGAGACTTCTTATCTGAACCCAGAACTTGGCTTTTGGCTTTCTAATGCTCCAAAACTCTGTTGATCATTTATAATTATGGTATCCCATATGAAGTAGTGACAGACAATGCAACTCAATTCACTTCTGCAGAATTTGTGAGATTCACACAAATGTATGATTTCACCCTTGAGAGAAAATATGGCCCTTTCTAACATTACTTTTATGTGGTTTCAACTTGTTATCAAATGGTTATCTTAATCCTGTGGTCACTCTCTCTCTTTGTATACCATCACCCCCCCCCCCTCAACTTCACCCACCTCCTACCCCTCTTTAAAGTGATAACTATCACCCCCTATTGTTGACACTCCAAGTGCCCTCAACTTCACCCACCTCCTACCCCTCTTTAAACTGATAACTATCACCCCCTACTGTTGATACTCCAAGTGACCTATCCTTCATCCCCCTCCTACCCCTCCTTAAACTCCTCTTCATCAACCTTTCTCCTCCCACAATTTCCAATGTATATAAGGCCCTCTCAAAATACCCCTAATTAGACTGGGTTGACCGTGACCGATCAAGTTGTACATCTCTGTGTGTATCAATAAACTCATCAACACTGAAGATCCAGTCTCCTGACTCCTGAATCTGTCTCCTGGACGCCGGATTTCTAACACCCTCCCAACCTCCAGCCCTTATTACCCGCAGAGTAACAAAGCAGCTGTGAAGAGTGTTGCTATTGCAAAGCGAATTTTGCAACAGCCAGACCCAGGTCACTCCAACTAATGCCACTGGAGTCTGGCACAGCTCCAGACAGGTCAGCAGATCAGAACTACTGTTCCATTGCTTCCACAAAAGTTGCAGCCAAGTGTCATCGATTATGAGCAAGTGCACTAGACAGACCAGCGAACCAAGAAAGCCTACAGATTATTCTATAATAGACGCTACTCAGCACACAACCTACCTGTTTTGCAGCCAAGCCAAAGTGTCAGGATGGGGATGGGGAAGGGTTGGTACATGCCAGCAACCGTCCTCAACAAAGCACCTGAGCCCAGATCTTTTTGCGAAGTGCGGACCACGCTAGCTGAGGCAAGGAAGGACAACTCGAGAAATTTGGGCTCAAGTTCTGGGGGGCTTTGAGCTGATGGGACCCGAAGCAAGACCCCAAAAGTTCCAGCTTACAGTGAGGCAAGTTGCTCATGTTGTAGCCTTTGTTGAGATGTGAGTGGATGTAGCTGTGGTAAGCTTGGGAGGACCAACGTCCGAGACGTTGGATGGTGTGATCAGGGAGTCCTTGATGGGAGGCTGGAGAGGCAGCACCGATTCTGAAAGAATGACCTGAGAAAGGATTTGAGGGCTAACTGCTGAGAGGGAGGATGCGATTGTGGAACAATAGACGGGGTATGTCAGATCCTGCTTTTGTGACTAAAAGTGGGTTTGTTGGTTGAGTATTCTTGGAAAGCCTTTGTTTGATAAGCTGTATGAGGGGTTTGCATGGACTGGGTGGAGATTTTAATTAGGGTGGTTTCCCCTAATTGGTCAGTTTTGCTCCATTTGAGATTGAATATCAGGGTATGTGAATCAAGGGTAGTGAGATCTGACAGGAAGCCAAAGAAGGCTAAGTGGACAATGGTTTAGAGTGTGGATTAGATGGTAGCTGAGTATTCACTCGAGCGAAGTGTCTATAAGCAGTGCAATAGAATGACTGAAGTGATGGGTGATCATTGAGATGGAAGATGAGGTTCTGATTTTTTTAATTCTTTGAGAAGCAAACCTGGTTGGCTGGAGGAAGAATGAGGTAAACTGGTTATGAATTTTGTGAAGAAATAGATGGCATCTAGATACTCTTTCAAGGTGGGGGATCAGATGAAATGCTGTGAGCTGGCTGATGTGAGGAAGGCTGTGATGAAGAGGTAGTTTAAAGAGGAAGGCAGTGTAGCAAAATGTGGAGAGTTAGAATAGCGGAAAAGATGGTATCCTGGGCTTGGGATGTCCTAGCTGTGGGTTAGGTAGAGTATGGTGTTGAAAATGGAGGCACTGGCATGGGTCGATGGTCTGCTTGAGGTACTAAGGATCTAAATCTTAGAAATTAAAATGAGTGAATCAGCAATAGCATTTGATCAGCCTGGGACATGAATGGCTCTAAGAATGTATTGGTGTCGTACTAAATAAAAATAGAGACAACGGATGAAAGGTATGAGCGATAGTGTTCTAGATCAGCCTGATTATATGAACAGCAATGGAGTTTTCTAGGTGGATTAGTATTGCTTTTCTGTCCACTCATGCCCCTAAGGATGAGTGGTGATGACAGGGTAGATGATCGGCGGGAGCGCTGGGAACAAGAGTGAGGCAAACAAGAGCGGGCATGTCAGGAAGAGCCAAATGAGGCTGCACTAGCAGGACTGGGACAGAAACAACTGACCTGAGTCAAGGAATAGAATGAGGAGGAGCGCCAGTCGACCGAGAAGAGCTCATCACCCGAGGCGGTAATGTCGAGGTCGCTTAGCAAAGGGCGAAAGTAAGCAAATGCTGAGAAGATGGATACAGCTCCGGCAGTGTGAGTTTTCGTCATGAGAAGGAGAAGGGAGAGGAGCGAGTTTTATAGTGCATAGTAATGGAGAGGAGGAGTTTGGGTGTGGTCCTTCTCCCAAACTTTTAGTTATTACATTACTCCATTTGGTGCAAACAGAGCAAGGCCCCATAACACACGGGAAGGCATCTGCAGAGCATCCCTAGTGTAAAAGAACATAAGTGTCAAATACCACAGACGACAGCACAGAAACTTTGCCCACTGCATGTCTACTGATGACCCCTGACACACCAGTAAGGAAAAGCCCTTCTTCAAAACCATTATCCCCGGTGCAACCAGCAACACAGCCTCCTATCACAACCTTGGCTGGGAGACAGTTCAAATCACCTGGTTGGCCGAAGGACTATGTGTGTCCATAAGTGACTGCAACAATCTATTGTGCTGCCAACTCAAAATAGCTCCAGAGGCTAATAGTTAAAATACATACATATTAAATAAAAAGAGTTCTCAGGTTAATTACGAGTGTACCTTTTGGGATGGACACTATGCAGCATAAGACATTTTTTTGCCTTGTTCACTGTTGATATGGCTGCGTGTTGAAAGGGGGAGATGTCATGCATTGTTAAGATTTGAGCGATAACTAGCTTTCTGTCAGGCATACGCATTACACGCATGCTTATTGAATAGGTGGGATGACGTCAGAAGAAAAACAAATGGAGAGTGTAGTAGTCTGAAGCTAGAGTAATAAGCTAAGTAAAGCTTCTGCTTTACTAAATTCCTCTAAATAATAAATGTTTTTAATTAATAAATTAATTTCTTTTTTTATGTGTAGAGAAACAAACATTAAACATGACGAGTAGACATGATACTGTCATGACTGGCTAGGTCTGACTATGAGGATGAACACTCACAGGGGATGGTCCAAATATACAATATAAAAATAAAAAAATAAACAGGGTAAACACAAGGGAAAGCAGCAAACATACAGGGACAAAGGATAAACCAAAATACAACCGTGACAAATGAACTTGGGCAAAGCAAAGGTGCACACCTGAGGCTGGCAAGACACTGGGGGCTAGGCTAGCGTGCTGGGAATAAGTAGTAACTATAACACTAACCAAAACCTACAGGCAGTGCCTAGAGGCTCGCTACCATGAATACCTCCAGTACGCTCAAGACCGTGGATCTGTTCAGTGAGTAAGCTCGCTAAGCTCAACACCATGAATCTGTTCCAAAGGTTCATAAGGTTCAATTCTCGGCAACCGGCAGCTAGCGGTAAATATAAATATCCTAGCCTTAGGTGGAACATATTAATCAAACAATGAACTAACACATGATGCTAACACAAATGTGAGGGAAGACATTAACATACGTGTCAACATAAAAGTCTGTGTCAACATAAGAGTCCGTGTAGCGTGACCAGAATGTGAGTGGCAACGTAGGAGTCGATGAAGCATGACTTGTACGTGACTGTGAACATAAAAGTCCTCATGAGAGTCTGCGGGCCGCGGCTGGAGACCGCCCCCAGGGCGGGCGCGGTGACGCGGGCGTGACAGATACGGGGGAAATTTTTAAAAAATGGCTGTGCCATTTAAGGTGGAACAGTACAATGCCCAAATCTACAACAGAATGGCTGAAAAAGGAAAGAATCAAAGTGTTGTAATGGCCCAGTCAAAGTCCAGACCTCAACCCAATTTAAAAGGCTGTGGCAGGACCTTAAGATGTGCATTAACAAATGTCCACAAACCTCAAAGAACTGAAAATTCAGATTCAGTTTCAAAAGTTTTTTTGTCACATGCACTGCAGAAACAAGCAGTTACACTGTACAATTTAATTTAACTGTCAGTCTGGCTGTCCTGCACTTTACACTCCTGTAGCGTTGGCTTGATGGTAGGAGTGGGAAGAGGCTGTGTTGAGGGTGTGTACTCTGCCTGATAATGCTGTGGACTCTCTTGATGACCCTGGTTCTATAGATGTCCTGCAATAAGGGGAAGGCTGCACCAGAAATGGACTGTGCAGTGTTGAACACATGCTGGAGAGCCTTCCTGTACTGAGCGGTGCATTTTCTGTACCAGACTGTGATGGAGCTGATAAGAACGCTCTTGATCATACTCTTACGCTGACATGCCAAAGAACACGGTGGCAGGGAATGTAAATAGCCAGTACAGGAGCACCTCTGTACAGAAGGACGTACAGGCTAATAATTCTTAGAAACTCTCAGACACCGGATATTAAATTTCCCCCCCACTTTGAGACTTACACAAAGTCTCCCGGATAAGTGTACATTCCGGATGTACAGGCTAATAATTCTTAGAAACTTTTGGACACCAGATACCACAAAACCAAGTAAAAGCTTAATTGTGTAAATTGGTGTTCCTCAACACCACTACACTGTAACTGTTAATTCTGTATTTTATGTAAATGTTGGCTTTTTGTTAAACCCTTCTCAGTTGGAGAAAATTACATTTTGTACTTATTTTAAATTTTCATATAATAGAATAGTTCTAATTCTATTAGTTAGTAGATAGTTTGCAATCTCCACAGAAAAGATTCCTGTTTCCTAAGATTACACTTCAGATCTAGAGAACTGTCTTTCTCTTCTTTTTAAAGAAAAAGAACAAGGAGTCACCAATGCCAGCTCTATCCACAACCTAGACCCAGGGGGTTGCCAGATGAAACTACAGATTCATTAGATCAAAACCAATGTGTAGTTTGTAGTTTAGATTTATTTTTTGCAAAGTCTGTGGCTTTTCAACTTCATTTTTACATGATAATTTTTTCCTCATCATTTGCAGTGTCAGCCTTCCAACGTCAGGGCCTCTCAACAAACATCACAGACACTGGCAATCTCTCAGGCTGACTATAAAAATTCAGAAGCTGTCTGTGATCCCAGTCTGCAACTGTCTGTTTTGTTTAAGAACCAGAACAGGTTCCAGGTGCTTTTCATAAAGGTGTTTTATTGATTTTGATTAAAGTTTATATGACATTGATTATTTATTTTAGATTTGTAACTTGATGACACTTTATTTTTAAAACACATGTTTTTCTCCTTTTAACAGAAATGGAAAAAAAGAGTAGTACCATTGATTACACCCTCCTCAATCTGAATGCTGGAAATCTCACCCTAAATGGTAAATGTGTTGGTTTCTACCTCAACTGTGTGTTTGAGATGTTTGTGTCTAAAGAAAAGAACATTTCCCCTTTTCCAAAAATCTTTTTTTAGTGAATAAGAATGACAATGTAATGTGTTTCTTTAAGTGCCATATTTATGTCTGACATGCCACTGTCCAGTAAGATTCAGAGATTCACCATAAAACGGAAATACAAGCCTAAAGCCTATTTAAGCAGAAAGATCAGATCAGGGGTATGGTAAAGTCCAAAATAACAAAGAAAATGAATTCTATATATATAGACACTTGGTATAGATATAAACCCAAACCAAACTACCAAAACAAAAACAAAGCAAAATACAAGGTTCTTCCTGTCTCCCTCTCTAACATGCCCCTCACACAGCCAAAACTAAGTGTCTTTACAGAGGCGCCTTTTTCCCGCTCCACCAATCAGGAGCCACATCACCAACACAGGTGAATCCTCTCAAGTTTAATGCTTTGTCATTCAAACAGACAAAAACAGAGAAGGGTGAAAAAGGAACCATGCACACATCAAGTCAAGTCAAGTCAAGTGGGTTTTATTGTCATCTCAACTACATACAGAGTACACAGTGAAACGAAACAACGTTCCTCCAGGACCATGGTGCAACATAGACAGTGCATACAAGACACAAGTGCAACACAAACAAACAAGTGCGGACAGACAACACAACACAGTACAGACCAGAGAATAATAAATAATGACGGTAGTGTGCAAATTGTGCAATGTGCAATAAATAGAGTCCAGTGAGGTAGTAAAGTTATTAGTGCAAATGCTTGTGCAAATTGCAAATGCTTGCACATCAACCATCCCTCCCTCTTTTATAATGTCTGATGTTATTTTTTAAATTATATTATATTACATTAGATTAGATCCAATGAAGCATACATACAGTTAAAAAGTAACAAGAATGTCTCATTTTGAAAGAAAAGTTCAGTGCCTGATTTTTTTTTTTATCACCAGCAAACCTGAATTAACATAACTAAGCACTGATTTGTCAAGCCAGGATAAAAATAAATTATACTAGACTGCTGTTAGGAAAACTATAAACAATTACTTTTTGGATTCATATTTTTGAATGTATTCTAATATCAGTATTTGACTGAGCAAATAAGCTTTTACTGCCCAGATAAGGAGCTTAATTAGAAATGTCAGAGGTGACAGAAACATTTGCACAGTACTATATCTATATTCATAGAGTTAAGTTAAAAGGTTACATATCCACTATGTAATATTTATTTTCTTCTTATCAACTGTTCTGTTAAAAACCTTAGACTTTCTACTGCTTTTGCTTTGACACCATGCAGTGCATTGTCCTTTTTACTTTGTGTGGATATTTCAGGACATTTTCTAGTAGTTTCTCTTCTTTTTAAAGAAAAAGAACAATTTGTCACCAATGCTTGCTGCCTCCACAACCTAGACCCAGGAAAAATATGGTGAAATTATCTAGCTTTTTACCACAATCACTTTCTTAGTCTATATAAGCTTAATTTTTAACACACCTTCTTTTGACAGAACTGGAAAAAGAGTAGTACCAATTGTGTACCAATTGTGTTGGTCTCTACCTTAAATGTGTGTTTGAGATATTTGTGTCTGTGTTTTTGGTACAAAACACATAATGTAATTTAGTGGAAATAGGGTACACTTGATCCCCCTGTTCCAAACATTTTCAGTGAATAAGTGACAATGTAATGTAATGTAATGGATCTTTCCGTAAGGTGTGGGTGCACAGTTGTCAGTATCTACAGTGTATCACAAAAGTGAGTACACCGTTCACATTTCTGAAGATATTTAAGTATATCTTTTCATGGGACAACACTGACAAAATGACACATTGACACAATGAAAAGTAGTCTGTGTGCAGCAAAAGAACTCAATATACAGCCATTAATGTCTAAACCACCGGCAATGAAAGTGAGTACACCCCTAAGAGACTATACCCCTAAATGTCCAAATTGAGCACTGCTTGTCATTTTCCCTCCAAAATGTCATGCGACTCATTAGTGTTACTAGGTCTCAGGTGTGCATAGGGAGCAGGTGTGTTAAATTTTGTAGTACAGCTCTCAGACTCTCTCATACTTGTAACTGAAAGTTCCAATATGGCACCTCATGGCAAAGAACTCTCTGAGACGAATTGTTGCGCTACATGAAGATGGCCAAGGCTACAAGATTGCCGACACCCTGAAACTGAGCTGCAGCACAGTGGCCAAGATCATCCAACGTTTTAAATGAGCAGGGTCCTCTCAGAACAGACCTTGCGTTGGTCATCCAAAGAAGCTCTTGAAAGATAGGCGCAGAAGTGCTGTCAGCATTGCTGCTGAGATTAAAGAGGTGGGGGGCAGCCTGTCAGTGCTCAGACCATACGCCGCACACTACATCAAATTGGTCTGCATGGCTGTCACCCCAGAAGGTAGCCTCTTCTGAAGTCTGTACACAAGAAAGCCCGCAAACAGTTTGCTGAAGATGTGTCAACAAAGGACATGGATTACTGGAACCATGTCCTTTGGTCTGATGAGACCAAGATTAATTTGTTTGGTTCAGATGGTCTCAAACCTGTGTGGCGGCAATTAGGTGAGGAGTACAAAGATAAGTGTGCCTACAGTCAAGCATGGTGGTGGGAATGCCATGGTCTGGGGCTGCATGAGTGCAGCAGGTGTTGGGGAGTTACATTTCATTGAGGGACACATGAACTCCAATATGTACTGTGAAATACTGAAGCAGAGCATGATCCCCTCCCTCCGGAAACTGGGTCGCAGGGCAGTGTTCCAGCATGATAATGACCCCAAACACACCTCTAAGATGACCACTGGCTGAGGGTAAGGGTAAAGGTGATGGACTGACCAGGCGTGTCTCCAGACCTAAATCCAATAGAACATCTTTGGGGCATCCTCAAGCGGAAGGTGGAGGAGCACAAAGTCTCGAGGGGACTCAGCTCCATGATGTCATCATGGAGGAGTGGAAAAGAATTCCAGTGGCAACCTGTGAAGCTCTGGTAAACTCCGTGCCCAGGAGAGTTAAGGCAGTTTTGGAAAAAAATGGTGGCCACACAAAATATTGACACTTCAGGAACTTTCACTAAGTGGTGTACTCACTTTCGTTGCCATTGGTTTAGACATTAATGGCTGTATGTTGAGTTATTTTGAGGGAAGAATAAATTTACACTGTTATATAAGACTACTTTTCATTGTGTCAAAGTGTCATTTTGTCAGTGTTGTCCCATGAAAAAAGTCTTTCATAAACTAGGCATACAGTACATTGCAGCCGAATAGTCTTCATTTACTTCCAATAAAGATAGAACAGTGTGTGTTTAAGAAGTGCATATACTGAGTGTCGCTATCTTGGGATAGAGATGTAGATGAATGTGTGTGGTTGAATTTTAGGCCCACTCACAGTTGGTAACTCACAGCTGTATTGGTATTTGTGAAACTATGGTCAGTTTAAGCATAACTGAGATCTGAATACAATCACTGTTGAACTATATAATAATATATAATACTTGGATGATTGATTTCAGGATCATCTCCTACATTCCGCCACATTCTTTGTAAAATGTATCTTCTGCATTTCCATCCAACTCCCGCCATACATAGGAATTGGTGTACTTCCACTGAAGACTGCATACTTTTGACAACTCCTCATCTGAAATAACAAAATTACCTTCTGGTGTTTTTTTTTTTGTTTGTTTGTTTCCAATGTATTGTGTGGAATGAGATTGTATCATTCTGAAGTCCTTGTACAATCTAGATATAATGCATTCACTTAATTCTGTTCTTGCTCCAGCAAGGATTTTCAGTATTGGTTCATTCTTGTCTAAAGTTTTATTTTTAATCTTGAGGTCAAAATTATGACTTGGAGGTATCTAAAAAAAATTTAAAAAAAATCTGACAATGCTTTTCTTTCAAAGTTTAAACACTTTCAACTGTAAAATTTGACTCATTTAGCTATCCAGGTTTTAAATGCATTTTCCATTACATTAGGTTTAAAATCTACATTTTCTACAAGTGCTCCAGCCATGCATTTTGAGCATGACCAGGAGTAAAGCCTTTGATGCTGTGGCCATGCATCCCTTGCTGTCCACATCACTTTATAAATTTGAAGTGGATGAAATGAGGGCACAATTGGAATTGCAGGGCACAGAAGAATGTATACCTTCTTAGAGAAAGTATAAGATAGTGTAACATTCGAGTTGAGGTAGGCTGCATGTGCAGAGAGACTTTGTTAGGACTATAGCAATACTCGTCAGAAAACAGGCAGGTACAACACAAGCAAAACCAATAATCCAGAGAAATAATCAGCGGGTCAAAAGCAAAACACAGCACCACAGCCACATTAAAGACTGATGATGACAAAAGAGAATTAGAGAATGACAAAAAGCACGCAAAACCGAGGCGCTTAGGAGAAGTCCTAATCAGTCCAATCATGGACAGCACCTGCGTGCGGAGCTTAGCCGTTGCGCACTGGAGCGCATTACCTGTCCATGACCTCCCCACTGAGACCAACAGACGGAAACATTACACAAAGAATTCCTATATATATTGTTTTTGTAGTCATATATTTTCCAGTCGGCACCAATGGCTGCACCAGTTCTTCTCTCACAAAGCCTGGCATTGAGCTGATGAACCACTGTGTCAATAACAATTTATCAATTTTTTTTATCAAATTACAGTTTGTGGGACTGGAGAAGAGGAAGATTTGATGCAGTGTGCAAAATTATAGCTGTTCACAGTGTTAAAGAAACAGGTGCCAGTTTCACTTTTATCACTAGATACTCTGAAGAGAGAAGGCATACCACTATTAGTATTATCTGTTATTGAACATTTGTATTGGATATTTGCATCATTAAAGCTACAGAACATACAACAAACAAGTAATATATACAGAATACAAATGCAAGCACAGAATAACAGACACAGGTTTAATATGCAGGATATTAGCAAATGTACCTCTTTAAGTACAATAAAACATAAAGAATAAAATTAATAAAATGTCAAAGTATACAGATGTACTTAGGTTTTGTAAAGATAACGATAACACAGAATAACACACAATACGGTACAAATGATTAAACAAGGATTTGGACAAGTAATTACTATGATACTGGTGAAGTAATTGTAAAGTGTAGATGGGAGGGTTTACGAACGAAACTGAACCTAGGTTCGGAATTCATCAAATATGGACAAATGGAGAACAAGGATTAGGGACAAATACAGTGGGGAAAAAAGTATTTAGTCAGTCACTAATTGTGCAAGTTCTCCCATTTAAAAAATGAGAGAGGCATCATAGGTAGACCTAGAGAAAATGAGAAAAAAAATTTTAAAAATCACATTGTCTGATTTTTTAAAGAATTTATTTGCAAATAATGGTGGAAAATAAGTATTTGGTCACCTACAAACAAGCAAGATTTCTGGCTGTCACAGACCTGTAACTTCTTCTTTAAGAGGCTTCTCTGTCCTCCACTCATTACTTGTATTAATGGCACCTGTTTGAACTCGTTAACAGTATAAAAGACACCTGCCCACAACCTCAAACAGTCACACTCCAAACTCCACTATGGTGATGACCAAAGAGCTGTCGAAGGACACAAGAAACAAAATTGTAGACCTGCACCAGGCTGGGAAGACTGAATCTGCAATAGGCAAGCAGCTTGGTGTTTGCTAGATAGCATTTGTATGTTCCGGAAGAGTATTGGGAGAATGTCTTATGATGAAACCAAAGTAGAACTGTTTGGTACAAACACAACTTGTTGTGTTTGGAGGAGAGTGAATGCTGAGTTGCACAATATGTTTACTTTTTTAAGATATGACCAGGTCCAGCACTAACCAAATATTATACTGGTTAATGAATAACTGGTTGTGCATTTTAGACATGACTAAACATTAAAATTAAATCACTGGTTAGAGATACATGACTACCTCAAAAACCTCTTGCAGTACTGAAAGGTAAATAGCACTAATTTACTGCCTGCAAATTTTAATTGCGGTAACAATCTGCTCACAGGTGTGTTTTACATATAACAAAGGCAATGGCGCATATAGGAACTGTCCTGATAAAGATGCCTGTGGTAGACTCCATGTGTGTGAGAACTACATCAGGGGAACCTGTGATGGCAGCACTGGATGCAGCCGATCCCACGACTTTTATGAGCCTCATTCAATTAAGAACTTTGCGGCCAGATGAGTTCCTACTCATCTTATGGGGTCAATGCTGCCAGCTTACAGCAACAGGTTTATAATCTGGAATGCTAACAGTACCAATCCACCTGATGCAACAGGTATTATTTGCACATTTCTTACATTGTATTTTGGGATTATTGACTGACTAGATTGACTTACTAAGATACCCCTCCCCCCCAATCAGAAATAAGCTTTCATAGATGTGGCACCAAGTGAACAGACACATTGGAGATAAAGGTCAAGTGTGGCCTAACTAATGACTTGCAATTAAGGGTGTACCAGTGCATCAGAAAAGCATGAAATTGCATAGCTAACGTGCCAGTGTGCATTAGTGACCAATAGTCATTAGTTAGGCCACACTTGACCTTTATCTCTTGGGTAAATAGCAAAGCACTTTGTAAGTCGCTCTGGATAAGAGCGTCTGCTAAATGCCGAAAATGTAAATGTAAATGTAAATCTCCAATGTGTCTGTTCACTTGGTGCCACATCTATGAAAGCTTATTTCTGATTGGGGGGGAGGGGTATCTTAGTAAGTTAGCTATGCAATTTCATGCTTTTCTGATGCATTGGTACACCCTTAATTGCAAGTCATTAGTTAGTCATTCTAACTAATGACTTGCAATTAAGGGTGTACCAATGCATCAGAAAAGCATGAAATTGCATAGCTAACGTGCCAGTGTGCATCATGGAGATGAACAATATGGAAAAACCTAAATGAGAACATTATAATATCTGATACAGTTGCATTGTTGAAACACCAGAGTTTGTGGGCAACCAGCCATTATTGAAAACCCTTACCAGAACACTCAGGTTATGCACCACACTCCTCCTGCCTTCCAGATGTATATTCATTATTAGATAATACAACACCAACCAGTCATGCTTTTTTTTCATTAGTATTTTTAGTGTTGTTTTGTTAACCCATGTGAATCATATTGAATCATGCTTCATCACACCCATACTTGCTATTGAAAATTGTGGGATTCAGCACCCCACTCCTACTGACTATCTTGTTTGTCAGACATAATGTGAGTCGTGACATGCACTGAAGTCTGCAAAATATTTAACCAAGAGTCAGCTGCATTTTTGCTCTGATCAGTCAGAACTGTACTGTTCTCTACTCAGTGACCTTTTGTTGAATGCTGCAGATACCTTTTTTTTTTTCCTTGTCCCGCAGAGAAACCAGAGATCTATTTGTTCCACATCAGAAAATACTGCAAGGGGGGAAGTATTCCTGAAACTGTACATATATAAAATATACAGCACATATAAACATCAGTCATACCACAGTCATAAAGATACAGTCATAAAGTAATTGTGGTTTTGTGCAGATGGATGTCAAAGAGTGCATTTCAACCTGCCATATAAGTGGGAGGGGAGAGATGAACACAACTGGAAGATTCTGCCAGACAACGAAGAGGTAGAACAAGCATTCTGTGATCCTGCTAAGACATACAGGTGTGTATTCTCAGGTTTATTCACCGATTTGTTATAAAAATGCACATCATCTGTGTCCAAGGAAAAATCATTCATAAATCATTCTATTGCAGAAACATGTATTGATGCACAGTAAAGAATCTATCAGTATACTATATAGTGAAGTATAGTATCTTATAGTGTTCCCATTTCTGATGGATCTCTAAACACTTCTTATCCTTCTTTGTTCTTATTTGCTTGATTCAGATTTGTTTGGGCTTGACTCAGATTTGGCAA
This sequence comes from Salminus brasiliensis, assembly GCF_030463535.1. Taxonomy (NCBI): domain Eukaryota; kingdom Metazoa; phylum Chordata; class Actinopteri; order Characiformes; family Bryconidae; genus Salminus; species Salminus brasiliensis. Next base: position 39,705,148 of record NC_132879.1, read on the forward strand.
TAAATAAAAAAGAACATCCAACATAAAGTACCATAGTCATTGCACCTCAACATAGACTTTGTTCTGGAGAAAGGATAGAACATCATTCTTACATAAGATTTTCCATGTTTAGTTTTTGGACAATGGTGGTGAAGAGCACGGTATAACACTTTGATTCAAATGTTTCATAGATCTTACGCTAGGGAGATCTCAGAGTAGGAAATCAGTCCAACTGACCACATTATTTGAATGTCAGCAAAAAAAAAAAATTTAACCCAAAATGTGGAACATGTATAGTTTTATGTACCACAGACTTAATTTAGTTGGTTAAAAAATAATTGTGAAATTTATAGACTTGATCTAAACATAGTGTCTGCCTGGTCTGCTTAGCCACAGACAATGGTGGGATTTAAACGGCTTTATTGTCTGCATAACATTGAGGCAGGCTGCATGTACAGAGAGACTTTATTAGGGCTCTAGCATTACTCATCATCAGGACAGGCAAAGGTCAGGAAACAGGCAGACAGGTACAACACAAGCAAATACAGGTCAAAATACAAGTCAAAGGGTCAATAAATATCAGGATAAATAACAAAGAGCAACAACCACTTAAGCGTTTGGTAGACTAATAGTAACTTTACCAAGAACATAAAAAACTGAAGGGCTAAAGAAAAGTCCTAATCAGTCCAATCATGACCAGCACCCTTGTGCTAGATATGAGCCTCAGGTAAAGGGCAGAGCTTAGTCCTTGCACACTTTAGCACATGACCTGTGCATGAGTTTCCCCTTAAAGCCAGCAGAGAGACATTACAGTCTGAAAGTCCATCTGAACAGGTTTTGTATCTGTACTTCCTTATCTAGCTTTTTCTTTTTGTCTACTTTATTTTATGACACCTATTTAAAAAATCCCCAAGACTTGTGTTAAGAGACATTGTTAAATATTATGTGAAGTTAAATATAAATATAGGAAAGTTAATTATGTAAAAATATCATTCCGATTTATTGTAACCACATTATTTGTTGCCTGTTTGTTTTTGTAGTGATGGTCCTGTACCAGTATACTTTGAGACTATGACTCAAGGTTTCGCAGAGGTTCGCCGTCTCTCCACTCTTTCATCAGTGCTGAATCCCACCTTCATCCTCACCACCACTTGGATTTGGTATTGGGAGGAAGGAAATGGGAACTGGATCAAATATGGATCACCTGTGAGTGTCACTCCATGTAAGAAGCATGTGTTGTGTGCTTTCTCTTAGTTGATTCCTTAATTTCATGGATATTAATCATCTTGTAATGGGATACTGTGTCCTTTTGCTGATCATTAATAGCTTGGGACCCAGCACAAATCCTACCAAGTATCAAGAAGACAGTAGAGCTACAGTTGAGTTCACAGCAGGCCAACACTGTTATGAGCTCAACATGAAAGGTTGGTCATTTGTTAAAAACAAAATTACCAGCTGTTTTAGTTTATTTCTACATAACTGTGGACAGGTTTATGCATCATCATCTTGTGTAAGTGGGTAAGTGGGTCCTGCATTCTTGCAGAGTTATTTGGCTTTACCATTTCGCATTTAATTAAGTAACTAATGTTGTTTTCTCACCAAGACATGATGCAGTATAACAGACAGAAGGGCACCAAAAGGGCAGTCAGAAGGAGACCTGTGTTTGTCTCAGCAGACGATGTACAAAAAAACAAGGTATTTTCGGTAGCCCCCTATGCTTTAAAAACATTACCCGAGATTCTTCAATGCTTTCAGTTACCAAAAGTCTATTATGATATTTTGTGCAGTTACAGACCGGTATTCCAGAAACTGGTTTTAAGGTAATAAATGTGTTAAGTAACAAACATTGTTATTATATATATTTTGTTATTTGACATTAAGTTTCATATTTAAGAGCAATGAGTGTTAATATTTAAAAGTGATTTGCTCTTTCAGACCTGTGGCATGTCACGCCCGCTCCGCCGCGCCCGCCTTAGGGGCGGTCCCGGGATGCGGCTCACAGGCGATCATAAACTCCCCCTTCACGGTTTGGTTTCAGGACTTTTATGTTGATACGGACTTTTACGTTGATACTCATTGCCGCCATTTTAGTTCATGTGTGTGTTAGCGTCATGCGTCTGTTTCTCGTTTGGTTAATGTGTATCACCTGTGGGCTGATGTATTTAAGTAGGGCTAGTGTCAGCTGCCGGTTGCTGAGAATTACTCTTAGTGCAACCAATGCACTCAGGATACTCAGCTAACCTTGGGTACTCAGGGTTCACCGGTCTAGTCTGTGAGTCCGTCTGTATCTAGAGGACTCTTCTGGCCGTAGCTAGTTGAGCATCGCAAGCTAAGTAGCTAGGCGGTATTATTGTCAGGGTCCGTTTGGGGGCTACTGCAGGTCTGCGGCGATCTCTTGCCAGGCTTCGCATTGTTAGCGAGCTCAGGTTCAGGAGCTCCGGTAGTGAGCTGCTCGTACGCTCGTTTTGGCAAGTAGCTTCCCCACGGTCGGACCGGGCCACGTAACGTTTGCTGCTTTTTCTGTTTGTTTTATGGTTTGTCACACAATAAACTTCTCGCTTTGGTCCATCCCCTGCGAGTGTTCACCCATTCTTGTCAGACCGCGTGGATCATGACATGGCAGCACAAACGTTCTATTACACTTTAATAGATTTCCTTATTCTTTTGATTCTTTGATTGAATACCATAATGGCCATGATGCTCATAAAATGGCATAAAGACAAGCAGTACAAAGTACGCAATTTAACATTGTATAAAGCAGGGATTTCTGACCAGCTCCCAGCTATAATAACTAACAATAATAATATTAATAATAATATTAACAGCAGCAATAATAATAATAATTATTATTATTATGATTATTATTACTATTAATATTTTCTAAAAGTATTAAGTTTATACTATTAATCCAAAAAGAGATCTCTGGGATCTCCACAATCCACATTTATATGCTTATTACATATATGATTACAGTTGGTGTTACTGAGATTTCTAGTATTGCTGCTACCTGAATAGGACCAGAGTACCTCATTCCATTCCCCTTCAGGTACAACATGGAAATTCCCTGGTCAGTTTGTTAATTACATCATCTGAAAATAAGTAAATAAATCCTCTATAGCAAACAAACTTAATTATGTTTTTTCTACACATTTTAGATTTCTATATTCACTAAACATATGGGGGGAAAAGAAACATAACATATATTATGTGCAATTACTTTTGCACCCCATATTCATTTAAATATGTAGGTATGTATTTATTTATTTACTTTTTCGCAATGTAATTGTAATTCTGCTTTAAAACTGTGGTCTGTGTAGATGATGTGAACAGATTTTACTGGGGTTCCCAAATAAGATAAGATAATCCTTTATTAGTCCCGCAGTGGGGAAATTCTCTGTCACAGCAGAAAGGGATAGCAAGACACTCAGTTACAAAAATGTAGATAAATAATTTGCACTATATACACAATATAAATAAGAATTTAAAAAGCAATAACAATATTATTGACAAGTTATTTGCAAATTACTCTTAATTGCAAGTTTTTGGGGGGGTATTGCACATAGTATTTTTGCATTGAGGGATCTCTGTTCCTTGAACATGTGTGTGTAGTTTAAGTGTGTGTGTATGTGGTCCGCTGGGGGCAGTGCTGGTTGTGGAGTCTGACGGCAGCAGGAAGGAAGGACCTGCAATACCGCTCCTTCACACACTTGGGGTGAAGCAGCCGGTCACTAAAGGAGCTGCCCACTGCTGCCAGAGTCTCATGCATGGGGTGGGAGCTGTTCTCCAGCATGGATGCCAGCTTGGCTGTCATCCTCCTGTCTCCCACCACCTGCACTGGGTCTAAGAAGCACCCCAGGACAGAGCTGGCCCTCTTTATGAGCTTATTCAGTCTTTTCTTATCTGCCGTCGAGATGTTACTGCCCCAGCAGACCACTCCATAAAAGATGGCAGATGCCACCACTGTGTAGAAGAAAGTCCTCAGGAGTGCTCCCTGCACTCCAAAGGACCTCAATCTCCTCAGCAGGTAGAGTCTGCTCTGGCCTTTCTTGAAGAGTGCAGCAGTGTTAACTGACCAGTCCAGTTTGTTGTTCAAATGAACACCCAGGTATTTATAAGAGTCCACTCTCTCCTTGTTCATACCCTGGATGTTCACTGATAGAGGGGGGTGTCTGCACCTGCGGAAATCCACCACCAGTTCTTTGGTCTTTCCTGCGTTTATCTGAAGGTGGTTCTGCAGACACCAGTCCACAAAGTCCTGAATCAGTTCCCTGTACTCGCTGTCCTCCTCATTGGTTATGAGGCCGACGATCACTGAGTCATCAGAGAACTTCTGGAGGTGACCGGTCGGTGAGCTGTACATGAAGTCAGCAGTGTACAGGGTGAAGAGGGGCTCCTGTGCTGCTGACCACCATATCAGAGACACAGTCCCGTGCCCTCAAATGTTTGCATAATCATATTAATATTAGGCACAATAATAATAAGAAAAAAAAGACAGAAGAATAATAATAAGAAGAATATCTATATACTGTATAAAATTTCAGCTAATGCATCATATTGTTAGCTATAATTGAGTATAAAAGTTACATATTGATTCATGCAAAAACATTATACTGTACAAAAAAATATACGAAGCATTTTACAAAAATCAAGGAAGACACTAGAATAAATCTTTTACATAAAATATATGACCTTTTACATAAAATATGACACCTTTAATGATATCAGGAATTGCAAATGCCTCTCTTAAGTTCATTTTTTTCCTTTCCAGAGAGTTCCCCTGAAGAACATGTCTGAGGAGTATACAAAGATTATTGAGCTCTTTAATCAAACAATGTCAGGATTTATAGTAAAGAGCATTGAGAGGGTGCAGAACCGGGACTTATGGGATGTTTTCCAATGGTATGTTACACACTGTGCGAAGCGTAGACACTTTTGTGAGTTACATGTATCGGAGTAGAGAAAATACTAAACTGTCCAGTGCAGGGGTATGTCATTGTGTTGGAGCATTCGAAACATGCATAGAAGTTGTTGATCATAGAATATTGTCTGTGAAACTGTATTTATTGTTTATTAGATTGTGGATTACCTTATAAATTTTCACTTGATGTAAAACACAAAAATCATTGTGTGTTTTACATTTCTGTCATACATTTGAGTCACACACTTTTTGTGTAGTCTTTAGTAGCGCTGTTTCTTTATGTTGCACCATGTTGATAAATTTTACTAGACGTTTTACTAGATGTGATATCATCAGCTCGCTGAGTTCCACCCTGGTACTGTCCAATATTCTGCTGCAAACAGCACATATTCTGTGCAGATTTCATTCTGAATATTAACTAGTAATATCTGGCACTTGGGATTCAGCAGTTGATTATTTGTAACATATAAATAAATAAATATGGGTGCAATGTAGAATGGCATAACATATTAAACAGCTTTATGAAAGATTTAGAATAAGATAACCTTCTTAACACACCAATGCTTATTTCACACTATGGCATATTACTCAGTAATGAAAGGGAACTGGTGGGGCTATTCCTTGATTCCTTAAACATTAAAATGAATTCGGACAAAACATATCTATCTAGTTGCCACTGCCACCCTCTGGGGGGTAAGTATATTTTTGTACTACACCCTGATCAGAACCTGTGAGAACAGTGAAACTGTCTACTGTTTTTTTTTGTCCAATTACAATTATTTTAAATTCAACACATTAAAGTTTTTTTAAGTATTTTTTTAATAGTGGACATATCGCTGTATCTGCACTCCACTGTCGGAGGGGCGTCTTCCTGAATCCAGGCTTGACCGAGCGTGAACAGATCATGCCTGGATTTAGTTAGTGGAACGCAATGAGTCTAGAGTAAAATGTTTGGCTTTTGTAAACTCACTTTGTGGAATGGCCCCTGGATCAAAACTAACATGAACACAAGAATAACTGGAATAACTTAAGAAAGAGACAAAGAGCCATTACAGACCTAAAAATAGAGATGAAATGAAAGCAGAAAACAGGCCGGACCAGTCTCCCCCTTTGCCCACCCTTGCTCTATTGAATGCATGGATTTAAATGGTTTATTTTTGTTGTTGCAACAGTAAAGCAATGCAAAGAAATACTACTACTAGAAATACTATTAAATTATTTTACTGCATGCACATCAAACATTTTAAAGTCTTGTGCATCTATCACAGGCAAGGGGATGTCATGAAAAAGAAAACAATGGGCAAGGAAAATGAGAAACTGTTCCATGGCACTGAGAGCAAGCACATTGATGCCATCTGCCTGCAGAACTTTGACTGTAGAATCTGTGGAGTTCATGGAACAGCATATGGGAAAGGTGGATTAAACATTCAGTCACACTGGTGTCATTTTTACACTTTAAACCAAAGTACTTCATTGAATTATGAAATTGCTATATTTCATTTTCTTAAACATATTCTCCATCTTCAGATTGCATCTTGAACTCCAAATCCAATCTGATAATGAACTAATGATCTGAAAGTTAATACTTCACTCTTATTATTCTGTGCCAACCTTCAAGCTGTCCTGCAGTTCCTAATAAACACATGCATATTGATATATGATTGTTACAGGGAGTTATTTTGCCAGGGATGCCAAGTACTCACACAGCTATACTGACAAGTCTGGAACCCGGTGCATGTTTGTTTGCCGGGTACTGGTTGGAGAATACACCAACGGACATCTCAGCTATGTCCGCCCTCCCTTGAAATAAGACACCATTTTCTATGACAGCTGTGTAAATGACATCAACAACCCCTCCATATTTTATTGTGTTTGAAAAGCATGAGGTTTATCCTGAGTACTTAATTCAGTATGAAGGGGAAGCAGAGAACAATCCTGAATATGCCATCATGGAGAAATTCTCACAAATGAGTCTTGCTAGCTTAGATGAAATATCTGTACCCAACCAACTTTCTCCTTACTCATCATACTCAAGTATTACCAGTGAAGAGAGTGTGGAACCAGTGTGCCCAGATCCAACTTCTGTCACAGTCTCTGGACCACCAGTTGTTCCAAAATTCCTTATTATTCGCCAGCGTGGGGCCTTACGATCTTTCCCTGCATGTTTAAAGATAAAATCTCTTAAATGTGGTACAGGTCCCCTCACAACACGTAGTAACCTCTCCAGGACCTCGGCCAAAAATTTAACCAACTGCAGGACACATCAAAGACGTTTTGGTTCACTGTCATTACCAGGATACCTGCCAACTGACACAAATACATCAGTGTCACTTAGAAATAAAAATGCCAGACAAGAGGGGTCTGATTTGTCATCCAAAGGACCAAGTTCTGTAACTTCGTCCACAGACTTGTCAACCCATACTAAGACTTTAAGACTTAGAAATAAAAATGCCAGACAAAACAGGCTAAATGTGACCGGCTCAGCTAAAAGATAAAGGCCCATTCCAGACAAAAACGACAGAAAGGAGCCAGGTCAGCAAAAGGATTAAATCCTGTAACTTTGGGAGCAGATTTATCAACTGATACCAACTCTGTAAAATCGGTTGGAAGTCAGAATGCCAGACAAGACAGGCCAAACATGACCAGGACATCAGGACTTCAAGCTCCAGAAATACCAGACAGGACAAGCCAAATCTGAACCAGTCAAAGAGAAGATTAAGTCTGGTGATGTCGTCTACAAGCTCGTCAGCTGGTGCAAAGACTTCAAACTCAGGTAGAGATCAGAATGCTAAAAAACGGATTTGGCCAGGTCATGTAGAGGATCAAGTCCTGGAAACTCATCTAGAAACTTGCCAATTGATATCAAGACCTCAAAGTCAGGTAGAAGCCAGAATGGCAAACAGGAGTTGTCCAAATCAGCTGGAGGTTTAGGCATTGTGGCATCATCTCTAAAATGGTCAGGGGATGCCAAAACTTCAAAGCCAGTTAAAACGGACGGTGCCAGCCAACAAGTCTAGTGACTTCCTCAGCAAACTCAAGCCTGTCAACCCGAAGCAAGATTTTAAAGTCAGTAAAAAGTGATTCTGTAAAAACACAGAGTGCTTCTACCCACCCTGCTAGATCTAAGACTACTGCTGCTCCACAAAAGAGTAAAACAACAGCTAAGTCTAAAAACTATTCACAGAGGCGTTAGTTGTATCACTGACATAGGGGCTGTTTAACCCAATCAAACAAGTTTTTTTTTCTGGTGATCCATTCTGAGAATTTAGTGATGGCACCTTTAATTTAAATCTAGTTTAAATCTGCCCCCAGACAAGTGACATATGTGCATTAGTCATGGTGAAATGTATCAGTGTGTAGAACTGAAAATTGGAGTGTTACTGTTTTCTATAACTAGATTAAACATCTTTTTGAACTTCCAGTGCAACTGCCTAATTTTCCTTTGCCTTCTTGTATAACCTTTAATATTACAATATTTTGATTGCTGTTTGGACTAGTATTATGTATTTCAAAAACATAAATGTTATCAATATCCTGACTGTATTTTTTCTGCATGAACTAATTAAATTTAAGAAGAATAAAAGCAATTGGTTGGTTAATTAGTAATGTTAACTTCATTAAGCAGATTATTAAATAACAATGTATTAAATAACAATGCTTCTTTCAGACATAAATTATTAGAAAATCCAGATTTTTCAAGGCAGATACTTGACAAAACAACTCATGTAAAATGTTTTCATTTTTCTTCCAATCTTTCCATTCCTGAAATATTAAATAAAATGTCTGAAACTAATTCTGTAGAACTGTTTTTGAGTTATATAAAAATAACATAAATAATAATAATAATAACAAATATTGCATACATACAGATATATATATATATATATATATATATATATATATATATATATATATATATATATATATATATATATATATTGTTGGTTTATAGAAATAACCATGTTGTATCACAGGCATTGTGTGGGAAACTAAATTTCATGTTATGAGACTAGACTTTCACCAACCTCATCTCTGTAGTTATATGCCTAAAACATCTGTCCACTTGCTGAAAACACATCCAGATCTTTATTTGTTTTGCGCTGACAAATCTGGTTTAGAACAGTATGATTAATCTTAAAATACAAAAATAAACTGAATTATGTGGCTGCCATTTTGAGTAACTGTTTTAACATAGTTAACAAAGTTATTTGACAGATGGATGATTGACTGCATATGGGGTAAGTAATAAAGCATGTACATTTGTTTATCTTAATTCATTGTTAATTGTCAAAATGTTAATTTACGTTATAAAAATTCTGCTTATAAATGCTTGAAGCTGGAATCACACCCTACTTAAAATGTCTCTAGGTGTAAAATGTTTAGAAGCGGTATATAGGCATATTTGTCCATGACCCCAAACTGAAGATGTCTAAAAATAAAGTATTTGAAAATTACAGTATGCTTCCAAAAACAACAACAGACATTGAAGGAAGCATGCAGTTGTTCTTCAATAAATGTGCCCTTCTATTTCATAGTAATTAAGTCCATAGAAAACTACATATGTATTTTTCTCTATGTGGACATAGTGGCAATAAAATACATCAACATACCTTTGAATTCATTTGAATTGAAACCTGCTTTCACACAACATAAAGTGAATAAGATGTGCATGTGTTAGAAAGTTGGGGGGTGGGAGTCTTTACAGGAAAGCCAATAAAATCAATGTACTCTGAAATTTCAATCAGTTTTAGTCTAGAAATCAATTGGCACTTACATCACCTATACATCAGTCAGACAACATTGCATTCTGGATTTCTCTGCTTCCCTAGAGAAATTTATGGGTTTGCATGGCTCCCCTGGGAACAAGCCACAATACTGTGGCACTATTGCAGTGCTGATATAATCATATAATAAATAGCCTTCATGATTACAGTCAACATTTATTATTTTAAGGCACTCATCAACACCTTCATTCTGTCTGACACTGGGAGATAAATGCTCATATGTGTATTTGTGTACTCTGAAACTTGTGGATTTCTTCCCTTCCTGTACCCTCTGTCAGGACATGCAAATGGACACATTTAACTGATTAATAGTGGGAGATCCATCTTGTAAATAAGACCAAATGGCCCATACACTAAAAGTTGTTCAAGCATGATATAGTGTAATTACATGCCACATTTTTTTTTCTGTTTAGTTCTCAAAATATACATATTTTGTTAAAAAATAAGTGTGATTTGTTTTTGTATCTGTGTTAAATGTATTATATGTTAATTCCAAATAATGTTTTTGGTTTCAGTTACATCCTTAGTCTACCTTATCTCCAGTCCAACCTTCTCTTTTAAACTGAGATGTCAAAATAAACGTTTACTAGTAGGCAACTTCTAAAACCATATTTAATCTGTAAAGTATTTACTATGCCTTTTTTTAAGAGGGCAGTTTTGCATCAAATGATGAATTCCACTGCATGCACAATGTTACATTTTCAGAGTTGCCCAGTGGTAAGGCCCAGTGAAATATCATGGGCTCGGAAATCCCTGGGAACCTTTTGTGCTTTTAGGTACCCAACAACAGTCATAATCATTTGTCATAATTATAATCATAATCATAATCATTCTGTCTTTATCATTCAGGATTAAAGATAAGATAAGATAAGATAAGATAAGATAAGATAAGATAATCCTTTATTAGTCCCACACACAGTGGGGAAATTCTCAGTGTCACAGCAGAAAGGGATAGCAAGACACTCAGTTACAAAAATGTAGATAAATAATTTGCACTATATACACAATATTAAAATGTCTGTTTTTGCTACTATATCTGTTTGATGGTTACATGTAAATAAACTCTGTTCAGATTTTGCATAATTAGGCCTGTTTGGCCTAATTCAAAAATCCAGACTGAAACACTCTTTCAGGGTTAGTGGGTGGAGCTAAACTGCTGTACACTGAGTGGGTGGATATATGCAAACTCGACGGTTTTCGTGACATCATGAAAACTGAACCAACACATGCTGTTCTGCATCTTAGAGTCCATACATGGACCGTTTGGACTGGGGAGGGAGCTTGAGACTTTGAGACAATTGTGAAGAAAAATTACGTCCTATATTTTGGTTTTAATTTAACAGACATTGGTAAAAATAAATGAACTGTGTAATTATATGAGATTACGACAGGTTGGCAAATGAGCATGTAAATATTACTATGACATTTTTGTACAAATGTTATAAATGGAAATTAGGGGGCGGGTGAATGATATGACTAGATAGAGCTTAAATCTCTTGGGGTACTCTGGAGATCGGCAGGGCTAATATCAGCATCCTCATCTCCTGCTTTGTGGCGGCTGTTTCGGCTTCCACTTCTGAAATATTAATGTTGCCGCGTCACATGGGGGGCTGAATGCAATGAGACGACGTCGTTCACGTTCCCGGCATGCACTGTGAGGCAGGGAGATAGACTGGAGAAAGCTGTGGCACGAGCGCAGGGCATCCCCCTCCCTCGCGCACACACACACACGCGCGTGCCGACAACGGACCGGATACAAACACGCTGAGGTAAACGAAAAGGTTAAATGATAAAATGCTGACTAACGGTTTTGCATTTAACGTGTGCAGTGTCCTCAGAGGATGGGAAATATGGTGTTCCCCCATTAGTGTCGTGTTGTTCTCTGGCGAATTTGAGCAATTAACAGCAAAGCCTAACCGCTCCCTGTTTGTTAGAACGAGTGGTCGTTGGTCAGAGAGACAGAGGAGGTTTGTGAAAGGACTAGCTGGACTGTAGCACTGTGCAGCGAACAGAGAACATGGCTTGAATGGTGTTTCTCGGCGCCGTTTGATTTCGTTGCCTGAGAGAAAACGCTGTTGTGCTGCAGGGATTCTGACTTGCAGCTCACAGATAGGCTGCGAGTGGGGAATGATGGAGAGTGTGGCTGGGAGGGGGGGATTCCCTACCGTCTCTGCCGGTTACACACCTTATATTCGTATGCAACAAATGCAGCGTCGAGGTCTTCGTCGTTTTCAGTATCTAAAGCTAGGCAGCAGCTCTGCCTTATTGCACGAGTGACTGACTGACTGATTGGGCTGGCAGGCTTATGAGTGAGTGCACTTGTTGAAATCTATATTTGTCCTGTCTGGTCGAAATGTCCTTCACTCGAAGAAGAATTCTGTAGTACTGAAAAGGGGGTCTTGTGTAGTAGAACCATCTGTTGTTTAATACAGAACCGTATTAAAAGGGTTCTTTAATGAACCATTAACATCTTTCCCTCTCATCAAAAGACCCATTTATGCATCTAAATGTGTCTTTTGCATTGTCATTTGTGTATATACAACCTTTGGCTTTATTAAATACCTTTCTTTTATGATAGCATAAATCACCTAATTAGAGGGTAAGGATAAGCTAGGAAAGGAAAAAATATCCACCAGTGATGTCACATGTTTGTTTTAGTATGATACAACTCAAAAATGAAGAAGTGTGCCTTATCTCAATACCTTAGTGTTTCCATTTATTATCATTAGAGCATTTCATGTTTGAAAAGTACAGTACTGCATATACTGGCACACTGAAGTGAAAAGGCTTCATGTACTGAAACAAAAGATATGTGCCACAAAACAGAAGTCACGGTTTATTGCACTAAGATTACACACTACGCTGTAATTTATGGATGAAGTGTCCACGTGGTGAAGCTAAGTTCAAAACGGTGCCCTGTTTAATATATCGTGCACTACTTTGGGGTTACTGTCCTTTTGTAGTTGTGGTCCAAAAACATGGAGCTGAATTTTCTGTGTACTGTAACAATCCCACAATGCACTGTGATTTATATAGTGTACAAACACTGTACACTAAAGGGACATGAAATACCCATAATCCATTTTGTTGTTTGGTTTGAAGATTTGCGCAGCTTCTCTGAGGAAGACCAACATTCAGAGTGAATAGGGCACAGTTTCGGACACAGGTAAAATGTAAAATATGTAAGCCATTAGCAAGTAAAGTTGGGTTCTGCATGGTATTGTAGGGATTGTAGTGGGTTTAGAGGTATCACTGTGGCATCAGTAACTTTGCTATCTCTCTTGCTCTCTCTCACTCACTCTCTCACACATAGAGAGAATAACTCTCATGAGTTCAGTTTTTTTCTTTCTTTATTCTTTATCTTTCACTGTTCTGTTTACAGTCAAACGACTGCAAATGAGCAGGCATCCTCTCTTTTTTTCAACTTCAGGTCTTGATAGATTAGATGAGAACAGTGTCTGCATTGTTAGACAGTTGTAGGGTATGAAGATGCTTGTTTAAACACTACACTACTTGTTTAGACATTACTAACTGAAAAGAAACCTAGTGATATAATTATTTTTGCCTTTTTCCCTGTTATACTGAACTCGGTCCAAACCACAGTGTGAACTGAACCGTGATCTGTGTACCATTTCATCCCTACTAAAACAACCTTGGAGCTTGTCTCACTTGTCACTGATCATGAGTATCTATACTGGCATATGGACGAGCCTGTAACGTGAAAATAGAATTATTTGTGCTTTCAGCTATTAAACCATTTTAGCTGGTTGACCAGCACAGGATAGGTTTCTGTCAGGATCAGATGGTTTAGCTGGTTGGTCTGCATGGTCAGGCTGGCCATGCTGCAAGACAAACTACAACCTCTATTCTAATCCTAGCAGATCCATTCCATCTGTGACTGACTTGTTCGTTGGATGTTAAAAATGTTCAATAAATGGTGATTAATAAATATTTGTAGAGTGTAGTTTTGTAATTCTTTGAATAGAAAGTCAATACTAGATAATTAATTCAGTGGTGATAAAAAGTGAAATTCGCTATTCAGCCTCTGACCAAATGTTTAATCTCTACCTGTTCCCATGCAAAAAAAAAAAGATCTAGAGAAATACTCTGGGGTACTGTTTGGTGTAGTGTTGCGTACTACTTCCATAATAACCACCTCTTACAGTATTAAGAGGAATGTAGTGCTGTCTTATAGTAACCTATACTGCTATTGTTGTAATCTGTAGTAAACTATAGTAATCATTTCAATTTACAATCTAGTATACTTCTTAGGGAATTGTGGCCAAAATTCCTGTGGCATTTCTATAGATCTTTTTCACAAAGACTGGTGCGCTCAGCTGTGAAAATGATCTGTCTTCTCCTCGGAGTGTCATAATATTACATAGTGTGGGACCTCCTTCAGGTCGTGTTCTCTTGTGGCACTACCTGTGCTTCCCTTTTCATAAATAGAATTAGTGTATATTCTTTTGCTGTAGCTACAGAGCACTGTAGCTAGTTGAAGAAAGGCATCCTTTGATGTCTGTAGATGAAATTACACTTGCAGGCAGTAATAATAATATAAAAAAACAGCAACAGTACTAAATAAGTATTTCAGTAGTTATAGGTGAATAAAGCCTCGCCCCTTGAATGCTGCAGCTGCCTAGCATTTATTAACGTTGGAGACTGTCTAGTCTAGACTGTTTTTGATGCTATGTGCCTATTCAGTCTTTATCCAATTCACTTTCCCCAAGTTAAGCATCTTTAAAGAAAAGAATTGCTAACAGGCTTTTCATTTCATTTTAGCAGATCATTTGTATGATGCCTGAAATGTTCTTCTGTGTCTTCACTTCACTTCACACTTCAATGTATGTCTTCATACATTTAGTGTTGTGACAGATTGCCCAGGGAGTTGCACAGAGTTGTTGGAAACAAGCCATTAATACAAAAAAATCTAAAACTTATAGGAGGACTGGTCAGTGTCCTCCACATTTAACCCATCTGTGGTAGTGAACACACACTAGTGAAGCCCGGGGAGCAGAGAGGGTAAAGGGCCTTGCTCAAGGGCCCAACAGTGGCAGCTTGCCGAGCCCGGGAATCGAACCCACAACCTTGTTATCGATGGCCCGGTGCTCTAACCGCTGAGCCACCACTGCCCCTAAACTTTATAATCTTTGTTTGGTTTGCGGATGTTTAGAATAGAATACGCACAGTTGATTGAGGCTTTCAATTACTCACGTTACTTTACAGTTTTGTTGCTGTTTCAGCATGAGCAAGGAACCCTGAGTCATCTAATCATTTAAGCCTTTTAGGGTTTGTACATCTTGTCTGTATTTTTAGCTCATGATGTTTTGGCTCATTGCAGAGCTGCACATGCAGTAAAAGAAAAGGCTTAATTTTACAGCCTCACACACAGATCTACACAGCACTCTCTGTTCAAGCTTCACATTTTCTCTTAAACTGATTTCCTGACTTTTCTGTAATGGCAAAAGGTCTTGTACACTTGGGTAAAAACAAGCATAGATGTTAGATAGGCTTGTGCGATAGGGTGTAAGTGGATTTTGGCGATGATTAACAACTAAGCTGAAGACCATGCTTCTAAGACAATGATTGTTGTTGGCACATGGAGAGAACTAGAGAGGACTAGTTTAATATTGTTTAGCAACAGTTTGCAGGGCCTTTACAATACATTTTTAAGCTACAGCAGATTAAATTTGGCCCTGTCTCTGTTGGGCAGTGTGAAAAACCGTCTTAGTATTTTCCACTTCTTAAGCCTCCTGTTGGTTTAGACACATTGTAAAGTATTATTGCGTTATGGTGAGAGACGCAGGATGGTTTTGGAATAATATTGGTTTAGGCAGATCATTTTTTTAAAGGAAGTGAAGGAAAAAAGTCTAAGAAGAATATGATTTATTACTTATCACAGAGCCAGGCGATCAAACAAGTTGTTTGTTATCTGAAGTTTATTATTTAGTTGCTTGTTTACTTTAAAACAGGTGATGCTAGGCTAACGTTGCTTAAAAAATCTTAACCCGCTCAAAACACAGATATAGATATAGATCTTCACTTGTTTTGTGCAGAAAAAGTAGAACAAAATATGACTGACTTCAGTCTGTAAGCAGAGCTGAAAGGTGGGACAGAAAACCATTCCAATTGACTGCGACTGGGGTGATTGATAAATTATGTTTATAGTATAGTAACAATGTGTTTAATAAAATTTTGGCCTGAATGTTTGAATGTTTAGAAATGTGTTGATAATCCCCATATTGGTGCATCGATAATTGTCACATTGTTTTAATGATAATTAATGATAGTTTTATTCCTGAATTCTCATTACTGTGGTATGTACAGATACATTGCTCCAGAGTTCCCTTGTGTTGACTTACAAATTCACAAATAGAAAATGTAATTGGGTGTTATTTCAAATTGCAGCAATTATAGATTAAATATGCATTGTTTTACAACAACTTACTTGTGACAAACTTACTTTTCGATGGATAACACTGTTAGCACTGCATTAATACAAAGGGATTGTGTATTAATTTGTGTTACTTGAAAGTTATTTAAACTAAACTAAAATATATAATAAAATAATAAAATCCTGAAAAGGTGTGTATCTCTGATTTTTTTTTTATATTTTGACTATTTGGCGATAATGGTGCTTTTGGAAGCTGGAAAATGAATTTCAATACCTTAAACAAAAAGATTTAACAATTTTTGCCAGTGTAATGTGACATCTGTTGGCATAAACATAAAGGTGTTAGTGTCGCATCTGATCAAATGCAAGTTATCCACCCGAACTTCAAACCTGTATGTAACATGCTATGTTTTAATTTGATCAATTCAATGGGTTTTAATCAGAAGAAGCTCTGCAAGTCTAACAGAGGTTGACTGTATAAACTTGTATTTGAAATGAATTTGAGGGGCGATTCTAGTGGATTCTAGTGGATGTCACCAGTAGGCCGGAGGCTGGTTGTGCTTAATGTCCCTGTAGTACACTTGTGCATGAATGCACTAATGTGTCAATTGTAGTGCCTTTACCTGTCCTCTGCTTAACCCCTATTATCACGTTCACATACAGCGTTGCTAGGCTCTCCTCCTGGTCAGCTACTCTCCTTAACACATCTGCAAAGCCTGCATGTGACCCATATACATTACTACTGCTGTTTTAGCCTGTAAAACTCTTGTCTCTGCACTCTGTATGGGGGAGCAAAGGAAGCTGCCAAGTAAGCCTTCCCAGTGCCTTGTTATCTTTACAGCAGCCCTGACTCAGGACCCAGTACAACAGGGTGGCAGATTTAATAACCCCTTTCAACAGTGACAGTGTGAGAGAGATCTTGCATCTTCTCCCTCCTTCCTAATTGACGGTAATGCTTTGGCCTCTCATACTACCCTTGGGGGGAGTGCGCGTTGTAACTGTCAGGCATGCATCTGTGCTTCTGCCGCTTGCAGTGAAGGCTAAGAAGAAGAGAAATCTATGCGGTGTGGTGAAAGAGAAATGAGATTGAGCACTCTGGCTGCAACAAATGACAACTTTAATAGTCAAATATGCTATCAATTATTAAAATTAATAATGGATAATTCTGATTATGAATCGCTTCTAAATGTAGCTTGAAGTTGTTTCATACATTTGCTAACTAACACTGAAGACAATAAAGATGAATACGTTATTTAAAGATTCACTGTAGAAATAAACTTCAGATCAACAGATCAACTCCAGTGTCTTGTACCTATCAAAATTTTAAACCAAGAATGTGCAGCAATTAAATATTACACTAAATCAGTTTCCCATTACTCAGTTTTCCCATCATTTTGTGGATCAGCATAAATCACGTTGACAAATGTGAGCCAGTCATTTTACCTTTCAGTTTAAAAGTATTTCGTGTTAATGCTACGTTTGTATTGGTCATGTTTACACTGTCTGATCAGAACCATTGTCCTATGTTCACGGTGCAGCCAGCAAGCTGCAAGGCTCTTTTTGTTAAAGGACCAGATGGTATTCGTAACCAGCAAGCTGATTGGCTCTTTTTGTTCAGGGGGCGTGGCCGTATCCGTAAGAACTCCCATTCAACTCTTGTTGGTTGATTTACTTGAAGATTTGTCCTTTTTACACTGAGCCCGTGTCCACACGTGACTCCTACGCCTTAAAACTGCTCTGCACTCACACACCACAGTGATTTTGCTGGAGATACATTTAGGAGAAATTGTTTTTGACATTGAATGCAATCAAATCCTTAATCCAAATATCTAGTAGAAAGCCTTCCCTGGACAGTAGAGACGGGGGCAAAATGTGTTGACGTGCAATACTTTTGGAAAGTATTTGTAGAATATTTGTGCTGTAGACACTGAGTCCCCTAGTTCTAGTCACCATCACTGTAAAGAAATTGATAGTTATCCTTAGAATATTAGCATTGTAGTTAGGGTCATTATATCTCTATCATACTGTGTGGATGAAGAAGGGTTGCCAAGCAACGTTTGTCAATGAACTCACACTTCTGTTCTGGGTGCTTATTCTCTTTTCACAACTACATTGCATCTATGTACATGTTCAGTGAAGCCTTTCGAATCCCTCTCCTGCGTGTGCTTTGTCAGGACGACGAGTATGAATGCTCCAGTTTACATCTTCCCCAAACCCCTGGTTATGCAATTGTATGTCTTCACCACTCAGATCAAACAGATTCTCTCGCTTTTATCACCCGCTGCAAAAAGCGAGCGCTCTATCAATTAGTGCCTTATCTCACGCCTTCCTGTAAATGTCTTTATCTTCCTCCTCCAGCTCCCTAAAGCTCCCTGCCGCTTTCTTCTTCAGGCCTATTTAAAGTGTCATAGCCCACTCTCTCCCTCTAATCATGCTGGGTTTCATCCGGTCAGAGGACACCACTCCACTCTTCTCTGCTCCATATGCAAAGCCTCTCGGATAAGGAGAGGTTGAGACGTATTAGAGCAGACAGTGACTGGAAGCCGAATCTGAAGAAGCTCCATCGTTTCCCTGCTGCTTCTCATTCTGAGCCGTGGTTAAGGGCTGCAAATCTTTATTGCGGCTTTTCCTCATATAAATTGCTGCTTATGCAAATGCTGTTTTTTGTGTTCCAGTTCCTCCACATTTTTTCTCTTTCCCACACATACTTTAAAAGAACTAATTCACATATGGCCGATATAAGTACCTTTTATTGTCATCATACTTGTACAGTACATACAAATGGTTCCGATCATATATCCCAGCTGGGGTCAGAGTACAGGGCCAGCCGTGCTACAGTGCTCCTGAAGCAGAGACATAAGCAGTGTCTTGCTTAACAATGCCCAACAGTGGCAGCTTAGCGCATGCAGGTGTCAAACCCAGAATTACAGCCACCAAAATTAACTAGCTAAGATGTTGATCCATTCTAGAGAAACAGACTGATTAACAGTGGTAATTAGGTCAGAAAAGTTTATTGCTTCTTAAAGCTACTTCACAAAGTTACATAACAGAACATTACAGACAATGGTTATGAATACTTTGTCTAATGACTGACACATTGTTTTGTAGAATCATTTAGAGCTTATGTTCATAAACTATTGTTTTTTCCTTTCTCATGTACTGCGCATACACCGATCAGTCATACCATTAAACGTATGTAAAGTAAATAACATTGATTATCCCATTACAATGGTACCAATCAATAGTTGGGATATACTGTATACTGCGCAGGGTGGTGACGTCACGCTCAGAAAACGGGTGGGAAAATAGGCCCACCGTAGTTGTGAGTTAACAATGCTCTGAGTTCGTTTGAAAGGGAGAACAGGCTAACCTGGATATCAAATGTGCCTGAAAACAGTTTTAAAACACTCCTAAGAGCATTCCCTCGACTCTGCGTATAGGTATGCTGCTTTATCCTCTAAATGTGTGTGATTTGAGCCTCAGTCAGCTGGAACACGGGCTGTGCTGTGATGCTTAGCGTGCTGGCTAACCTATCTAGCTAGCCAAATCTAGATAGTGATAGTAGCTGTTTACAAGTCCAAACGCAGCCAGAACCCATCTCAGTTACCTTCCTGTTATCCCCAACACCAGTTGCTCGACTTCGCTCTCAGACACAAGTTTTTATTCTAATGATGTGTCGGTAGCTCAGCAGTTAGTCAGCAGCGGATGAACTGAGCTGTCTGATGCTCAGTGTCTGTAGCTGAGATAGCTCAGCAGAGGCTTTAGTGGGTGAGCTACAGATCCAAAACCACGGAGGGAAAACTTCAGCTTTCTGTCCTTATAACAGCATTCGTTCGACCAGAGTCATTCTAATCTAAACGTTATTGAGTGGGCTTTCAGTCAGTCAGTCAGACAGACTTTAGTTAGTCCTGTGGCGAGTTGACTGTTATCCTGCTACTGAGCTAATGCTAACCAGCTTTTTCCTCCTGATTTAGAGCAGTTTAACAGTTGCAGTTGTCAGACTGACGATTTAACATTTATTGAATGACAAATCTAAAATTGAGCTTGTCCATTTAGTTTTTCACTTTGTGCGCAAACTTTGTATTTCATCACTTTCAGTTTGAAAATGAGGCAGGCAGATGTGGTACAGAAGCCACGCTAAATGTAGAACCATTTGCGCTAGCTACATAAGCAGCTTACAGCCCCTAAAGTAGAGTAATGAGCCCTTTAGTGCACAGCCAGCGCTCTATTCAGTGTTTTTACAAGCACTTTTTGGACACCAGTATCTCTCTGACTTCCTGCGGTGTGATGTAAGAAAACCTGAATACTCAAATAGTTATTTCAGTACGCAGGTGGAAGTTAGGTTGATATCCGATAATCAGCAGATATTTGCCATTTGCACCTCCTTGTTCTCACAAACAACGTCCTAAAATCTTTGAAATTTAATTTCCTAAGTGGTGGAGGAACAGAGAACAAACCACGTCAATTCATGTTGTATCAATTCCCGATCTTTCCATTTCGCCAAATGCATTAAATGAAAAGAGACGGATTCGCTGCAGCAGGCGTTGAAGACGGCAAGGGAACGCCTAAAAAGTGCAAACTTGTATAAAGACGTAGATCATTACAGACATAAGAAATCTTTTTTGAACATTTGATATCAACTGAACCTGAAGCGATATTAAAGTTAGTGTATAACGTTAACAACTTTGCATTAATTTTAACAGGCGGCTATTTTTAGTAGTTTTGATATTTAAAACATCCATATAGTGAATTTCTAAAAACATCTCTTACACATCCATCAGATGTACACATATCATTATTTTAACTCTTAATTATCTACGTTTTTATACATTGTCCGCACTTTGTAGGCTTTCCCTTGCTGTCTTCGCTGCAGCGAATCCGTCTATTTTCCGTCACATTTTCAATGTGCTCTGCGAAATGGAAAGATCTGGAATTGACGCAAAATGTTTTGATCGTAGTTTGTTTTCTGTTCCGCCACCATCTAGAAAATGTAACTTAAGAGATTTTAAGACGTTGTTTGTAAGAACGAGAAAAATATATTGGTCCAATAAAAGTGTACGCTATGGAGCCAAATCCAACTAACGTGCGTGTGTAGCCAGTTCTTATGCCACTGTGAACAGTTGGCAGTAGAAAATGTAAGCTAAATCATTAATAATAATAATAATAATAATAATAATAATAAAAACAATACTACATATAATAACTGCATTTGGAACTGGTCTAATCTACTGTACACTGTGTGATAAAAATCTTATTATTTCTTGTCACTGCAAAACATTGTACAACCTTAATCTTGACCAAAGTTTGTGGCAGACCGCCATACATGTACACATTTGCACTAGAGATAAAGTTATACGATTGATACAGTAGATGGCATTAGAAATGAAATGCAAGAATATGACCCCATTTGTTCCCCATGCATGTTTCATATATTCTTCTGTTATTCCAGTGCACTGTACTCATTGTTACAACCACCACACCACCCCACTAATGTTGCAATTGCAGTTAGAAAAATGCCAGAAATTCACAAGTGCAATACTTGTTATAAAGTAGTCATTTTCCCTTAAGACACATGTCAGCGTTTTGTCATGAGCACTAAATTTGTCAAGAGCACAGAATTTGACAGCCTTATTTTTATTAGATAATACATATATATTTCCGTGTTTTAGAGTGGGCATTCAGCAGGTAAACCCAGTAACGTCACTGAAATCATATTAGTTTGTGTGTCAGTATTTTTTAGCACATTTAAACCATGCTGATAATACTGATACTTAGCCACTGTAATTTAATCTAAAATTTTCTTTTTCCTTTTGTGGGGTGTGAAGTCTCGTGTTTATATATGTGAGTGTTTGCATTAACTTTAGATGAGGCTTTAAAATTTTCTGGACTTTTCTTTTGCTTGCCTCTGGATTATAATCCAGACTTGGTCTATATTAATTCTTTCTACCTGTGCTGTCATCCAAACTGCCTGTTCTTACACTCATTACTAGACATAAAACCTCAAAAGATGGGTATTTACAATGATATTACATTTTAAACTGATATTTAAAGACTACTGATTCACTTATTCCATTTGTTACTGTTCTATATCTACAGAATTCACATTTTGTCCAAATTTCTGCATGTTTATGATGTAAATGGCATGTACAATGTTATGATATCAAGAATTTAAATTTGCTTTTCTGTGATGTGGACTCTTTACACATTTCTTGCTCAGTTACCTTAAAGTGCTTTAATGCTTTTAAGAAGAATGCTTTCAATTCTCTGCAGGGTGGCAGATCTCCAGGAGGTTTGGGCACCAAGCGTTGCAATTGGAGTGTAAAATTAGCAGGCTATCGCATTAAAGTGTGTCTTTCAGTTAGGATGTTTTTGTTGGCCTTGAAATCCATTAAACCTGATAGCTGTCTGTACACTCCAGCAGTTTAGGTCATTAGGGAGTTATTGATATTAGATGCAGATGTTTACCCCTACAGCCTCACATTTAACTCTATTCACACTTTTTGTACAGCTATCCCAACTCAGTGATCACTATGACTAATGTACATGTGAGGACTTGAAATGGTGAAACATCTAAATAGACTTGAGGGCAATGTGCAGTAAGAGGAACATACTTTTATTATATTTGACCTACAAAGATAAATTCACCCTTTTTAACTCTCCTGACTGGCAACTGTCCTTGACTACTTGACAATTTTTACAATTTTCTCAAGTTTTTTTTTTTCGTTTTTTTTTTTTTTTTTTTCGTTTTAATTTCCAGTTGACCTTAAATTTCAGTCGATTCATGCAGTGAATCTAAAGGTGATTGTGCCTGTTGTGTTGCCTCTGTGTTGTCATCAGGCCATGGATTGCGTATTTGTGCAATATAGTGGATATCAGTTTGGGTTTCAGCAGCAGTGAAAACAAAAGGAATGTGAATAATACTTCTTTCTAAATGTTGTCTTTAGATTTTAGGCAGAATGACAGGTGCAAAATGAAATGAAAATAGGTTTTTCCTTCTAGCCATATGTTGCCATGATTAAAACTAGATGAAATATGGCAGGCCATCCTGCATGTATAACATAAAAATATTGATCATACACACATAGACAGGTTCAGACCATACATGCCTTGTAAAGTCTTGTAAAGTCAAGATGGAATATGCACATGTGCTTTAAACAAAAAGGTCTTAACAATAGTGGAAGCCTTTTTGGTGCTCAATAGGTTCTATATAGAATCTTCTACAAAAAGGTTTTTCACCAATACAGGGAATTTAAACAGACACAATCATGTAAGCATCTGAGTGTTTTTTAAGCCCTTCTAAGAGTGTAATGAGTCCTCATATGCCATAATCCTAGTTTAGTTATTTCAGTTTTATATATATTTTGTTCTTTCATATGTTGGCCATAAATATTTTTTGTGCTGCTCTTGGGTACTCCTTTCTGGGGTTTAGGACATGAATGTTAGAAGATACGGCTTAATGTAGATGTTTTGACTGGTTATGTGGAGAGTGTCACTAGAGTTTGCGCCCAGCTGTCCTTTTGTTTTTCTTGGTCACCTGACTTAGTTGAGTGTCTAAGGGTTTTCCTGGAATTTATTTATTTTTTTTGGCTGAAGGGGACATGAAGTAGGTCTTATCTTCCGGTTCATGCCATGCAGGCCGCTGTGGTTGCTATTCTGGTCCTCTTCATTTTCTGAATCTCCACCTCTGTAGCAGCAGCTCAGGGGAAAAGGCATTCGCAGCAGGTCTCTGTCTCTGATTAAGAAACTGCAGGCCCACCGTTAGCCTTTTTAATTAAAATTTGGTATTGGATATCTATTTTTGGAAATTTAATTTTAACACATCAGCCAAGTTCTACTGTATGTAGGTACAGTTACGGCATGTGGTTGTCGTTCGGGCTGTGTGTTCTACCATGGAAATCATCTGCCGAATGCCAAACATTTGACTTCAGTCTTTGGTATGTAGGTTATTATTCATATGGTGACTTCTGCTAAAATCGGATTAATTCCTGTATTTTAATATTTATCTCTAGATAAAAACTATTACAATGTTGACCCCCCCCCCCCAAAAAAAAAAAGAAAACAACAACAATTGCCCCAGTTGTAATTACCTTAATTTTTAAAATGAAAAAAATAATTACATTCACTCATCCACATGTAAACCCATTTCTGTACTGACTAAAACTATATTCAGGGGACGTACTTGTGCTCTTAGCACTACTCAGATTGCATAGATTGTCCTGATCTTAATTGGCTGCAATACGGGAATGCCAGCAAATGAAATTGCATTATTTTCATTCCCCCATTTCCCAGGTATTTAAGTTTCTTTGAATTTGTTTGGCAAAACTTGTGATTCATATGTAGCCAGTGTGCAATGACACACCTGTGTAGAATGATGAAATTGCAATATTACTACCTCTTGATCTGTTTTGTTGAATTGAGTTTGTATTTGGCACAAACCACACCATTGAGCCCAAGGACCTCATGCTAAATGTGCATGAAGCATGGAAGTGGAAATGTTATGGTTTTGGGCTGCTTTTCTGCACTATGAATTCATTATTGTATCAGAAGGAGCTTGAGGAAAATATGAGGCCATCTGTCCAAAAAACAGCACTGAAACATGTCTGAGACTGGTTATACAGTTATAGGAAATGTCTAACTAAGGTTATTTCAGCCAATAAAGGAAATAACCGTTATTAGGGCACAAGAAAATTGCATTTCTGTTCATTACATTTTACAAATGATTAAGACATTTCTTGAGTTTTGTGAACATCTGTGTATGTATTAGAAATCGTTTTGTATTTATCAAGCTAAAATCAAGCTTGTCACCAGTATGTAACATTCATACATAACATATTTTGCTTTACATACTTTTTATTCAGTCTTTAGATAGAGCCTGTCTTTAGATTAGTCTTTGGATAATACAAGACTCATTGGGATTTTCATGCCATTTCGAAACCATATTACTTAAGTCCAGTTTTTACATGGGACATGATCTGAGGTGAAATTCCCAAATCATGTTTTTTCCCAATTCTGAGAGCACACCAATATCATCGGTGAAATCCTGTTGGCTATCTTGGTTATAAGTTTTCTTTTCTCTTTCTCCTTATCCCAGCCTATTCTGCCCATACCCAGCACCAGCATGAACTACCTGCGCAGGCGCTTGTCGGACAGCAGCTTTGTAGCCAACCTGCCCAACGGCTACATGATGGACTTTCAGAGACCCTCCAGCTCCAGCAGCTCCACCAGCTCCCCTGCTTCTCCAGCCACAGAGAGGCGGCAGCAGCAGCCTGCTCAGCCAGCCCAGCCGCAAGCCCCACCTGCTGCCTCTGGCAGTTTTCTCAGCTCCTTCTCCAGCGTGGTGAAAACCGCTCAAATAGCCAGCGCTGTACAGGCCAAAGCTGCGGCTCATGGGGAATCTGCTGCTGCTGCTGCTCCTGCTGCACCAGCCAAGCCTGCAGTCCGCAAACCCAAAGTGCTGTTGGTCATCGATGACGCACACACTGATTGGTAAGAACTATTTTGGGTAAAGTTGTAACGTGATCTCTAATGTAGTAACTCTGCTATTGAATGATACCTTTTTCTAGACAAACTGATATACAGAACCATTCCTGAAAGTAAAAGAAGCGCATGGACTAGCAACGGAGTTATGGATTAGCCCTGAGTAGCAACGATAGTGGGCTTTTTTTTCTTTTTTTTCCCTTTTTGTTTTTCTTTTCCCCCACCTGTTTTTCAGGACGTGACATTAGTTAGTGAGCTCCCACAGCACCCCCACTCTGTGGCCCTCCTAAATGCATGTGGGAATGAGCTTATTTTTGCCATGTACTAGTTAGACACAGAAAGAAACCTGACATCATGCATGTCATACTTTTTGAAAACTGACTGTATCTCATTTTGAGATAGTCAACACTAAATACAGGAGTATATCATAAAATAATATTACCCACACTATAAATATGAACTACATAATATTACCATTATTCCGCACAACACTGACCTGAGAACTGATCAAATTTATTATACAGTACCTACCAGAATAAAAAACCTAAATTGGCTAAGCACTGAGCTTGTTTCAAATGTAAGTTATTGCTATTATTGTTATTAATATTATTAATATTAAAGGTCAGTAGGAACTTGTGCTTCTGTACACACATTGAAGTCTGACACCAACCAAATTATGATTTTAAATTATGCGTGATGCAGTCTGTAATACAGATACTCTGTGCAAGTAGAAGACATTCTCCTTATCACAGTCTACAATTTGGCAGCTCTATGATTAGAGCTTCATGGTTCTGCTCTGTCATCTGCTGGTTGCAATGCTCTGACCAGGGTTGATCAGGCTCAACTATCTCAGTCTCCCCTACCCCATCTACCCTAGAGTTTTTAAAGGCACCCTGAGGGATCTGTAATTGGTACTTGAGAATTTTTCGATAACCATTGATCCCAGGTCTGAGGGTATTCCGGAGTTCTGAGGGCATTACCTTCTCTCTTAATTGGACAGTCCATTCATTTGTGCTCCCCAAAGCAGTCTTGACGCAGTAGTTCTCCTGGAGCATGAGACACATTGTGGTGGTGTGGTGTTTTATTTGTAGTACTAATGTACTAAAAAGGTCAAACGTCTTTGCTGTGGTTTTCTTTGTCGAATACCCATGTATACCCATTATGTATTATTCTCTGTGCTGCTACAGTTTCCACAGAGTAATATGTAAAGTTGTGCTTCTTATCCAGGTTTAAGGTTTGTGTAGCTACCGTTTCTGTTTATTGTTAGTGAGTGACTGGGTTATCTTTTAAAAGAATAGTTTTTGGAGAAAAATCTAATTATCATAATTTATCATTTAACCCCAGATGCAGTCTATAAGCCAATACATGTTTAGGATCTGATGTTTGCTTCTTTAGTTTATTACGGAATATGCTACACAGTCAATAATAGACTGTCATGTGAAAAAGTTAGGACACCCTATTTATTGGTTTATGTTTTGTAATATGGTTAAAGTATGGAGATTTGGTCTTCATTTGAACAATATTGGGAGATGGAGGTAATATAACACATACAACTGAAGAAATGTGTTTCTTGAGAGGTAAATATTAGAACATTTGTTTACTGCTTCAAATGGCTACAATAAGAATCAAATGCAGATGATCAGAACATTGTTAGAGAGGATTTTGGAGGAAGCTGTCTTATTTAAAGCTCAGACATTTCATTTGATTTGCTCTTGATGGCTGAAATGAGTATCATTATGGTGCGATACAAAGAGACATATACGTAATGAATAATAAAATAATTATCTGCACAGCTAACTAGTAAAGCAGCCATTTAAATTTGAGTACAGTCTAACTATGCTAACTTCAATTTACGTTTTTTTATTTACATACATACAAGTTTGTTACATACAGTGGGGAGAACAAGTATTTGATACACTGCTGATTTTTCAGGTTTTCCCACTTGCAAAGCATGTAGAAGACTGTAATTTTTATCATAGGTACTCTTCAACTGTGAGTGATGGAATCTAAAACAAAAATCCAGAAAAATACATTGTATGATTTTTAAATAATTAATTTCCATTTTATTGTGGGAAATAAGTATTTGATCATCTATCAACCAGTAAGAATTTTGGCTCTCACAGACATGTTACTTCTTCTTTAAGAAGCTCTCCTGTTCTCCACTCATTACCTGTATTAACTGCACCTGTTTGAACTCGTTACCTGTATAAAAGACACCTGTCCACACACTCAATCAGTCAGACTCCAGCATCTCCACAATGCCCAAGACCAGAGAGCTTTGTAAGGACATCAGGGATAAAATTGTAGAACTGCACAAGGCTGGGATGGGCTACAGGACAATAGGCAAGCAGCTTGGTGAGAAGGCAACAACTGTTGGTGCAATTATTAGAAAATGGAAGTAATGCAAAATAACGGATAATCTCCCTCGGTCTGGGGCGCCATGCAAGATCTCACCTCGTGGAGCATCAATGATCTTGAGGAAGGTGAGGAATGAGCCCAGAATTACACGGCAGGACCTGGTCAATGACCTGAATAGAGCTGGGACCACAGTCTCAAAGAAAACAATCAGTAACACTCTACGCCGTCAAGGATTAAAATCCTGCAGTGCACGCAAGGTGCCCTTCCTCAAGCCAACGCATGTCAAAGCCCGTCTGAAGTTTGCAAATGACCATCTGAATGATCCAGAGGAGGAATGGGAGAAGGTCATGTGGTCTGATGAGACAAAAATAGAACTTTTTGGTTTAAACTCCACTCGTCATGTTTGGAGGAAGAAGAATGATGAGTACAACCCCAAGAACACCATCCCAACCGTGAAGCATGGCGGTGGAAACATCATTCTTTGGGGATGCTTTTCTGCAAAGGGGACAGGACGACTGCACCGTATTGTGGGAAGGATGGATGGGGCCATGTATCGTGAGATTTTGGCCAACAACCTCCTTCCCTCAGTAAGAGCACTGAAGATGGGTCGTGGCTGGGTCTTCCAGCATGATAACGACCCAAAACACACAGCCAGGGCAACTAAAGAGTGGCTCCGTAGGAAACATCTTAAGGTCCTGGAGTGGCCTAGCCAGTCTCCAGACCTGAATCCAATAGAAAATCTTTGGAGGGAGCTTAAAGTCCGTGTGGCCCAGCGACAGCCACGAAACCTGAAGGCTCTGGAGGAGATCTGTATGGAGGAGTGGGCCAAAATCCCTGCTGCAGTGTGTGCAAACCTTGTCAAGAACTACAGGAAACGTCTCATCTCTGTAATTGCAAACAAAGGTTTCTGTACCAAATATTAAGTTTCTTTTTCTGGTGTATCAAATACTTATTTCCCACAATAAAATGGAAATTAATTATTTAAAAATCATACAATGTATTTTTCTGGATTTTTGTTTTAGATTCCATCACTCACAGTTGAAGAGTACCTATGATAAAAATTACAGTCTTCTACATGCTTTGCAAGTGGGAAAACCTGAAAAATCAGCAGTGTATCAAATACTTGTTCTCCCCACTGTACATAGTTATATACGGTACAACTAGCAGTGAAACGCTTTCATAACTGTCTACTCACATGTAAGAAAGATGATGTATAATATAAGGTAGTGTGTGTGTGTATGTATGTGTATATATATAAAAAAAACCCAAATTAAGTATAAAACTATACACTGGGATAACAAATGTATAAGAATGCGAATAACACTATTTACACAAAATAGAAAAGAAATGTACAGTGCAGAGATGAGTTGTCAGGTGTAACAAGTGTATGTGCAATTAAGTAGGAGGTAGCAATTAGTGATGGTTGTGAAGGTTCAGTGTTTGTTAGCAGTATTAGAACAGCATTTCCTGTTGTAAACTAAATGCGAACTTTAGATACTAAATGTCTTGACAGGTCCATTCCAGTAAGTGCATGCACCTCTGTCATTTATGTTTATGCTTAAATCATTTGGCAGATGCTTTTATCTAGAGTGACCTACAAAAGCGCTTTGCTCTTTACTAAAATACCCTTAGCAAGTTTGTATAGACTAGGATCCAAAGATACCTTAGCTTAGATACGACTAAACATAAAAGTCAGTATGGAGTCCATAATTCTCAACACTACACTTCGCCCAAGTACTCTTGGAAGAGATGGATCTTCAGTCTGTGTTTTAAAGACGGTGAGCGACTCTGGATGCTTGTCTTTCGTGGACCTTAAAGGTGTAAAGGGGTCAAGTACTGACCGGCTTTGGACTATTGCCATCAAATACGGAGGAGCTGGTCCATTTTTGGCTTTGTAGGCCAACATCAGGGTTTTGAATCTGTTGCGGGCAGCTACAGGAAGTCGGTAAGAGAACACTGCAGCGTTACGTAGCTGAATTTAGAAACTTTGAAAACAACCCATGCTGCTGCAGGGGCCTGATGGTGCACAAAGGGAGACCAGCCAGAGGGAAGTGTCAGTAATCAATTCTTGAGTTGACAAGAGACTGAACAAGCACCTGGGTGGCCTCTCTTACATCCGGAGAATTCAACCCTTCCTCTCTAAAAAGGAGAAATTATGACCGAGAACATGAGTTGAGAACGATAACTGATCATCCATGACTTCGCCAAGGCTTTGTGCTTCTGTAGATGGAGTGACCAGTGAGTTCTCAAAGAAGATAACATTGTCCACAAGTCCAGCAGTTCCCGGGATGTACAGAAGCTCTATCAGTGTCTTATTAAAGTTGTACGGCACATACAGTCTTCACACTCCCATTCAGAGATCTCTCTTGGCTCTCTCTTTTTTGACTTTTTGTGCAGTAACATCCACTTGAGGCTTGCTATCAAGTCTCTTCTGGATTTAATCGAAAATGTCTTTGTTCTGATCATCTATGTCAGCCATAGATGTTCACAAGTAGCTTCTGGGTTGCGAGTCAGAGTTGAGTGTTTAGTCTCTTTCATCGCAGATTACATTAACTTATGTGTGGACTGTGGTTGCACTTTAGGTGACCCTAGGTTACCAGTGACTTAAAATCTGTGCTGCAGGGAACAAAGAGGAGGGTACAGAAAGTGCTCAAGGTTAAGCTTAAGAAAGTCAAGACACAATATAGATCTCAGCTGGAGACTAAGGTGGATCAGAAACATTTGCACATCTGACCACAAGCAGGCACTGACTGTTACAACAATTCATTGGGTTGCCCAGAAACCCTACACCTACTTCCACTGTTGAAGAAAGCAAATGATGAAAAACCATACAGGGTAAAGCAGCAGGGCCAGATGGTATTGAACCTCAGGTGCTGAAACTGTGCTGAGCAGCTGTCTAAAAAAAAACTTGAGTGCATATTTAACCTGAGCCGGACTTTGTTGGCTGGTATAACAGCAACTGGTAACTGCAGCCTAATGTCAGTAAAAACAAGGAGATGGTGGGTGAATTACATAAAGTCTAAACCACTCCTGTCACTGGTCACCATCAATGGAGTAGACATGGAGCTGGTTGGGACTTACAAGGACTTGAGTGTTCATTTGGATTACACACTGGACTTGAGTTAGAACACCTAGACAGTATACAAGAAAATTTCTAAAGCCATTCTACAGATGTTCTTGTGGCAAGTGTGATCCTCTAGACTGTTGTGTGCTGGGGAAACAGTATCCACAGAAATGCATAGAACAAACTAAATAATCTCTAAAAGAGTAAAGTTGGGCTCTCCGGCTTTTGGCTTTGGTACTGTACTAAAAAGGCATCTTATAGGAGTTAGAGGTGTATTCGTGCAGCTGTTTGTTTATAAAGCTGCAGTAGTTGTTAAACAGGACAATTCTGAAGTTATCAAGGTGCAGTAATTCACTTGTACCACAGGGTGGGGCAATCGTCAAACTTGCTAAATGTGAAACTTGTAGTCCAACACATCTAACACTCTGCAGCAGACGAAGCCAGCATTGAACTGTGTTCTCTGGAATGAATGTGATCCATCCAATATTTTTGGGATGAGCAGGGCAGTTGGGGAGGAGTTAGGGTGTTGATCGTCCAGTACATTGACCTCGTAAACACTCTTGTCCCTGAATGCAATATAAAAAAAATAAAAAAAAACTCCCAATACTTTTGTCCATATAGTTTTTGACCCTATCCCAAACCAATGATCAGTGTCAGTGACCTAAAACAAGTTACTTTTAAGAATAAATATTGTTAAAATGGTTTGAACATCATAACTACAAAAAAAAAAAAGCTAGACTGTGTTGTTCTTGTTTGATCTGGCAACCACAACCAGATGTTTGTCATTGTCACACTATGTTGCACGCTTTGGAGCAGAGCAGAGATACAGCATCTCGTCTCAAAGATGTTTTACTGACACAGCGATGCCCACACTCTACAACAAAACTTAGCTGGACGTCCATTACTACAGAATCTTCATTTACTGCAACTGCACGTTTTTGTTAGTGGCAGCTATCGTCTCATGTGCTCCAAACAAGAACAGTAAATGAGAGCCGCCTCATAGGTGCAGAATGTAACAGAGGAACAGCATATCACTGAAGGATTTAGTTTTAGTTAGTGATCATTCTCCAACATAGCTGCTGCTGCTGAACGGGGTAAATTCCTACATCTAAGGAGCTGTGCCCACACGTTAAACTTGACTTGCCACATTGGTTCCATTTGTTTTATTAATCAAAGATGGTGAAAGTCAATCCATTATGGATCATTACTAATAGTATCAGGTAGTAATGTCACAAAGTGAGAAAGAAGAAATCCTATATATAAAAAGATGATCATTTAATCATTGCATCGCAGCCCTCTGAGTTAATCTCAACAAATCGTGAGGTTCCTAGAGATTCCTACATCCGGCATCTACTTTTTTTCTGTATTCACTGTTCTAAGAAAGTTCAGCCAAATACTTTCTAGCTACCAGTTCTGCATTTGTGTTCTTGTTTTGGGTGTAGAGAATAATTTGAGTTGCTATCTGCCATGTCTGACTTTAACATAAGGTCTAAGAGTTTACTGAGCTGAATTTGATAAATGGAGCTCATCTAAACTGTGGAATTCTTGACATAACTTAGCTATGAGATTTACAACCTCTTTTAGACACAAGGGCATCAACAAGCAACTCTTGCATTTCAGTGCTAGAATTACATCTGCTAATCATTTGTTATCTGTTTTAGTCAGATGTGGTATGAATCGCAAGATTCTACAGTGTAAGCTAAACACTGATTTGCTCCTTGTTTTTTAAACACAAGATCAGAATTTTGATTTAGGAGCACTGATGCAAGAACAAATTTAGTCCCGAGTTTGTTGCTCTTGCTCGGGCCGTCAGTAAACATAAAGCTCATGTATAAACTCTCAGAAATGTTCACATCATGCTAAACCACGTAAGATTTGGCTCCTTCAAACACAATCTAGCTTAACTGATAATACACAAGTGGTGTATCGTTCATGTCTTAACAGTGAGTTAACAGTCATGCTAGAAGGAATGAACCTCTGTGTCAATGACCTCTCCAAGTGGATATAAGATTGAAAGTGTGGGTTTCATATGTACTTTGCCCACTTAAATATAGAGACAAAGCCTGGTTACTGACAAATCTGTCCTTCTCAAGAACCATGCCACAATGCAAACAATTTTCAGATGACCTCAAAAGACCTGTTATATAGTGCAGGGAGTCCTGTTAAGATCACTCCAGATCAATCCAGCAACTCCGGCAATCGTGAAAGAGGCAGGAAAGTACAATTGTAACAGTGAAAGAACCCCAGTTTCAAGACCACCTGGAAATTGTTATATGAACACATGAGCCAAAAATGGAATTTGTGCTCTGTTTGGAGCAACACTGTACACCAACATCAACATTATCCCAGCTGTGAAGCATGGTGGAAGGAGCATCCAGTCTGTGCATTTCAGACATCCCTGAATTATTGATGAACTAACACACATTTGCAAGGAAGAATAAACGTTCCTCTTATCTATTTCAATTCGGGGGTACCAGTACTCCTGATATAGATGCATACTGTTAAACGCTGAACCATAGTCATGTAAAGTAACAGTCTCTGTGTAGTAACGTTCTTATTTCGGACAGAAATAATTGTACATTTTAAACATTAATGTGTTGATAATATGTACAGGTGCTGGTCATAGAATTAGAATATCATGAAAAAGTTGATTTATTTCAGTAATTCCATTCAAAAAGTGAAACTTGTATATAATATTCATTCATTACACACATGCTGATATATTTCAAGTTATGGTTATAACTGACAACTAATGAAAACCTTAAATTCAGTATCTCAGGAAATTAGAATGTTATGAAAAGGTTCGATATTGAAGACACCTGGTGCCACACTCTAATCAGCTAATTAACTCAAAACACCTGCAAAGGCCTTTAAATGCTCTCTCAGTCTAGTTCAGTTGGCAACACAATCATGGGGGTCTTCCAGCTGAAGTTGACTTGACAGTTGTCCAAAAGACAACCATTGACACCTTGCACAAGGAGGGCGAAGGGAAGAAAAAGCTGTGGTAGGAAAAAAAGGGTACAAGCAATAGGGATAACCGCACCCTGGAGAGGATTGTGAAACTAAACCCATTCAAAAATGTGGGGGAGATTCACAAAGAGTGGACTGCAGCTGGAATCAGTGCTTCAAGAACCACCATGCACAGACATATGTAAGACATGGGTTTCAGCTGTTGCATTCCTTGTGTCAAGCCACTCTTGAACAAGAGACAGTGCCAGAAACGTCTCGCCTGGGCTAAAGACAAAAAGGACTGGACTGCTGCTGAGTGGTCCAAAGTTATGTTCTCTGATGAAACTAAATTTTGCATTTCCTTTGGAAATCAAGGTCCCAGAGTCTGGAGGAAGAGAGGAGATGCAAAGAATCCACGTTGCTTGAGGTCCAGTGTAAAGTTTCCACAGTCCGTGATGCTTTGGGGTGCCGTGTCATCTGCTGCTGCACACAGTGCCAAAGCTACCAGTACCTGGTGTAAGGACCATGATATCCCTGTTTTTAATTGGCCTGCAAACTCGCCTGACCTTAACCTCATAGAAAATCTATGGGGTATTGTGAAGAGGAAGATGCCATACGCCAGACCCAACAATGCAGAAGAGCTGAGGGCCACTATCAGAGCAACCTGGGCTCTCATAACACCTCAGCAGTGCCACAGACTGATGGACTCCATGCCACGCCTCATTGCTGCAGTAATCCAGGCTAAAGGAGCCCCAGCTAAGTATTGAGTGCTGTACACGCTCTTACTTTTCATGTTCATACTTTTCATTTGGCCAACATTTCTAAAAATCCTTTTTTTGTATTGGTTGTATTGGTTTAATATTCTAATTTTCTGAGATACTGAATTTGTGGTTTCATTAGTTGTCAGTTATAACCATCAAAATGAAAAGAAATAAACACTTGAAATGTCATTCTGTGTGTAATGAATAAATATAATATACAAGTTTCACTTTTTCAATGGAATTACTGAAATAAATTTTTCATGATATTCTAATTTTATGACCTGCACCTGTAAGATTGAGTGCTGATTTTGCAGTCTGTGTAGTAAGATCACTCCATTATCAGTAATTTAATATCATAATAATAATTTGTTCATTTCTTTGTTTTCACATTTCTCTAAATCTATAAAGTTTTTCATCTCAACGAAGTATAATGGCTTTTACACACAGATTTTGGGTGTTGGTGGGAAAACCTTTTTGTGCCATAACTGTGGTAACTCCTTTTCCAAAAAAAGAGAATTGTTTGAAGTGGAAACTGGACTGAATGCAGTTTGTTTTTGAATGGTGAATATTTACATTATCTGCAGTAGTCTAGTCTTCACCCTTTGTGTCATTCCTCACAGTCAGCCCGTCTGCCCACAATACATTTCACACTGTCAGACAGTGTGAAATGTGTTTATAATAGATAGTGTGTTCCAGTGGTTAGTATTGGTTGGCCTTATTGGATACCAAGAGATGTGAAAGACGTGAAACATCACATGATGTTTAATAATTTTTTTTTATTTCATCTTCATTCCTTTTTGTTCTTTGCTACAGAGGAGCTTTTCTGTGTATCCACACAGCAAACACAAACGCTGTGGTAAAATGACCTTAGTGGGACAATGGCGACTTCTGTACATGTGTATGTACACACACAGATGTAGAGTCAGGAATCAGTGGAAGTCTGAGCTCAGCTCTGGGCGATTTAGCCACAGAGACCAATGTGACATTTAGCAACAATAAGGCTCTATCAGCTTCCCTATTTGACTGTTGGGTCTCAAATAATGACAGCAGTGGGTCATCATCTTAGAATTTTCCATGTCTTTCGTGAGAAAATTGTCAACAGAATGAATGTTTATCTGCAACAAACCAGATGTCTAAACGGTTTGGGGAAAATACCTGTGACATGTAAGTAATGGACTTCAGCAGCCACACAGCTATGCATTTGCAGAGTGATTCCAGTGGAGTCTGAATTATTGTTTGCAGTGTTTTTTTCTCTACCTCACCAAGTCAAAAATGGACAGGTTAGGTCTTCAGTGACTCCAAAGCCTGGAGTCCCAGAATGCACAATTCTGGTTCTCTGGGCTTGTGGGTAAGATGGTCCTCCCTCTACCCCCCATTATGCAGCGTGATAGATATAGGATCTTTGTGTTATGCAGGTGTTGTTTAACTTTTGAAAAGGTTGTTCACACAGACCAAAAGTGTGTGGCCTCGATCCAAAAAGACATCTATGGCACTTTTTTTTTTTTTTTCTTTTCTTTTCAGAGTGTACAGTCTAAAGGACTAGTTCTGTTGCCTGGATGTGTTATGTAAGGCTCTTATTAAGCCACCGGTGTATAAAGTTTACAGAAGGATAAGATGAGGCTTAGAGTGAGGTTCCCTCTCCGTCCTTCCCCACCTCCCCCCCGCCTCGCTCTCGCTTCCTCTGTGGGCATACCAGAAGAGAGGCATGGTGTAGCTTGGAGACCCGGGCAGCCCCTCACAGATACGACCCCATTCTCAGCTCCCACTCGCTTTGTGGCCTACAATGATGCCACACACATCAGCTTTCACCAGGCCATCTCCATCGCTCTCTCGTTCCTTCTCTCAGCCTGTCACTTTTTCCTTTGACTAAACTTCAGTTTGTTTCTAACCCCCATCTTTCTCCCTTTGTTTCTTTCTTTCTCTCTCTCCATCTATCTCTGTCTGTCTGTCTATCTGTCTGTCTCTCAGATTTTCTGTATTTTATATTGA
This sequence comes from Salminus brasiliensis, assembly GCF_030463535.1. Classification (NCBI taxonomy): domain Eukaryota; kingdom Metazoa; phylum Chordata; class Actinopteri; order Characiformes; family Bryconidae; genus Salminus; species Salminus brasiliensis. Next base: position 39,741,821 of record NC_132879.1, read on the forward strand.
TTGCTGTCCCCCTCTGTCTGTCTCTCTCTTTATGGGTGATATGGTAAAAACATTATCACAATTCACAATATTTATTGCAATATTTTCACATCCCAATTTTAAATATATTGTTAAAACTGCAAATACTGAGTGCATTGAATTATATTAAAAATGGCGCACTTCATCTAATTAAACAGCTCTAGATACACTCTGGAATAAATTGTGGTCAGGGTCCTTTAAGCACTAATATCCATGATAAGCTTGTACCACGAAAATATTGATTCAATAAAGTATTGAAGTGATCATATTTCCCACCCCTTATGTGTGTTAGCATGTGTATGTTCAGTCATATCAGAATATTATGGTCACCCTGATTTGGATTGAACTTGGTCCATTTTATCAGCTGCATTTACCATATAGGAGCACGTTGTAGTTCTGTAATTACAAACTGTAGTCAATCTGTTTCTCGTATACTTTGTTAGCCTTCTTTCACAATAATTGTTTATAGGAACTAGACAAGCTGTGTGAATGCATTTGCATCTGTGTAAACAATGAGTGTAATTTAACTTTAAAGCATTCATTAGGTGGTGTGTCTACAAACATTTGGACAATGTAATGTAGTGCAATGTAATACATTGTTATATCGATAGATAGATCGATCGCTGTCTTCTGGGTAATTTTGACTAACACATTTATTTACAGAAAGCAGGCTGTTGCTACAAGATAAAGCAAGTGGAGTGAAAGTGAAGTGGTTTTATTTGTGGCATCACCCTGTGAATTATCTCTTATCACCAAAACCCCTGCTCTCATGCACTAAAGACATGAACTCATAGTTTCTGTTTGGTTATTGTAGATGATATCTTTTGTCCAAATACATGACTCACTTTGGCGCACTGATGGAGTGTAAAAAGAATAATGTTTTTTTGCAGCGTGGGGCCAGGTCATTTAGCTTCGAACACTTTCAAAAGGGTCTGGACCTATCAGTTGATTCGGTTGCTTTAGATGATGACAGGCTATGCTTCTCCACAATGCCATTCCAGACCTTTTGTCCTGCCCATAGTCCTGTTTTTAAGGTTGTTATTACACAAACGTGGATTAAATGCGGCCCAGGGTGCATACCTGAACTCTGCTGTATGTGGTATATGGTATAACACGTTTCTGACTGGCTACTGTGGCTCAGCAGCTGGCAGATGTCCAGGTCAGGATGCTGCTTGCAACACTGCCTTGAATACCATTGTAGGAGACACAAATGCTGATTTGATATAGCCAGAAGTCAGGTGTGTTTTGTTTTTTGTTTTTTTGTTTTGTTTTGTTGTTTGATTTGTAAGGTGGGTTCATCGGTATTCCAATACGATCATGCTATTTGATCCATAACATCAGTGCCAACTTTAGTAGTGTTTTATCCGGAAAGAGCTGTGGGCATTTTCTTATTTATTTATTAATTGAATTTGGGGTTTTTTTTTTTTGGGGGGGGGGGGGGGGGGGGTTGTATTTTTGTAAAAAGCAAAACAAAATAAATAAGAAAATGCCCACAGCTGTTTCCGGATAAAACACTACTAAAGTCACCACCCAGAATTCAATACAATATTTATTAGCGATTATCTAGTCACAGCACCCCTCCTGGTCTTAAAACAGTATTGTTGACCGTGTTCAGCCTTTTCCCCACTGTAAACATTGCAATAACAGCACAATTGTTGCATCTAGATGTGAATTTGGCCCATTTGGCTTTCGTAGGAGTAGGCTAGCACTCTCATACTCACTCCCCTGAGCAGATTTTGCATCTTCCAATTTAAAATAAACCGTCTTGCTACTCTTCGAACAGGCAAGCTCTCAACCAGCAGCTCTGTGAGAAACTTCAGACACAGCCTGCCACACACGCACTGAGGTTTACTAACATTTCTCCCTCCACACCCTCAAACACTGAACTTTCAAATAGCTTTCTGCTTTAAAAGAAGGAAGTTCAGTAGTCTGATTTCAAAGTTGGTTTACTTTATAACCCTGTGATATGGATTTGTGCCCTGAACCAAGGGTTCGGTGATTGATCCACAGCCATTTGCAATACTTTAATGTAAAACAACAGAATTTTCAGTTATGCAACGGTTTCATGCATTCTTATTACTTCATATATTGTCATTTTGTGGGGCCAAACGAACCCTGTAGTACTCACAGTACTCATTTTATACTTGGTGAAGCTAAAGGGTTTCTTTTCTTAGTACTTTTGACAAATAGAATAGGCCATTAACTAACATGGCACATTTTTGGTCATACCACCCAGCCCTACATGCATCCTTTCCTAAACATTTGTTCTTTTTGTCCTCTGCCAGGGCGAAGTATTTCCGAGGGAGGAAGCTGAATGGAGAGTATGAGATCCGTGTGGAACAGGTGGGTTCAACATGTTTAGCCACAGGAATGTTTTAGCCATCTGTGTTCACGCTCACAAAGCTGATCAAGCATCAGGGTTTCTCCATTTCCACTGATCCACAGCCAGCACAGCGGGTTCAAAAGCAGCAGTCTTACTAGGAGTCGTTTTGTGGATACTTGTCTATGTGCCACTCTTGCTGATTGACCCCAGCCGAACTGATACATCTACAAATACACACCCACTGAAAGGCCATATTATATATTATATCATTTATGTATTATTTAAATATATCTGCTTTTGCTTCCGATACTGAAAAATGAATAACTTGTATTTAGTCACTCATACAAATTTACATACTCATCATGAATGTGAAAGTCATGATATTGGGCTTTCAGAGAATTATTTGAATTGTCCTTTAATTGGTGTAGAGTTGGTGCACAAAATACATCTTCAACAATCATGCCTTTTGGAATAGAAGTACAAAAAACACACACGCTTATGTTCTTAATGCAGTTCTGTTGGAAGTTCAAAAAGTATTTGAATTTGCCATGCCAACATAAAATTGGTTTGTTTAACTACAGTCATTAGACTCACTGGTACATTGTACAATGGGAAAGTCCAAGAAGCTCAATGCAGATCTAAGAAGTAGGATTGCGAGTTCTCACATCATACTGTGGCAGCTTAGAAAGACGGCTGACAAGGGGAAATAAACCCTATTGGGATTGTCGTTGGCTAGCAACTTGTGGAAGCAGCAACCGTGGTTAATGTTATGTACACCTGAAGTGTGCAAGAGAAGGGGGGGAAGATGACTCACAGGTGGCTAACATAGTAGTGGGCTTTAATGGTTCTGACACTAGCTAGGATGGTATGAAAAGAAAAGAAGTTTGTGTGTGTGGGTGGAGCAAGGTGCCATCAGTGAGATGGCTGGGGATTCACCAAGGAAAGAAAAGCTGCTTGGATTAAAAAGTGCAGGGGCTCTGCATTGAACAATACTTATTACAGAATTTGAATCAGTCATCTGAAGTTAAATGGCTGGTTACAGATCACAGCTCACAGGATATATGTTACTATGGAGACTAGGGAAAAGCAGAAAAGAAAGGAATTGGGCAAAGAACAAGGTGTTAATGATTATTTGAAAGGTGTAGTGGCTGTTTTTTAAAGGGAACTATACAGTAAACTGAACAGGCCCAACTTATTTGCAAGTATGGAGTGGCAAGATTTGGTGTTTTAAAAGAGTCAAGACCTAGATGGCAGGCAGAAATAGTTAAATGTGTTCAGGAGTCAAGTCAAGTCAATTTGAAGACCATGTTTAGTTAGGAGAATTCTGGGAGACTAAAGGTAGAAAAGAGGGGCATTTTATCAAATGTATGCAGATGAGGCTAGATGTTAACCTCCCTAGGTGGAGTAAGGTGCAAGATGGAGTGTGATGTGCAGTCAATCCTGTAGGATATAGGAATCTCAGGTTTAGCAAGTAGGGAATTTTTTTGGGGGGGATTATGCTTTTGACTCTCTGTCGCAAGCTCTATTGTGGAATGTATTCTAGGTACCGGATAGGATTACGAGGCTGGTTAAAGCCTCTTTTAAAGACATTCAGTTTTGTGCTAATACAGGGCAGTAAAATATGTTCTGCCGGTTGCTGGAAAAAGATATAATGGCAGGTGTTAGCATTTACAATGGTGATAATTATTGCTTCTAAGTGGGCCATAGTTAGAGAGAGGTTGCTGGATGGTACCTGGCTCCCCCCAATTAAGTTATTCATAGATAACATGGCGATGTATACAACTACCCAGCAGTTACTAGAGAACTTGAATGATAATTAGAGGTGAGCAAAGGATGAAGGTTAAACCCAGTAAATCTAGCAGATTTTGCAAGAAACCATTTAAGAGTTTAAGTAGAAGGTACAGTGAAACATTGAATGCTAAAACATAAGTTGTGGGTGTGAAGCTAAATTAAAATGATGGTAAGTTTGTTTTTGCATAACATGGCCACTGATTGTTTATAAGGTCCAGATTACTGATGTGGCAATAAGAAAATGGCAACGGGTGCTGCATTTTCTAAGTAGTATGGCATAGATTGGACTGCAAGACCTATTGCTATATTGTGATGAACCCACCTTCATATTTGAACCATTTTTCCAAAGCTGATTAGGCATCTAATCAACCACTGATCCATAACCAGCACAGTGGGTTAAAAAAAAAACATTGTGTACAAGTTAATGTTTTTATAAAGCACATTTAAACACTTCTTAAGAAAATTAAACTGATTATAAAAGTAACACACACACACACACACACACATACTCTATCACTGTCATTGTCCAGTTAACAAGCTAAAAACAGCATGTGCGGTGCTATGCCGGTTCGCAGAGTGTGAGTGCGCCGTTAAGTTTCCTCACTTCAAAACGGAACAAACTCAGGATATTGTTGTGACTGTGCTCCCACACTTTTGAGGATTTAAGCCGAACCATCTTTTCTACGTCAGTCACATTTAACTTTTTTGCAATGTATTTACTTCTTGATGTTAAATTTATTTTGAAGATTGCGCCTATGCTTCGGCTCGCTCCGTTTGGCTTGGCTCTTATTGATTTATTTTTTCCAGCGTAGATGAAGCACCACAGGTGACGTAAGCGGATATGACAATACAAGTAACACACAAATCGCTCAACACAGCGAATCGGTAATGAAATTTGTTGCCAACACTTTTAATAATCGATTAGACTAGATTTTGTTGATTTGTTGTTGCAGCCCTAGTAGCCATGATTGGTTTCATCTGTAGCCCACACAGTAAACTAGGAAACGGGTAGACTTGCATCTGCACTTATTGTCCATTTTATCAGCTCCACTGACTTTATGACTGCAGTCTGTAGTTTATAATTTTATACCATTGTCTTGTTAACCTTCACCCATCATTGACCAGGGCCCCCCACAAGATCACCGCCAGTGCGCAGGTATTAGTTGGGTGGTGGATCATTCTCAACTCAGCATAGGTAGTGGCGAGTGCATCACACGGCCGTGCTTCTAGATTTTTGTCCCTGCTGGGCTGAGATTAGTCCATAATTATAGATTTAGCTTACAAGGTGGGCATTGTTTTATTGTTTTATTGTTGTGTCAAGAGTAAACAGTGAGTATACACAATGTTTCCTGCAGCGTTGCTTTGCTCACACTGTACCAGCACAACACACAAACACAAACCCCCACTGCCATGTTACTGCTGTGCAAAGATGGGACTCCGCTCAAATACATGATCACCATAATTAGAAACTATGTGCACCTGTATGGCCAGTGGTAGGTGGTAAAATGGACAACAATGTAGGTGTAACTAATGGTATTTCTCATTACGAAACCGACCTTCCATCCATCCAAAAACAGGAAAACAAATGGATGACAAATAAAACCAATAATGGCCACAAATACAGTTATTAACTTCGCTACAACCGAGAACACACCTACCTAAGGTGAGCTGTTTTTACTTCATCTGGAGTGAAACACTTGCTTGGCAAGAGCTATGAGTCAGTTTCTCTGCAGCTGTGTACTCAAACTTGTTTGTTTCAGAGCGCTTGTCACCCCAACATCAGTTGACATATAGAGTCTCCCACCCGTAAAAATGTGTGAAAACGACAGAAGCGAACAAGATATTCCAGAAGCAAAAGCCTTGATTAGCAAAATCCACTAGAAAAAGAATTTAAAGAAATCACAGAAAGCCCAATAATGCCATGACCTTCATGTTCATGTAGAGTATATGGAAACGTCAGACCAGAAATAAGGAAACTAACTGACTGAAAATGAAGTTACCTTCACTTCAGGTTGATTTGCATGTCTACTGTATTTGGATTTGGATGTTAAATGCTCAGACACTAAATGCTATAGTAATATTTCCATTTACATTCACAGCATTTAGTAGACGCTCTTATCCAGAGCGACTTACAAAAGAGCTTCACTTTATAGTCAAGACTAACCTAGTTTGAATAGACTTACTAAAATGTAAAGATACCTCTAAGCTTAGACACTACTAAACACCAGTCCAGACTCTGCGACTCTGCTGTTCGGACACCCAAGGGATGTTCGTTCCACCACTTCGGTGCCAGGACAGAAAACGGTTTTCATATTCACCTTAAAATGGTAGTATAATTTTCACACCTTTTTCAGTTGTTTTGATGTCAAGAAGTGACTATATGTCCCAAATGTAAAGCATGTTTTATGTTTCAGATACCATAGTAATGAAATTTACACCATAATAAAATATCTACGTTTCAGTGAGCCACGAGTCAAACCTAATTCATATTAAAAGGAAATCATGTTTTTGTTTTTGCTGGCAGGTAAAACCTGCTAGGTTTACAACATTTGATCAACACCAGAACAGCCAATGCCCACAGCATGTGGCATTACCCAGTCTAGACACTCATTGTTTCAGTGGGCCGATAACATCTTGCCGCGTTTGCTATACATCTGCAAGCCATTGAGCAGTTTTGGTTTGTCTTTGAAAGGAGCTGCTGGGAGTTTTTATGGGTGAGAAGATCTGAGCAGAAAGTTTAAAGGCAGCATGTTTGCTTTGTGGCTGTTGTTGTGGTACCATCTCTCTGTTTGAGGGGAAATGATGGGAGGCAGTATTAAGCTCGTTGAGGAGTGAACAAAAGAAGTTGTTTCCAAACTATGGCACCCCAGTCAGACCCAGTAGAAACATGCGGTTAATTAGATGCTTTAAATCTTTAGTGAACGATTGTAGGGCAAGTCTTACACATACAGCTGCCCACCCACCCCCTCCCAAACAGAACACCACACAGCAATTTGTTCAATCCCCCTAAGGCTTTAACCAACCTATTCCAGATGTCTGTCTTTCAGGCCAGAATCTCATTTGCTTTATGCCAGAGTTATCGTGTGTCTGTAGGTAAGACGGACACTTAATTTAGGCAAGTTAGCTGATAGTCAGTGCTGAAGTAGTAAATAAGTGATGTGATATTATGGACTGAGTTTCATGTTTGTTTGTTTTTTAATAAATTATATAAATTACAATGTATATCTAAACATCATGACTGACCTCCCTGATCATTCCGCTCCCAGATACTTCAGTATGCTGCAGTGAAATCACTTCATGTTTGATGTGGTATACTGGTTCACACACTCAACTGATCACTGTTGTTTTTGTTGTAAATGTGCTATGATGTGTACATTAGACTCGTCCTTTCAGTTTTTAACCTTCAGTACTGGTATTAAAGAAGAGTTCATCCTGCTATTGTTGGAGTAATTGTCTACTGTCCAGGGAGGACTTTCTACGAGATTTTGGAGCATTGCTGTAGGGATTTTATTACATTTAGCAACAAGAGCATTAGTGGGGTCAGGATGTGGGGTGATCATCACCCCACCTCATCCCCAACTTTCCAACTCCTCCCAAAAGGATCAGAGTACCCTTATTCCAGATAACACAGTTCCACTGCGCCACAGTTCAATGCTGGGGGAGCTTTAGACCCCTTTAGCCCATGCCTGGCATTACTCATGGTGCTAAAAGGTACATGTTTATCTGTTTCAGACATCTGTGTCAGCAATAGATGCAACTTAAAGTAGCTGAATGCGTTCATTAGATGGGATGGACCTGATCCAACTAATTCAGTAGTCAAGTTCTTGATTGGCTGAATATGTACCATATGCACTTTTGATCTTCATTTTAACAACCTTATGAGATAAAAGATTTTAACTATAGATATCAAACCGAAAACAATTATCTGATGAATTCTTAGAATTAATGAATTAATAGCAATGCAGTTTTCTTGTGAGGAAAAGGTTAGGACACCCCACATTTATTGGCCTAAAATTGTAATCAGGTGCAGCACATCAGCTGCAGATGCTTAGGACATGGTTTGAGAGGATTATGGTGGAGCCTTATTTAGACCTCAGACATTTAAGAGAAGAGCAGATTAAATGTTAGTCAGTGGTCACAGGACCTACAGATACAGCTCTTGCCACAGTTGATGTTAAAGTACAGCGCCTACCATTAGAAGTGAGAGACTTCTTTACTCCTCTTATGGTCTGCTCTTGGACTGAATGTTCTAGGACGGCTTGACCTGGCCTTGTTGGCAGTAGTTTGAAAATGTTTTGCGAGCAGTGGAAGAGCCGATTGCTAATTGTTCTGTGATCTTTTTAAAGATTAAGTCTCAGACTCCTCTGCATCTACAACCTTCTTATTGAAAGCCTCAAAGAGCTCATTAGCAATCAAGAGCAGACCAATATAAAAGTCTTTAAAAGGTTTTAAATAAGACAGGCTCATCCAAAATCCTCTGTAACCATGTTCTAATCATCTGCAGTTGTTGTGCTGTGCCTCACAGAAATACTTTTTTTATTAATGAGATGTTACGAATGATTTTGACATTTTGACATTTCTTCAGTATTTCTGCATTTGGTTATATTGCTTATCTGCATTTTTAGTTATATCTGCATTAATCTGGTTCATCTCTCGTTTTGGTTAAAATGTAGATTGAATGTTCGGATGAGATTTTTTTTCTTTCTTATGGGATTTCATACCTTTTTCCACATTACTGTATTTGTGTGTGCGCGATTAGGCTCCACTCAGGGAATTGGTCCTTATGACAAAGATCCAGTTTTGGAATAGCACAGTAAATTCTCCTTATTTTTTTCATTTTGTCCCCCTTGCTGCCTGATAATTTATGCTTGTGTCTGCATGCTTGTCCAGTGCGTTATGCCACCTCTCAGCCCTGCAGCCATATAAGGAGGCATCTGGCTGCTCAGGGAGCTGTATCTCTAGACCACCCAGAGCAGCAAGAGGCCTTTCCGCAAGGCCTGAGGCTATCCCAAGGAGAACTGGGAATGAGACACCTTTTTCACTGATGCTCTTTGAACAAAGCAGACGTCTCCATATCTCCATATAATAAACAATGTTAAACTCTCACCCATGTTTTCTTGTGCATCAGAGTATAAAAGGAAAACCAAGATCTGCGCAGAAAAGCCACATATAATATTCTTGCACATTGATATGGTGGATATGAGAACATACATTATTGTATCAAAAGTATCTAGGCATCTCTTCTAATGGGTGAATTCAGCCTCTTTAAGGTGGGCTTATTGATGACACAGCCTTTTAGTTGGGCATACGGGTTGTATAATCATAGAAAAACCATTGCCGGTGCAATAGGGCAGTCAGGAAAGGTTTCCAATAATTTAAATACTTAAGTATTCATATAAGTTTTATATTTATTTATCTATTTAGTATTCAGAAGCTTGTAAGAGCCTGTTTTTGGTGAGCCATTGCAAATATTTAAGTATAGTGAAAACATTGAATCTATTAATGCATTATGTTAGCCAATGAGTATTCAATGCTGTGTAATGCTGTTCTGGAGCACCCACACATTAAACACATGTGAATAAATAATATTTTGTACATACAGTGCACTTTAAAAATAAACTTTACCATTGCTTGTTGTTTCAGCAGCCTTTTTTGTTCTGTCTCCTAATTTGGTGCTAAGAATATTGTCACTTGCAGGGCTGGTGTTATGTGATATAAATGTGCACTACATGAAGTTAATAATAATAATTAAACACACTACACCTGTTAAATTAAGGTTTGTGCAAGAAACACCTTCACCCTCTAGACAGTCCGGATCTGTGGAATGAGCTTTCTTTGCACACAAATATTGAAGTCCTTGAGACTTACCTCAGAAATGAAGAAGTCCATTGTTGTTTACTCTGGTGCTTTCTCCTTCTGCGTGATTTGGCTCAGTGAGACGTTAATCTGTACTACTTTTCCGGCCTAGAAAAGAGTTTTGAGTTTGCTGTCTTGCAACTATTGCGAAATAATGTGTCCAGTGTGTTGTAATGTGTTGCCAATGCCTGAAGCCAAGCAAGGTCAGACCCATGCTGGCACGTACATGACATACTGCTGCATGCCTGGCCTGGTATATCTGGTGGAAACGCACATTGCCAGGTTTTTGTTTAGCGCAACCTGGCCTAATTTGACCTGCTGCTGTCTGGGTCTGCTCCACTTGCTGGAGGAGAATGTGTTATCTGCTGATAAATGGCTTAGATACTGTTCTTTGTCAGCTTGTGTAGTATCTTTGCTGCTAAGTAACACGCTTTGAAGTCTCTATATCCCTTCCAAGATTGAAGCTCTGCAGTTTTTCTACTGGATAAGGCTCTCTTGTCATTGCGATAGCGCTGTGCCTTCTCCTTTTTGAAGCGTAATGCTAGTAGCTGTGAACAGATTATAGCATTTGCAGTTGAGGGAAATGATTTCAGGTTTGGAACCTTTTCTGCTTTACCACTAATTCCTTAACATGTACACACCTGCTGGTAGATTCAGACTTTCATTTTTCACTCCTGCTACTTAATTACTATGTAATCATTTTCCTTGGGGTTACTGAATAATAAAGGGCATCAACACAACTGTGTCCAAAAAAAAAAGTCACCTATGGTGTATCGGTTTTAGTAAAATATTCCAAAAATCAAATCCCTACTCATACCCAGGATTTTCTAGGATGAAGACTAATTTCCTTATCTCAGATCCAGCGTAATGATATGGTGTTGATGAGACATGTGCTGATATAGATGATGTCTTTGTAAAAACCCAACCTTTCATCACACACAAAAGCTAATTGGGCAGTTCTAAAAATGCTCCAACATAAAGCCCTGGTCATGCTAGTAATTATTTGTGCATTTTATCATATAATCATGGAGGTGCATTAGCCATGCTTAATGAGCTTGTGTAGCATTTGTTTATCCACTGCTACAATAAAGCTAATTTTGGTTAGCCCGCCAAGGAGTCCTCCCTTGTTGGGTTAGCCTTGCAATAATGGGTATTTGAAATGTATCTTTCTTTTCTCATAAATATAGGACATAGATGTTCATGCTTGTGAGTTATAAATGAATTCCCTTTTCTTTTTATTTCTAACTGAGCAGTTGGCCTAAAGATATGTGTACGCCTGTGAAGTTCAAGGGTTTTAAGGATGGCAACAACCCTGAGCAGTGTGGAAGAAGAAAGAAACTACAGCAATCACAAGAACTGAGGGAATTGCCCAATTAAGACCTTTTGAAAGCTCTGCCTGTGGTCGCCCAGTAGGCAGATCTGACATTCTCCTTCATTGACTGGGCGGGTTGCCATGGGTAACATCTGTTTAACAGGTCTGTGACCTCACTGAAGCCCAGTACTTCTCTCTGTAGCCAGGGCAGAAGGAAACTTGTCTGAGATGGTTATCCATACCTACATTCAGTCTTGTGCCGTGAGTCTCCCTGAGGTCTCAGTGTTGGAGCGTTTCTATTTGATTGAGAGTGGGTTGAGGAAAGTATTGGTTCAGGTCTGACCACTGTAGTGCTCAATTCAGTTTCAGTCCACCTTACATATTATTTCTCTTTATACAAATGGAAGGTTTTTTATGCCTCCAAGGGTGTTCCAAAACTTTATATTTTATGTGCAGTCTGATACTGGCCAAAAATAGACTGTAAAATAGACTGTGACCTGTTCAGTGGCACAGCTTTTGTTGTTTTTGTTTTGAACTACTTGGTTGGGAATCCCTCCAGTAGGATGTTGCATTGAATCTTGACCCATGGTACGATATTGATGTTCTGTTACTTATATGATCAATACATTTTAAACATATTAGTAAACTGTTATTTCTTCTGCTTTAGCACATCAGCACATTGAATTTAAAATTAAGAAATTATTGTGTGGTTAAAGAGCAATGACATTTTAAAGGTTTTTTACATGTGTAATAACCAAATCATAAATCATATACAGCTAGACTGTGTACTGTGAATGTAAAAAAAGACTGTGTTCTGTTTTTTTTTTTTTTTTTTTTTTGTTTTTTTTTTTTTTTTTTTGTTACTTGTCATACGTGTTGCTCTCACCAAGACAAATTCCTTGTATGTGTAACATACTTGGTGAAATAAAGAGATTCTGATTCTGATTCTGAGCTAGAGTTACAGCTAGAGGTCAACCTCTAGCTAGAGACACTACAAACAAGCAGGAACTGATGGTTGCTGCAGTACAGGCCTGGCAAAACATCCCAAGGGAGGAAACTTCAGACAGATTGCAAGGGTTATGACATCTTTATCATTTTGTTATTGTGCTTCATTTTGGTCTAATCAGACCAAACCTTCTTCCGGTTGACTTTGGAGTCTCCCGTAGTGGAGATTTGATTATCTTTGCGGCTCTCCCATAAAGCTTTGACTAGTGAAGAACCTTAACAACAATTGTTAGTCAAATGAGTCTTGGTGGCCTTGGAGCTACATGGAGTGGTGTTTTGTCTTCATTGTGCTTTTGTTGCCAGAAATACTGATTAACCAGTGACTGGACCTTCCAGACCTACCACAGATGTCTTTTATACTACATTCACTTAAGACACATTAACTGCACTCAGGTCATCTCTATTTCACAAACTATGAGACTACTAGCACTCACTGCCTGGACCTCTGCATGGTTATTCACCCTTTATTCCCTGATTGCATTAATCAAAGCAGTGAAGGGGCAAAACATCCAAGGGATAAATCCAGTGCCTATACATTTTGTTTTATAGACACTGGAGTGGTCTGCAGGAAGAGGCTTGGCATTTATAAAGAGAGAGAGCGGGAGAACCAGAACTTACCCTAGATATCTAAAGTCATTACATCATTTCAGAGTGAAGGCTTATCTCTGGTGGCCCGCCCGCAGTGTACGTGTTTGTGTGGGTGTGGGAGAGTCACTTGGCATTGGGAGTGATGACCTTAGACTCCTGTTTAGCTGCCGATTTTATTGGCAGTTCTTTTCGAAGAAGATTTATACAATGTATATGTTTGCAAATAAACAGCAGATCCAGCTCATTTTAAAGGGTGTATGAATGTATGGATAAGGTTTGATGTATGTGATTTGTGAAAAGGTTTCAACATATTCCACTTATTCTCTAGGGCCTGCAGCCGATACATTATTTATTTATTTATATATATTTTTCAGAATGTATTTTGTTCTCCTGATTTGGGATTTTGAGTCACTGAACTGGTAAAAATCTACTGGAAAAAGGCCAACAGAATTCACTCTGATAGTGTGTAATTAACCAATTTTGTATTACACAATGTTGCTGGTTGGTTAAGCGTTTAAGGCACACAAACTGATGCTACCCAGTTTCTCAGTCTTGAACACCAGGGGTTTTGAACGGTACTCCCAGATGCAGTTCCTGAAACATTCCCATTGGCCCTGGCATCACTAGCTTCAGTCACAGTCAACGTGTAGGCGTTCCTCTCATAGAGTGACCTATGTTGGTACGGCAGTGTTCACTTTTGTATTTTCACTGATCATACAGTTTAAAAAAAGCCAATCCAAGTTAGCTAAACAAACAAATCATCTTAAAATTACCATCACTACCTCTATTCAAGTTCCAAGAGTCAACCCAGCTTATTTCTACTCTGCCACTTCGGATCACCTTCATTTGATTCAAATCAAGTCTGCTCAATTCAACTCTAATTGCCTCAGCTCTGCTCAGTTCAACTATGCTCTAGTTAGTTCAGTTCATTTCTCCTCCCCTTGGCTGCTGGTTTTATCCCCCTCATCCTAGTCCCCATCCCTTAATCCCACAGTTTTCTCATTCTCTCACCCCTTATTGGGTCCTTGGCTGCAGGTAATTAATGTTTCCCCTTAGATAAAGGTTGCAGGTCCAGGGGTTTGCGGACACAGGGAATTGTAGTACACTGAGATGCTGGAGCTGTCGTCTTGCTGCTTGCACGCGATCACTCAGGTTTGTGGACGGTGGAGCAGATGGAAGCTAGCGTTTCAGGGTGTTCTGGCTCAGGTTCTGGATCATTATTCTGACCATCACTGCCATGACTATATTAAGTTATGCTACAACATGATTATTATATTATGATTATGATCAGATTAGTTCAAAAGTATAGATGGTTTGGTGACTTATCAATAATTTATACATAGTTCTGACCAGAGGAGGATGGGTCCCTCTTGTGAGTCTTGGTTCCTCCCAAGGTTTCTTCCACTAGCTCTGAGAGAGTTTTTACTTGCCACTGTCGCCGTTGGCTTGCTCACTGGGGGTCTTTGATCCTTCATGTGTTGTTATTTTTTTCTGTTCTTTTACTGATTACTGATTGTGTAAAGCTGCTTTCTGACAACAGTTGTAAAAGGCGCTATACAAATAAATTTGACTTGACTTGACTTGACTCATGCTTAAGTGGGTGAACAAAATTATACTTTTTTTTTTTTACTCTTCAGATCTGCCAACAATTCCGGACTCTGAACATAAAGCACACCCCTAAAAAGCCTTTTTCAGTAAGACATATTGTGTAATATCTGCTACACACTTGAACTACAGATTCTTTTTTTTGTACAGTATCAGCGTTTGGACAGAGCCAGTGACTAACAAGAACATGAGCGTAAACACAGACAAGGATCCGGCCATAGCTTTTTCAGACAGGTTTTCTTAGACACTTGTGCTGATGCCACTGCAAAAATATTTTTTTTTTATGTTGTACATATTTCGCAGTTTTGAATTGGCACGAAAGGGGAGAGAAAATCGACTGAGATAATGACTCCTTTAAAGACCACTTCTATCATTCTTGACCATTGTCTTTTGTACAGCAAAGATCTGTTTGTGCAGAGCAAAGTTAGTTAGTTTTTCCAGCCCTCCTGAATAACAGGTTCTTTCAAAAGAAAGATGGAACAATAGTTTTTTCTACTTAATCCAAATGACTGAAAATACTGCTGTTAATAAACTGTTTGTGCACATGTATTTATAGGACTCTGTGCACACATGGCATACGAAACTGGACGGAAGTGTTTATTTTATAAGAGCCATAATGGAGCATTAAGGGAGATGAAGTACAGAAGTGAAAACGACTCATTTGTGACTGGCTCTGAGTGGAGACTGGAGAGTGGTTTATTTAAAGGAAAAGCTCTACATCGTTTGACGATCCTGTTTTTGATGACTTCTTGTGCCAGCTATGAGTTATAGGTTCATTGTTGTTCACTTGCCCACAAAGCGTTAGATGTTATGACAAGGACTTGGACCATAATCGCTGATTATGCGCACAGAGGCATCAGTGGTGTTTGTTGATCGCTGATCACACGAGTGTGAAAGGCACCTTGCCCATTTAATGACACCATTAGCTTCAGTTCCAAAAATATCTTCCAGGATTCCAGATGGGCTTTCCAACCACTGACAGAGGCTGTACGCCTGGACAATAGGGTGTTGGACAACTGTGTTGCCATGTATAAAGTTGGGCCTGACCGTATCAGCTCGTACTGAGATCTTGCAGATTTATCAGTATGAGACTTGCCAATATTGGTGCTGCCAAGAACTATCGAGTAACTTATCAAACAACCACCCCTTTAACCCTTGTGACGTCTTATAGTTGTGTATGTAGTGTTAATACAGGTAACGAGTGGAGGACAGAAGAGCTTCTTAAAGAAGTTACAGGTCTGTGAGAGCCAGAAATCTTGCTTTTAAAAACTTTAAACAAAAAAAAAGTGTGATTTATTGGATGTTTTTTTTTTCTCTTTTTGTATCTCACAGTTGAAGTGTACCTATGGTGAAAATTACAGAGAAGTAGGAGAACTTGCACAATCAGTGGCTGACTAAATACTGTTTTGCCCCACTGTATGTATTGTCAGTTTCATCTGTTATACATAGTGGTGGATCATGTTTTGACCCTTAAGACAACAAGTCTGTGGTACTCTACGAAAGATCAGTTCCATGATTTTCCACAAGAGTGGTTTGTTGACAGTACTGTCCCCTCTCTTTCTCTTTCTGTCTTTGTCTCTCTCTCTCTCTCTGCTTTGACTGGATGTCTGAGCTATGGGCAGTGTGCTGTTTTCTGTGCTGAGTTTTTTCCAACTTGACTTAACCAACACATGCTTCCATGAATTAAATCACACCCACCCCTGTTGTAGCCAGCTAGGCTCACTGCAGTACTTAAACTAATTCTAAAGCTGTTTGCGTGATTGACACCACCTAGAGATTCCTCTCTTAACAGTTACTGTAGTGGTAACCATATTCTCTCCTAGGTAATTCGAACCGTAATACGACGTCTCACAGATTCAAAGTCTGACTTCTGTCAAAATAAAAAACGTAAAATACAAGAAAGCTGCAGCTGTGGGGTTGTTGCCATGGCTACACCACTGTCTGTCACAGTGTGCTGTGAAACACATACACAGTACTGATCAGACAGAGAAGTTGTGTTTTTCAATATTTTACTCCATTTTAGGTATTGTTTAAAATTAGGGTTGCAGCAGTATACCTGTTTTAGGTATACCATGGTAAAGTAATTGACTACTGATGTACCATTTTCTAGACCAATCAGTCGGCCAATGGAGAAAATATTCAGCAGATTGACCCATTTAAGGAAATAATTGTAACTAGAGGTCCACCTCACATGCAGCTTTATTTATTTATTTTATTTTCATTTTCCATCATTCAGTTTTGTTTTAAAAGATTAAGAGCTTTACTAAAACTGTTATTAGAGGTTTAATTTTTAACTAACAACTAAGTATGAGATTTTTTCCCCATCTCTTTCCCTCTCTCTCCCCCTCTCCCTCTGTGAGTGTGTGTTCCTGAGACCTGGCCTTGCCTCTGCGGTTGAGTCACCAACTCCAAATCTCTTGGCACTGCGCAGGACAAACAGGCTGTATGAAAACAGCATGAATCCGAACGCATTCTCATGTTGTCGTCTCAGTAATTTAAAAAAATCTGATGTTTTGAATTACATTCCAGCTTAATAACTTCAGTTGCCACTTATGGTGAAAAGTCTTACTGCCTAACCTTGAGTGACCTCTTGACGAGGATGATGGCAAAAAAGTAAAAGAACCAGTGTGTGTAAATGACAATAAATGCAATCCAAAATGAAAGCACATCGTTGACCAACTACCTGGTTTACTTGCACATAAATCAATGGATTATACAGTTGTGGCCGTATATTTACATACACATCATAGACACGAATATCCTTGCAATACTGGGGTTTTAATGACTTCCTTGAAAAAACTAAATTCTTTCTGGGACAAAAGTGAACTTTTTTTTTCTTAGATTATTAATTTGGTGGTGCTGAAAGTTCCAAAATGTCTTTTAATATGCCAAGGCCTTTTAACGTCCTGTTAGGGGATGCTTGACTACAGCTGGCAGCTTATCTGTGCCCACAATTTGTTGTGTGTATAAATGTAAAAGTCATGAGAAGGTTGGTCACAGATTTACACGTCAGGAATGTCTTTTGCAGCCATGAAAGATCCATTAAAGAAGCAGTCACCATCAGCTCACCATGGACTAAGAGGCTGCTGTGCAAAAATAACTTAACATAATCTTTCTCCAGAATAATGTTCAAACACCACTACAGTTTGCAGCTGTCTACGTGGTCAGATGAGGTCAGACTAAGTTGTTTGGCCACAGTGAGGCACTCAACCCCAAGAACACTGCACCAACTGTTAAGAACGGTGGTGTAGCATCATGCTTAGGGGCTAATGGAATAAGTAAGAAGGAGGACTACCTCTGCATAACCTCTAACCATCAGCAGTTTCAGCAGGCTAATATTAGACTTTTAGAATGGCTTTCCTAAAGTCCTAATTCTAGTCATACTGGAAATATGTGGACTGTGGCTGAAACTCAGGTCTGTGTCAGGAAACCATATATATATATATATATATATATATACACACACACACACACACGCATATGTATAGCACTACCTATAGTTTACAAAAATTCTGACCCTTTTCTCGTGATTATTCAGCCATCATTTAGTATTTCTTCTATCTGTTTTATTCTACATGCCTAGCTTCACTGTGTTTCAGCCAGCTCATTTTACCACTAGATGACATCAATACAGAAAGCAGTGCTGGTTAAAGTTGAAGGGGAAACAGTGCAAGGGCATTTGTCTCTTGGACTTCTTCCTGTTTTGCTTTCCCAGTGCAGGAACTGGTCCAAAAAGCAGCCTGAATGTGTTACCCTGACTGTAGCTATGGCAGCCTGAATCTGATCCTGCTCTCTTGCCCCATGGTGATGCAGTGCTCATCCCTCGACCAATTGGGTTGACTTATTCTGAGCTGGTGAGCCAACAGGGCTGACTGATGGTTCCCTTTCTTTGTGTGCCAGCCAATGGCTACTGATTTGAGCCTCCAGAGTTTCTTGCAAAAGATGGGCCCACACTCTCATTATATCTAGTCACAGAAAATGTCAGCGTAGGCTTCCACTATGGGGACTGTGCATGTGTGCTAGCTGTGCTTGTGTGTTTAGGATGTGTGTGGATGTGTGTGTGTGCGTTTTGCATGTATGAGTGGGTTGTGTGCATCTTTAAGATGCTGTCTTGGCAGAGCAAGTGAAGAGGAGTGCACAGATGTTGCCTTCAGCACTGTAAGGAGAGGAGCCAGAACAGAATAGGGCCAAATCCATGTCCTTGAAGCACACCAAGAGAACACCATCATTCTTTAAACGGGAATAGTGCAAGAAATACAGAAATAAAAAAATATTATATTTTAAAAACAGAAGACATATGATAGAGGGAGCATTTTCTTTTGACATATTTTAGCATTTTTAGTTTGATATTGAATAACCTTGCTTTGAATTGTAACTGAATTGGGTTTCCAGTTAAATTAGTGGTATGCTAGTAGAATGCGTTGAAGTTACAGGAAAACATACACTGTTAAAAATTGCTTTAAAATAATCCCCATTTTTCAATAGTCTTATCCTATTCTTAAAATGTGGGCTGTAAGGCTACTAGCTGTTTAATCAAGACTGTGGTTTGTGGATTGTGGAAATTTTAATTCAGTTTTGTTAGAGAAAAGGTCAACTGTGTATTTTAATGTACACTGAGCTATAATTAACCTTTGTTTACGTTTGACCATCTTAAAGGGTTGCTTCGCCATATGGCTAGGTCATCACAGCAGAAAATAGCACACTAATGTAACTGGAATGTAAATGGATTCTAACTCTTGTGCTCCAGTGTACTTGCTCTAGGCTCCTCCCCACACCTGAATTCACTTACCAGCCTGAGCTGAGACTCATACCTAGACTATTTAAGATACATCTGTGTTTGTGTAAGCAAGTAACTGTGTATTAAACTTTGCCCTATCCTTTCTCCCCTAAATCCAGATTACTATATAGAGCACAATTCGACAAGGTGGTGATCGATTATATAATATAATGTGACCTCACAATGGGTCCTATACTTTTTACGTTGCACTCTGAGGTGGAAACAAGGTTGGGAATAGGCATCTTATCTATTTTATTTTAAAATGTTGACCGACCCCCCCCCCCCCCCCCCCCCATAATATATATATATATATATATATATATATATATGTGTGTGTGTGTGTGTGTATATACACACATTAAAAAAAGTTTACCAAAAAAAAGGCGTTCTCCAACTGGTTTCAAGAACATGACTAAGAATGGTGAAAGCCTTTGAGATGTGGTAGAATGGGAGATTTGCAGCATTATTATGCACCTGAAATAAAGCTTCCAAAAGCTTAATATTATAGCCACATTCATCCATTCCACAACCACCTTTAATGTGTGAGAATTATTTAATTTGTTTTTATTAGCTTTTATGTATTAGAGTATTAGATATGTTTTCATGTTGTTGTTTTTTTATTATATTGTTTAATATCATTTGATGTTGCAGTTAGTTAGTTTGTGTTACATATGTTGCAACATTGCCTTGTGAAGCTTTTAAAGTACAAAAAGGCTTTCAAGTTCATTTGAGTTCGGTTGAGTTCTTGGGGTGTAATTCAATTCAACATAAATTAATATTTTGCTTTTGTCTTGTGTTTATGTAATCCTTTCATTTCCATTCTTACAAGTCTTTTTGAATCTGGGCTGTCTATCCCAGGCAGACCTTCTCTTTGCCTTACTGTGTAATTCTCTTAGTTTGATTAAGTCATTAGCGTTGCCTGGCTACAGTCACAAGGCTTTCGCCAGGCTGGAAGGCAGCGGGCAGGGCTAACTCGATCTGATCCCTCACATTAAGATGCTCTAAAATGGGTCTTGTGAGAAACTATTTTGCACATCCCTGTTACTTACCACATCTGTAACAGCTTCTTAGCAAAAGTGTGTTTGGATGTGGAATTTTATAGCAAGAAAACATCACTGTCACAATTGTTAATTTGTTGGAAACAATCATTTGTGAAGTTTAAGAACTTTATTTGTTCAACTATTGTGACTCCAGAACTAGACCCCTATCTCTCTGGCAAACTCGATCACTAGTCAGTGTTTCTTAACTCTACATAATGTGTAATGAGCATCCAGTACATTAGAATACTAACTAATCTTTTCTCTTTGACATTTTCTTCTAGGCTGAGTTTTCAGAGATCAATTTGGCAGCTAATGTCAACATTGGATGCACGGTGGACACCCAGGTTACGCGAGGTGGTACCAAAGTTGTCAGGTAAGTATTGTAAATGTAAAGAAGACATTTCAAACCTTTTAATTCCCAGTATATTCTAGCTTTATCTGCCATGAAGTGGTCATTTTTCGGATGTTCTCCCTGGCCGAATTGAGGAGCGATTTTTGTTTTATTTTATTTTGTTTATTTATTTTTTGCACACTCACCTGCAGTAGAGAGCCCGACATTGTTTGCAGCTGAGGACAGTATAGGAAATAAACCCTGATGATATAGATCACACAAAAAAAGAAAGTAGATGCAATGACAAAGAATGCAGTTTTGTCTCCTATAAGAAAGTTCTGACTTCTGCCAAATGCTTGCTTGATTACTTCATAGGTTCTTGTTTACTAAATGCATACAAGCAATGCAAACACATACATATTGTTGCTATCAGAACAAAAAAAAAGCCCTTCACCATGGGAAACTTAACAATAAACACTTGCATCATTAAGCGGTCATCTGTATTTTGGAGATAAGCTCATAATTGGTTAATTTAATAAGCTAAATTGGTGCTTACTGCAGGGGCTCTGTCTTTCACTGTGCCTGCTGACTACTCTTTACAGGGTCATGATGCATTTCTCTAGCCCTCACAACATAGCAGAACAACATAGAAGCACAGTGTTTTCTAATACACTAGAGCTGATGTTTGGAGGATAATAAAGCTTAGTTAGAACTTTGAATGCCAGTAACAGTCAGTAAAAACTTTGCTTTATGTCTAAAGGTTTGTGGACAGTTCATTTTAGTAAGGTCAGGTGCATTTAACATGTTCATTTGTTGCTGATACAGATGCTCATATGGTCACACAGCTTTTATACGTATAGGAAAGCATTACCAAAAGAATGGGGCATTAAGGTCACTATAATCATTGCCAAGTATCAGCTAGGAGGGGTATGAAGCTCCCAGCATTGTGCTGTGGAGCCATGGAACTGTTTTCTCTCATGTAGGGCACAATTTTGGCCATGGGTATTGCTTGTCTGTATACGCATGTATATTGTTTGTAAACAGTAGAATACCTCTGTTTTGTTTAGGCCACTCTGTCTCGGTTGTTTGACATTAGTCCAATTCGGATTGGAATAAATGTGTTGTTTTAGATCCTTCAAGTTAATGTGAATGTCAGTACAGTATTAATCAACTCCAGTCTATTACTTTCAGTGTATTTTAGTCTTTTGGTACTGTTACTCTGACAGCCCTAAAAAAGCAAAATATCCCTGAAACCCTTCACCTGTCCTAACTTAGCTTTTCTTTCAGACAATGGCAGAATTACTGGCACCCCTCAAGAAATTTGGTAAAAACAGTTATATAAAATAAAATGTATAGTAATTAAAACATTCCTCAAAAATGGTTAATATACACCAAAACGTGCGCACCTGACAGCAACTTTTTGTCACGTTTGTGTGGGCATGTATTAAGCTGTGCACACAAGTTGATTTTTACATTATGTAAAACTGCAAAAGCCTAGTGCTAGAGCTAGGCAATATGACTATCGCATTGTAATGAGTTTGTATCATGATACACAATATGCTTTTCTGTGAGAGTACAAAAATACCTCCAAGCTGAGATGGCGCTAAATACTAAATTTAGTATTAATTCCAAAATATAAAAACAATACACTACACCTTACCGTTATGTCAAAGAAATCAATGCAAGATGCATGCAATCACTTATTAATAACCGATTGTTTCCCTAGATCAATTGTTTCCATCCATTTTTGAGCTAGTGTTTGTAAATAAGATGTTGAAAAAATATTTCCTAGAAGTGTGATTTCTAGAAAAGCTTATGAGTAGGAAACACATTGTACCTACTGCTGATGGTTGAAAATAATCTGTGTACTTTATGGAAAGTCAATACGGAATGGAAAAAGTCTAAATCATAGCGGCCAAATGGAAAGTTTTCAACAAAGTGCTAAATAAGTACATGCCAAAAATATTATCTTACATTAAGTCCTGACAATAGTTGCTAGATGCACTTATTCCCATTACTCCCCCCACACACACACTCCTAACACGCACAAGGATCACCCTAAATCATGGCTTACCCAAACAATTAATGACATGCTCACACGCACTTTAAAATCTTGAACATTCTACCCTAGTATTCTCCAGTGTGCAGAACGGAGTGTTATAATAGGTGGTCAGCTACGTAGAGAATGATTATTTACTGCATGAGATAAATTGATAATGTTGAACAGTCCATGGTCTGCCTGACAAGTAATCTCAACTGTCTTAAACTTCTTACTCCTTAGAAAATAGATAATGAAATTCGTGTATAATCAAGAAGCAAATTTGACATTTCATTTTACTACTGCCTTACTGCCTGCAGATGTACATTACAGTTAATGGTATGCTAAGCAAACAGTTTAAAAGTTAAGTAAAAGTAATTCATGCTAAAATGTCATGCTAATTGAATGATTTTTTTTTGTGTGTGTGTTCATTGTATTTGATTTCAGCAAATGGCCTATTAGGGATGTAAGAATATATTTAAAAAACTGGAATATTATGATATGTGATATGTTTGCAAAATACTGTTTTAAATAAAGTTTTGTGCATAGATTTGTTGCAGACAGTGGGTCATTTTGTGATAATTAGATGGCAATTCAGATCCCACTGTTCTGATTTAACAAAAAAAGTTAAATTTCCTTTAGTGTAGTTTTCAGACACGAGTGCAACGACAAGTCAACTTAGTCAACCAAAATCAAAGACCAAATTAGCCAGTAACGAATTTAATAGTCATTTAGTTGTTGTCATCACCTGCGTTTCTTGTGCTAACCAGAAATGGTTCAGGACGCACGTTTAACAGTTTAAGCGTTAAACAGTGTGAAATACAGTTTTACTGTTTACAGTTTATAAGTCATAATTACCTCAATCTAGACATACAGACTGAACAGCTGTCTGTCATATGAACAGAGCGTGTAAACAAAATTATTACTATTTTGTCAAAATAAAGGTCTCTAATGCAAACAAACAAACCGTTGGAAATAAGTCACTAATACAATTGTAACAGGAACACATTTATTTCAAACTGAAAATTAAAATCACTGTTTTACATTAATTTGATTAATTGGGCCAAAAATAAAAGGGAATGATTATTTTGACTTTTGAAATGATTGATTCACAAGCTAACATCCCAGTTCATTTCTAACCTTTTCAGCTTAGCTTGTTTTTTCTCCTCACCAGTCACCCAGTGTACAGCACTGCTTTCATAGTTACAGTGGGGGGAAAAAAGTATTTAGTCAGTCACCAATTGTGCAAGTTCTGATGAGAAAAAAAAAAGATGAGATGGCTGTAATTGACATCATAGGTAGACCTCAACTATGAGAGACAAAATGAGAACAAAAATTCTGAAAATCACATTGTCTGATTTTTAAAGAATTTATTTGCAAATAATGGTGGAAAATAAGTATTTGGTCAATAACAAAAGTTCATCTCAATACTTTGTTGTATATCCTTTGTTGGCAAACTTTTTCTGTAAGTCTTCACAAGGTTGGCACGCACAGTTGCTGGTATGTTGGTCCATTCATCCATGCAGATCTCTTCTAGAGCAGTGATGTTTGGGGCTGTCTGCGGGCAACACAGACTTTCAACTTCCTCCAAAGGTTTTCTATGGGGTTGAGATCTGGAGACTGGCTAGACCACTCCAGGACCTTGAAATGCTTCTTACGAAGCCACTCCTTCGTTGCCCTGGCAGTGTGCTTCGGATCATTGTCATGCTGAAAGACCCAGCCACGTTTCATCTTCAGTGCCCTTGCTGATGGAAGGAGGTTTGCACTCAAAACCTCACAATACATGGCCCCATTCATTCTTTCATGTACACGGACCAGTTGTTCTAGTCCCAAAGCATGATGTTGCCACCTCCATGCTTTACAGTTGCTATGGTGTTATTTGGATGCAACTCAGCATTCACTCTCCTCCAAACATAACGAGTTGTGTTTGCACCAAACAGTTCTACTTTTCCGGAACATCCAAAAGCTCTAGCAAACTGCAGACGCGCCCGGATATGTACTGGCTTAAGCAGGGAAACACGTCTGGCACTGCAAGATCTGAGTCCCTGGCGGCGTAGTGTGTTACTGACGGTAGCCTTTGTAACGTTGGACCCAGCTTTCTGCAGGTCATTCACTAGGTCCCCCCGTGTGGTTCTTGGATTTTTGCTCACCTTTCTTGTGATAATTTTGACCCCACGGGCTGAGATCTTGCATGGAGCCCCTGATCGAGGGAGATTAGCAGTGGTCTTGTAGGTCTCCCATTTTCTGATTATTGCTTCTACAGTAGATTTTTTCACACCAAGCTGCTTGCCTATTGCAGATTCAGTCTTCCCAGCCTGGTGCAGGTCTGCAATTTTGTTTCTGGTGTTCTTCGACAGCTCTTTGGTCTTCACCATAGTGGAGTTTGGAGTATGACTGTTTGAGGTTGTGGGCAGGTGTCTTTTATACTGTTAACGAGTTCAAACAGGTGCCATTAATACAGGTAATGAGTGGAGGACAGAGAAGCCTCTTAAAGAAGTTACAGGTCTGTGACAGCCAGAAATCTTGCTTGTTTGTAGGTGACCAAATACTTATTTTCCACCATTATTTGCAAATAAATTCTTTAAAAATCAGACAATGTGATTTTCTGAAAAAAAAAATTTCCTCATTTTGTCTCTCATAGTTGAGGTCTTCCTATGATGTCAAATACAGGCCTCTCTCATTTTTTTAAGTGGGAGAACTTGCACAATTGGTGACTGACTAAATACTTTTTTCCCCACATCTAAACCACGGAATTGACCCCATTTCACTTTTTTTTCCCCTTATTTCTGCCCTATCCTCCCTCCCTCTCTCCGTTGACAGTTAAGTAAAATCACAGCCTCAGATGCTGTTTTTACCATCATGGCATTGAGGTTTAATCAACCTCAGTGTAAGGAACGGCAGTTGAGTTCAACTTCTGTCCAATCATGTGTCATAAAAACCTAAAGGCAGTAAATTGTGGCAGTGATCACCTTAATGGGAAACACAGATCATCTGACAGTATTTACGCTTTAATATCAAAGCAAAAGCTGCTTTTCCTCTAATATTTTGACTCATCACATATTTTTACCTGTAACTTTTAAAACCTTTTAAAACCATTTTGATCAAGTAATTATATTAGTAATATAATATAACTCATTTTATTGTTGCTTTGAATAAACCAATCTTAAGCCAAGACTTGATACTAGATGCTGGAATATCTCTGATACCTGCAATAATTGAACACCCAATGCTTAAACAGGCTGTGTAGAGGTGGGCAATATGTAAATAATTTATTGTATGGTGATAGTTTGTAATTGTGACACACTGTGCACCAATATCAGCAGAAGGTATGCTCAAAAGCACTTTGTCTGCATACATGGAATATTGTGATACATGATATTAATGAATGAGATTTCTACCATACTTGTAGTGTTATTAAAACTACCAACACTTGTAGTGTTATTAAAATGTGCTGTCTAAACTGGTTTAAACTTCAATATAAAATTGCCGTAAATTAAAGGCATTTTTGTTTCATAATATGTTCCTAACAATATTTATATTTTAATGTCCCCCACCATAAAATTCATAAGTCATTCTGCAAGCTTGATCTGTGTTGATGTATACAATTTCAACTAAACCTGCTTAAAGTGCAATCTTATTTGCACCCTTGCAGATAATCTAGAGGGGTGAATTTAATTCATTTAAACAGTCTTTTAGCTAAGACACAATTAAACTCCCACTCTGGAATTATGAGAGTTACACACAATACATCACTGTGGTTGTGGATGTCCTTGTAAGACCATGAGAAGTTGTTCACCTCCAGAGCAGAGCCTTGTTTTAGATCATTTGTACTTATATGTAGCAGGTGAATGTTCTTAGATACTCTTACATGACAAGGCTGGTCTTTGCCAAGTGCTAGCAGACTCATTGGGAGTCTGTCAACTTCTTGATATGAAGAGGCAGAGGGAGTGAAGGGCTGTCATGCATGGCAGCAGCCCCTGTGTCCCTCGGCATTCCTCCCTCAGCCCTGTTCTAGATGAGGGAAGCAGATTGCGTTAGCAGAGCCCCTTATTTTTCCAGCCTCTCCACATCTCTGTTTTGTAAGTTACCTTGCCTCAGCCAGACAGCCTTTTGTGTTGGCTGTATTAGTGCTATTGGAGCTGAATTAGATTTACCTCAAAAGGTTTCATAATTTAGCTTCTTTCTGCAAGCCCCCTACTGGCTATTCTGCTGAGTTGAATGGGAATCATCTTGTTAAAAAAATATCATTAAACCTATCAAATATTTTTAATGAAAACAACAAAATAAAATGATCATGTTCATTGCATTTCAGTAATTATAAAAAATAATTTGAAGCTTTGGAGTGTTTAGGTCTACAATATGTGGTAGTGGTATTAAAATTTGATTTGAAAATTCACAACCTCAACCTTTAGTCAGGACTGTGAGTCAGACTTCATGCTTCATGCACTCCAGTGAAATAATGTAGGTCCAATTAGAATAGCGCAAATTCGGTAGTTCAGTACTCTAATTGGCAGACAATTGAACTCTAAAAAGTACAGTAAATAAGGAACTGAAAGTTTTATAAGTATCTGTATTGGGGGGGAAAGAGATTAAAAATAAAATGTTCATTAGGTAAAACATGAATATTTTAATCCACTGAACATTTGCTGTTTAGACAGTAAAGCGTGTTTGTACTTTGTTTTGCCATAGTATTATTAAGAATGGATCACTGTGATACTATAGTTGGTACTGGTATTAAAATACTGGCATTTTTGACTATTTATAACATAAACAATAACAAATAGCATTAAAATGATCATTTTCCATTTGAAATGGATGAACAACCGGAAACATTATTGTGAGAAACATACTGTCCAAAGTCAAGTGAAACACTGGAGCTGTACAAACTACTACTGTGCAAACATTAGCTCCAGCAGAGCTGCAGACTTCTGCAACTCACTTAGCTGACATGAGTCCATGCCTATAGCAAAACCCTTCCTAAAATAACCTCTGTGTTCACCACTGGGCCTCTTCAGCATGGCACACAAACATCATACATGCTTCCTTTTAACATTTTACTCCCCACCACTGGTTGTTTTTGATAAAGTTTGCAGGATGGTAAATATTTAATATTCTTCTAATCTGCAAGATCTGTGGAGGAATGGCTATTTAAAGACAATGAAACATTTCACTGTTCTTAGTTGGTTCCTGCTCAGTGTGTTTTAGAGCACTTTTTGAATGGTCAGTGTATAAAAGGTTAAGTAATCTACCTAGTGGTGAATAGATGTGGGTTTATGATGGTAGGGGGCATTTAGGAAACAAAGTCTTATTGTTACATAGTGCTCTCCTATGGTGCAAGGGAAAGGTTAATGATAGGGAAATTTGATAAAACTTTAGAAATAAAATGGCAAAGCGGTGGTTTGAGTGTCGTTTTGAGGCTTACTGGTTCACCCTTGTTTGGCCCTGTGTATTGAAGGTCTCTTACCTTTCTCTACCCACATGTTTGTTCTTGGTGTCACATGATCTGTCCTAGACAGTTAGCCAAAGAAATATGAAAGTAAAGAGATGAATGGAATTAATTTTTCCACATGTAACACTTGTAACACTTTTTTTACTTTAAAATAAGGTAAATTGTATTAGGTGTATTGTAACATTATTGTAATCTATTTTAATATAACATTATTGTTATAACATTAACATTTCAACATTGTAACATTAGGTGTTTTGTAATTGTGCATCCATTGAGAGGCAGTTTGCACAATTTTGGTTTCATCTTGTATTATTAAAAATAATTAATCAGCATCTGAGCTGTAAGTTCCGTGTTACACACACACCGCGTTGCCTTTAACCCTCCTTTAAAGACATTTGCATATAATACTCACATGTTTTTGTGTCTAAAGTTCAGAATTGTCTTAGCTCTCTCTATAATGAGACCCTCTTAAGGCCAGCATCTTATTGAGAGCGCTTTAATCTGCCACAACCTCCAGAGTCGAACTGAATCCCGACAACAAAGCCAGCCTCATAAATCAGTTTGTTTTCTGAGAGCTTTTGCTGATGCTGTTTCCCCAATACACAACAACGTAGAAGTTAGCACTTGTGACAACAGACTGGTAGAATGTCTATAGGAGTTTTTGTATGCTACCTGGGTGTAACAGGTCCAGTCCAGTTTGTATTCCAAGTGAACACTAAAGTCCTTGTAACTGCCAACCAGCTCCACGCCCGTTCCATCGATTGTGACTGGTGGCAGGGGTTGTTTTGGATTCCTAGTCAACCACCATCTCCTCTTTTTTCTTTTGTATGTATAAAGAAGATATAGAAGTCACTTGATTGATCAAATAATGATGTTTATGTACAATTGTAATGTTGACAAAACTAACGTAAATATAGACACACAAATCTTCTCTACTGTAGTTTACTTGTTAAGGGGAGGTTGGAGGGGAATCATAATAGCATACCTTCTTGCAATGTGGGTCTGTTTTTTTGTTTGTTTGTTTGTTTTTTGTCTAAAAAAAAAAAAATCTTAATCAAACCCAGATGTAACACTTCCAAATCCCAATGGGCCTGTCTGGCCCTGATCCTAGAACAGAATGTAATGAGAAGGATTAGTGTGTGTTAATTAGATAGATCGGTCAGAAAGATTAGCTCTCTGAAATACACATCAGCACCCACCCTCACCCCACCCCCATCTCCTTCTGAATGATGGAGTTGTTCTCTGTAAACACTCAGCCAAAACAGAATGTGTTAGTGCCGTGACAGATACGATCTGGACAGGTCAGTTTGAAACACTGCAGCTGCTTGGGTGCAGCCACATTTAAATGTGACGTAGACACATCTATTTCTTAATGCATGTTTGCTGCTGTAATACTCATTTCTTATATTACTCACAGAAGTATTACGTACAGTGGCATGCAAACGTTCACTGAATTTCTGTTGCTGTGAATAGTCATATCAGAAGAAGAAAAGGTTAAAGATGAAACTTCAACATTTTAAGCAAGCTCTCAGATAATGTTTTCCAAGGTTTTAGACCTTAATTAGCTTGTTGGAGTTATGGCTTGTTTTCAGTAATTATAAGGAAAAGCTTTCAAAGTTTTCTAAATAGTCAGACTTCTTGAACCTTGTTCCAACAATGAGCAGCCATGGGTTCCTCTAAGCAGCTGCCTATCACTCTGAACATTACATAAATTTATGCCCACAAAGCAGAAGGCTATAAAAAGATGGCAAAACTTTAGGAATCTCAGATCTCACAATAAAGCATTCAGCTGTCAGAGGCTCTTTGCCATGATGCACTCGTCTGCAATATCAGTATTTTTAAGGCTGATGAGCTATAGCAACTTAACATGTGTCCATGTTTTGACGCATTACGCATGCTTGACTTAGATAATGATGATATATGACTTCCCCCTCAGATGTCCTAGGGACATTAGGTTCTATAGTGTTGAAACATGGCCTCAGTGTCAGTGTTCCCTCAGTCATTGGTTTTCACACTATCAATATTCAGTGTCGACCTTCATTTGAATTATTTTCTCTTTTTGTTCCCTTTCCCACAGATCCTTTAAGCCAGACTTTGTCCTGATTCGGCAGCATGCCTTTAGCATGACCCCAGGAGAGGACTTCAGAAGCCTTGTGATTGGTCTGCAGTATGGAGGTGTGGCAAGCATCAACTCTCTGCACTCCATCTACAATTTCTGCAGTAAACCTTGGGTTGTAAGTGACTCTTTAGTGCTATGAACTGTTGCTTACTTACCGTACTGATTATTTACAGAATAATGCAGGCCAACCGTTAATGACATTTTAATCGCTTATCTGTTAAACAGCTGTTTTTTTTTGTGATCATGACATGCTAGCAGTCCTATGAGTAGTTCTCTTGGAAAGTTTTCTTCATATTTCAGACCTTAACTTGACCTCCACTGTTCCTGTTTTGTAATTACAGTAACTTGCTTTTTGGAGATCAGTTAATCTTCTACTCAATGAATTCAAATAGCCTTTGCATGCCACTGCATATACAGCAGGTTGTATACACACACACACACACACACACACACACACACACACACACACACACACAAATAACAGTTCAGTTCAGTATCAAATGTACAGGCATCTAATTGAACAGACCACAGCAGAGGATAATAATACCCTGCCCCAGCTAAAATGCCAGCAAACACAGGGGCAAATGGAATAACGCACTTGGGCACAGTAGTAAGCACAGATAGTTTAGGTGACAGGAGCACCTGTTTACAATCTACAGCATGTTGTTGATACTACAGTGGTTAAACAGTCTCATCTTCCTTTGTTTAGGTGCAACGCCATAGACAAAACAGATCTTAGATTCAGACAAAATATACTGGGTGCTCATGTGGGTCAAAAAGTTGGCGGGCATGGTGGGCCTGTGTGCGAGTATGTGAGGGTTTACAAAATCCTCTGCACTCTTACAACATATTAGGACAAAGTCTACAACCTGATCATGTAGCATGTATATAGATTGTAACTTACTAAGATGTTAACCACATGTCAAATGTTTGTGAACCGAAATCTAGTTAGCCAGACTGAAATCAGATTGCTATGTGACTCCTATGAAAATCATATTTTGCATATAGCTGTTCATGTCTGTACACTGGCAGTTGATATTTACAGGGAAATGGCTGTTTACAATGATAATTGGGCTTCTCTACTAGCCATTGGGACAGTAAAGTAATGTCTGTCCAAATCAGCACTTTATTTAAGATGACTAACTTGATGCAAAGACTACTGAATTTCAGTAATATTCCTGTATTTTATGTATCTATCCTGTATCTATGCAGTATTAATGGCTCAGTGGTGGTTTAGCGGTTAGAGCGCTGGGATATCGATAACAGGGTTGTGGGTTCGATTCCCAGGCTTGGCAAGCTGCCACTGTTGGGCCCTTGAGCAAGGCCCTTTACCCTCTCTGCTCCCCGGGCGCTGGAGTTGGCTGCCCACCGCTCTGGGTGTGTGTGTACTCACTGCCCCTAGTTCACTATTGTGTGTGTGTTCACTACCACAGATGGGTTAAATGTGGAGGAAACATGACAAATACATGCACCTTTACCTTTTACCTTTTTAAAAGCTGTATATTTTTCACATGCCTAATGCCACAACTATTACAAATATAGTTAAGTGGTCTACATCTGTCAGAAGGATGTGGAATGTAAGTGAATATTACATATTAACAAAATAACATTGGTAATGCATGGCTTAGTGTTTAAGCCTGTGACTGTTTGGGCTTGTGTTTGTGTCTAGTTTTCCCACATGATCAAACTCTATCATGCCTTGGGTCCAGAGAAATTCCCGCTGAATGAGCAGACCTTTTTCCCCAACCACACCCAGATGGTAAGTGCCTGAATGTACTACTTATTATGTAAGTAGTACATTCTATATTTATTTATTTATTTATTTAGAATATATAATCTACATATACATATCGGGAAAATGCTACATCCGTGAGGCATCATGTTATTAATAGAGAAAATGGATTAGTTTGTGAGGGAGTTTCCTGCTCTTAGTGTGAATAAGTTGATCACTGTACAAGGAAGAACATACAAGAACAAACATGATTTGTTTATTTTGAATCTCATAATGTATATACAGTCATCCTATCCAGTTTTAGACAGGCATTCAAATAAGAATTTTATATTTAAAATATCAACATACATCTTGTTAAATAGGACATGTTCACAAATGTGATTTTCATTAAATCTTTATTATAAAAATATAAAACACAAATTAAAAAGCAAAACATTTCTGTAAGCCCCTATGGGAAAATGTTCACCCCTTAGGAATATGTGTATACACACACACACATCCTCACACGCACACACATCCTCACACGCACACAGACACAGTACACAAGGGCTTTTCTGATCATTCTCAGCCTTTCACCTAAATATATCCAAGACAGAATTGACTGAAGTGTGTGTTAAGCAGACAGTATTTTACATTAACATTACCGGATTAAAGTGATCGAGACTAAGGTGGCTTGGGACTTGAGCAATGGCATGTTTGCACTAATTCAGTGATAATGAATTATCACAGTAGTTAAACTAAGAGTATTTTCTTATTTTTCTCTCTGCTTGATTTGCTAAAGTTTCTTCCCAACCCTTGTATTGGAGTATTTCCTGCGCTTGACACCAACACCTCTGATCCAACAATTTAGCTCATTAACAACCTCTTTTTGAAGTGGGTGTGGTTAAGCAGAGAAAACACTAAAACAAAGGTTATGTATAATACACCATGACCTTGGTTGGGGAATTTTTATTTATTTATTTATTTTTATTTTATTTTATTTTTGGGGGGGGGGGTGTTTGTTTTTTATTTTTTTTAAATAGTGGCTGGTTAAATAAAAAAAAACTCATGTCATCGTGACCCAAGGCACCTTAGTCCATTTCAGAGGAATGGACTGAAGATATTGTAAATACTTTCAAAAATAACAAAAAGGTTAGTGACAAATCAAAATTATTTGCATCTGGGCATTTGAAATAGTTTAATATTTTACATTTACAGAAATACTTTATCAATAGCTAAAACCTCTGTTTATGCAGTGACTTTCAAACTTGTTAGTACCAGCCAGCTAATTTTTGGGGAGAGAAGTACCATCAATTTGCTTAACATCATTATACAAATATAGTTTGAGTTGCATTGGCATGGTGTGTCCTTAGGAAATAGACAGTAGACCAGAAAGCAATCTGCCATTGATTTCTGGGACCTAGTTTCAGTTTAACTTAAAAATGATAGAAAGCCAATGGATAATTATGGGCTCTACGGCTTGAACTAGTGCTTCTCAAACCAGTCTGCAATGCCACCAGCCATGATGGTCCACATTTTGGCCACGTGCAAGATCCCAACACAAAGGACGGAGCAAAAACGTGAGCCGTTGGGGTGTTTCTGAGGACCACTTTGAGAACCACCAGTTTAAACTAACTCAGCAGATAATTAACATTATTAGTGCTCATAACATAACAGAGGTTTCAGTCAGGTCACTGTTTTAGCTTATATGAAACAGCAAGAGAAACAAAATAAATTGCATCTATTGCCCCGCTCAAGAAAATAAAATGTTCCCCAACATTTGTGCTATAAGGTTTTTTATATATATATATATATATATATATATATAAAATGTTGTGACTACTTAAACAAATACATTCTCAATAGATGAGATTATACTCTGGAAAAAGTTAACTCTACAGCACAAAGCAGGATGCAAGCAGAGATCATTTATAAATATATAGTTTACAGCAGAAGTATTCAAATCCTAGATTGTAAATACTGATGGTGATTGACCAGGTAATGTAAATGGTTGGCCATATCTACCATGCTTAGTAAAGGGAGGGTGAAACCTCTAGGACTGTGATTTGAATACCTCTGTTTTACAGTATACATTGTGGACATTTCATATATCTGTGTATAAACACACACACACACACAGTTAATCATCATAAAAACAATACCTAACCGTTTCTGTGGGAGGACCATAAAGTATTGCTTTGAGAAATTATTACCTTGCATGGACACTGCCCTCTGATTGTTTTTTTTTTGTAATAAATGCTGTTCTTGAGAATCACATGCTGTTTTAAGTGACGCTGTTTGTTGCCACAATGTGTTTTTTGTTGTTGTTTGTTTGTTTTTTTATGGTGTGCGTGTTAGCGCCAAAGAGCGTATATGGCATGTAACACTTATTGCTTTTTAGAAGAACGCCAAGTATCATTCTTTATATACAACTGTTAAGTTGATAAAGCGCCAGCAGTTTAGAAAAGTGAGTAAGTGCATTCTCAAAAGATCTAAAGGGGGACACAAGAAATTGCAAGGGAAGATTAATTGATTATTAATAAGCCCTTTCCATTTAAATCAATCAGAATTTTGTTCTGAGGGTATATAGCATGTTAAACATTCAAAATATAATTTTAATATCTTATGTTTACATAGCAGTATGTAATGTATTCATGTTAACGGCAGCTTTCAATGGCAAGACTTTTCCCCTGATACAACTCTTGTCTCTCCCTTTAATGTGTCCTTCTGAGGGCGGTAACTGCTCAGTGTCTCTGTGGACAGCTGAGTGCAGGTAATGTGACCACAGGGTGACCGTACGCAGTAGAACACAGGTATTGTTTATATCAAAAGTGCTACCTCAGGCACCAGTAAAAGTTGGCGTAGTCTGCAAGTCAGGACTTATGTCTCCCTATGGATAACTTTTTTTTTTTTTTTTTTTTTTGAATGAATGAATGAAATGTTTGAGGGGTAGTAGAAAGAAGGTTTTTAAAAAGGGGGTGGAGGTATGAGAGATGCTGGGAGTGTTCAGGGGTCAGTGGTGTTGATGGTGGTTTTGTCGCGCGAGGTCATCCCTCGGTACCAGCTACAGTAGCCCTCTTTCTGTTGGATGCAGGCATAGTGGCGTGACTGGTAACCAGGGTAGCCGAAGTGGGACAGCATGTCCGTCCACAGGCACTCGTTCTTTGAGGTCACAAAGCAGGGCAGGTAGTGACAGGGCTTAATCTATAGAGAGAGAGAGGAGCAAGACTATAGATCTGTAGCTTCAAAGCAGAAAAAGTCAGATTATGCAGGAGGATGCAGACTAACTGTCTTTTCATATCTTGCATTTTTTTTTTGGAAAATAGATTTCTGTATAAACGAAATGTATTTGATTAAAATGTGATGCAAATTTGCATATTACCAGTTTAGCACACAGATGATTCATTTCATCTTTTTAAATATGGAAAAGGCACAAATTAAAAATGCTGATTAACTGTTTTCTTGTAAAACCACTTATGGCCTTTTTAGAGCTTGGCCTTCAGAGTTTCTTGCATAGAC
Source organism: Salminus brasiliensis (assembly GCF_030463535.1). Classification (NCBI taxonomy): domain Eukaryota; kingdom Metazoa; phylum Chordata; class Actinopteri; order Characiformes; family Bryconidae; genus Salminus; species Salminus brasiliensis. The sequence goes on from NC_132879.1 coordinate 39,777,303, forward strand.
GTTAATGTTTAAAATCTCCAGTCAGTCTGTGTTTTATGCTAAGCACTACAGTGAGGCTACAATAAGGGACATACTAAGAGTGCAATGCAGATGTAACTTTTTCATAAAGCACTAGGCAGGTACTTTATTCCCTCAATGAGGGAATAGGAGAAAGGAGGTGATATGAACAGGTTTTAATGCATGTGTGCCTGCAATTGATTACAGAAATTGCTGTGAGCTTCCCACAGTGAAGTTCTTACTTCCTCCCAATTTAAAAGGAGCCTTTTCAGCTTTGAATAAAACTCAAGCAACGCTTACTGCCGATGCAGAAGAGATGCAACATTATATGCATCTTCCTGCACTTAACAGATAAGGAAATGCCAGTTACTCACATTTATACTTTCAAGGGAAATGCTGAAGGCAAATGGCAATTAATTTAAATGAAAGCCTTAAAAAAAATTGGGAAATGCAAGAACACAACAGGCCGGTTTGTGAAGTGCAATTTCAAGATGGCTTATGAATATAAAACTTGACGCTTATCAGTTGCGAAAAAGTTCTGCTCTTGTAAAATGCCAATTAAATGCCTTAAAAGGACACGTCTCTTGACACACACCTGTACCTAACTATTTAAAGGACTCTTCTGTACCAAAAGGTTCATGTTAAGACAGGCAGAAGTCCTAATAGATGGGTGTTGAGGGCTTTAAAGCTGGTGTATCGCATGCAAGAATATTACACGTGCATTAGAAGTTATACTGTTCACATGCATTACTTGAGCACTTGGTCAAACATTGAGCTCTTTGTGCTGAGAAAATTTGGCCATGTGGGATTGGCATGCAGCAGCTCTGAATAATAGTTTACTGAAGAAGCAGGCGGAAGTCAAAGCAAAGTGTAATGATATGGTATGAGTACCAGTAAAGTGTGAAGCTAGCATTCAGAAGAGCAAGTCAGTATATGAATATGCACATTGGGTCCTGCACGCACACCTACATAAGTTCTTGACTTTAGGACGTTGAAGTAATACTTTGGTGAAAATCTAATTAACATGGTCACCATAATCACCAGGTACAGCCAAGACATGTTTGATGCAGTGAATTGTATTGCTGAATTGGGACTAGGATATCCGCTTTGGTTGGAGTTCTAGATGGGGACATTATAAAGCACAGCTTCTGGTTCCAAAAATGCTTCAGTAAGCAAGTTTGTTTTGTAAATCATTACAACCATCATTACTATACATAGTTCACCCCTAGTTTGCTTGAGGTTACATAACCAGGTTGTAGCATGTGGCTAGTGACGTTGACGTGAAGTTTTAGAGTTGGTCATAATATTTAAATCAACCCTTAGCAAGACTACATGGGACAGGTTGCACAGTAAGCATGTCCACTTATCCTGGATTTGTACTGACGGGCACAAATTACCATCTGTTTAATTTCTTTTTATAATTCCTGTGGAACTGTACATCCTCTCATTACCTTGCAAGCTGTAATGTCTGTTAATCTCCATTTTCCATTGTCAGGTCTCAAACAAATGTTTGAATTTAAGAAACGCATCCAGGGCAGAGTCCAGGCTTTGTCAAGGCTTTTGGCACACAGCCAAAGTTGGTACTGAAACACCAATGTGATCAAACTGCTTAACATGTTATTAGGGGGTTACAACGCTTATTAGAGGGTTACACAGAATTATGTTTCACCGCTTATGATTTTGTCTTCTATAAAGAAAGCCTGCGAAGACATTGTGAGCAAGTGTGTGCATTTGTGCAACTATTTCGGAGTGTGTGGTAGGCTGTCAGAGTACGGTGTTGTGTTTAAACAAAACTCTGTCTCTGGCTTTTCCCCTTCGGCCAGTGGCACGTGGTCGGTCGCTCTTTTGCCCTGTGTGGCCCAGCTCCTCCAGCCCTGGCGCAGCACAGTTGCCACTCACCCTGCAGTTGCAGCCCAGCTGATAGCGATGGTTGATTCCTTTCTTCTGAGCGAGGGACAGACGCTCCCACCTCTCGTTAAAGTTACACAGCCCTGTGTAGACCTTTCCATCATACACACGGCCTATGAAGGAGATGGGAACAATTATTGTTGTACAAGGTGTAAACAGCCTCTCAGCCTGCTACATCATATGATCAGACATGCACAGCGGCAGTTTCATTGGCGGAACACAAAGTCTAAATGTTTTATCAATGAGCCCAAAAAACGGGATGGAGGTGGCTTCATAATGTTTATATTGTTTACCAACATTTGTGAAAGTACCAGAAGTGACATTTGTATTTTCACATAGTAATAAATGGTAAACATCTATCTACACTTCCCTAAAATTGTCCCCCCATCCCTGCAGGAGATAAAGGGTTATTGAAAGGCCTTGCATATCATTCCCACACAGAGTATGCAAAGATGTCGGTTTGAGTATCACATGCAGCATATTTTTAAGCATTTCATAATCAGCGTGTTACATAAATGTGTCGTATTTAGGTCAGATGGGTTTAAGGCCCGTTAGCTATGGTAAACCAATCTCGCACTGTGCCATTAGATTAAACAGCCTCCTATGCCTCGATTCTCCAAAGGTCTTTTAGCTGTTATATTTAGCTTTTGGCTGTTTGCGGCTTATCACCTATGACAAGATCCCAACCTTTGCAACAGGTGCACCAGTCCAGTGCTGCTCTGGAGCAACACTGAAATGGCAGTAGACTAACACCACGGCTGTATGCACGGTCTCCCCTGTGGTAGCCTACACTTGTAGATGAATTATTTTAGGCATGGGTAAAAACAAATCCTACCAGGCTCTCTTAAGTGGCCATACTCCCACAAAACTATTCATGTGGGTGGCGCACACAGGGTGATCAAAGTAAAGTCCATCGTTTGGCTGATCTCGTGGTGTTATAGAGCTATGATACCTGCGGCTTGGGATGAGACCCAATTTTGGCCCCTTTGAAACATGCAAGAAGGCTGTAGGGAAAGTTGTGATGCATTGAGAGTATGTTACTGCCAATATAACAATCAAGGCCTATGTTTTATAGCATTCCATTATGTAAGCATTAGAATTCGGAATTTAAATTGTCAGATTGGAGCAACAGTCACCAGCTTCATTTATTAAATAGGGCTTTGCTCATTTGTGTTCATTACGCTATGTGGCCATTCAATGCTTCCTAACGTGGTCCTGTGACACTAAGGGGTATAACCTTCACCAATGTATATACACCATGCTGTTAGCCATATGAATGAAAACTGTACACTACAGAGTTCTGTAGTGTCCGAGACACTGTGAACGGGGGGGTGGGGGGGGGGGGGGGGGGAGTTTGTTTTACTCTGTGACTGTGACTTGTTGGTGCATCTTTGGCTGCTATTAGCATCCTCGTTTTTGCTGTGTGAAGCAGAGACCGCTTGCTATTACTGAGGAAATTTGTGTGACTGGTATTTCTCTTCAACTCTACTCTAAAACCTAGTGATTTTGTAATTGCTATAAAAAGACAATTATGGATTAAGCCTAATCAGTGGTTTAGCAATCATATAGTTTCTCACCTGTGATCAAGTATTGGTACTTGTTGATGTCAAACTTGACTCCACACAAGCTCTCTGAGGCATCTGTGTAGATGTGCTGCACGTGCTGCATTTTGTTGAATCCTTTGTACATCTATACGAGATAAAACGAAACAAAACTGGTTTGAGCAGCGTGAAAAAAGTGCTCTAGGTAATGGACAGTATTCACAGCCCACTGCAGTGAGCAGCATTGCAAGGTAACAAATCAGGGTTTTTTTTAGTAGTTGCTTTGAATGCTTTTAAATGTATGGCCATTTTCGTCCATGCAGTCACTCCATTAAAAGATCGAACGCATGGCCATTTCACTTTGTTTCTTTGCATTTATAAAACCAAAGATCTAAACAAATAAAAAAAAGAAAATTGTCTTATTTGAGGCTTACACAGAAGCTCATAAACCTGCAATCTTAACCCCATTAAGGACACCATGAGATACAAGCTCAATTCAAGGAAACTTTATGTTTGGGAATATCAGACAAACTGTCCAAACTGTGGACAGTTTGTCTGATAACAGAAAACGGAAATGCACAAAGTACAACAGAAGAGCAGCAATTAGCCAAGCTAATTAAAATGCAAATGTATATCTTGTGGTTTCCAACCCCACTCCTGGAAAGGTATCTACATTGCAGGTTTCAACTCCAACCCAAATATTACACTTCCAATTTAGCCAATCAAGGAAAAGTAATTAGTTGTGTTAGAGTTGGATTCAAAGTCTGTGGGAAGTTAGCTTCAGATGCAGGGTTGGAGACCACTGATCTTGTGCATCAGTTTCATTTTTTTAATCTTATAAATGGCTTAGCCTCCCTGACAGAGGCTCAATACAGATTTTTCAGCAGCCACAGATGTTGTCCACACACACACGCGCACACACACACACACACACACACACACACACAAGACATGGAGTCTGTTCTGCACTCTGCACCTGTCTTAGTCAAATGACTGTTCTTGCCTTTAGTCATGAACTTGGAATGTGTAGCATTGCGTAATCAAGTAAGAATACAATGCCCCTCCATTTAATGCTCGAGTGAACCTGTGCACTTGAGCTATTGCATTGCCTTTTTAACCTTACCAACAGAATACTGTGAACCTGTTCTAGGGGTATAGCAGTAATGTAGTAGTATGATTGTGGTACATTAGCAGTGTAATTTGTCTTTGCGGAGCATGACAATCCTTCTGACTTGCCTTCATCTGTTTGACTGTGTAGCGCATGGTGCCAAAGGGTCCATCTTTCAGTGGCTTCTTCCCTACCACTTTGGCTCGGATCACTGCAAACAAAGCACACGAGCACGTCCTGGTTAATATAGTACAGACAGCTTGAGTCACATGCACAGAGAGCAGTAGCAAAAATACAGATGCTTTTCATTAAACAGTACAAAGCCAGACCAGCAGTCGTAAACAGATTCAAAAAGCTGTTTTTCCACCGTTTGAGCTTTAGGATTGGATGCAATAGTAGGAGTGCTGACTGAGGTCACCTTTTGCTTTTCTTAACCTAATGAAGTCCATTATATGGACAGAAGGGATTCTGGAAGTCAGCTCCTTCAGCTTTCTCCAGATAGGGATTCAGCCTAGTCCTGGACTACATGGCGTTCTGAATGGACTAGGCTTAATTTGTGTGTAGGAAACCTTGCTCAGAAGGTTAATCAGAGTACTCTAACAGTAGCAGTCTTGCGCTGGCATAAGGGGTGGACAATATGACCATATTTTATTGTTTTTTTCAACATAGTATGCGCTTGTACGTACACAAGTATATTCTAGAGATCGTCAGTATTTATAAAAGACACCATAATTAATGAGATTTAATTACATTTACTGTAGCACAGTATGTGAATATTTAAACCAGGCTAAGCCCTACTAGAGTTTTTGGTACTGTTCTACTTTGTAAATATCTGTGTAAAAATCTTGTGATACATATTGCGTATGTCTTAAAGTATTATGTTTTTCATACTGCCCACCCTAACTGGCTTAACAGGTATTCTCGGCCACCACTCTTGATCTGAAACTTGTTCATTTGCATGGAAAGCTTGGGTATCTGGCTGAACAAAATCTTACATACAGATGTATTAAATATTAAATGTAGGACCTATGTTATTTTAGGAGGAGATTAAAGGAAGAGTTTAGTCAGAATATCTGACTAACATAGAAAATGGGTATGCTGATTAGCTGCTACTAGCTTCCATTCACAAGTAAAGCACCACAGCATCTTTCCAAACTGCTGCTAAAGCCACCTCATTGTACATCTTAACGCGCTTTGTGGAGAATACCAACTACCACTTCTGTTACATCAGCCAACAAATGCATGCACTGACTAGCATCACACTGAGTGATGGGGAGAGGGAGAGACACCCTACCCTTGGACCTCTGGCCACAGATCTTGCAGTTGTGCTTGATATAGCCAAAGCATTCAAAGAAATATGTACTCGCTGTAATGAAACGTCTTAGTCAGTGTTCTGATGATATCCATGGTATACTCTTGGCAATACATTGCACGCCCCCCACAATAGTAGTTAATATAATCATACTCCCCTGCTGTACTATGCTGTAGCCTAAACCCAGACATCTTTCCAGAAAATGATACCGTCTGTATGGTTAGTTAAGAGGGACAGCATTTGAATCGCAGGTACCATATCTGCAGTATATAGTATAATCTGTTTTTATGAGATCAAGATTTACTATCCAGATTCTGAAAAATAAAAAAAATGTAATCTGTTCCAAAGGCACCCATCTACTTCACCCTTTCAGTGAGAAACTGAACTGTCTCCTGCTGAAGCAGAAAATGTTAGCCTTGCATGGTCTACACCCACCCTATGCGAGACAGACCCATATGAGCCAGAGCAGACGTCTGAACTGTCGCAAGACTGATCCTATCTGACTGCATTTGGCATATAAACAGTGGCAAGATAGGAGGAATAGTCAAAACATCTTTGACTTTGTTTGCATCTTCTCGCCGATTGACTGAAATGATCGGACTCCTTTATGAAACGGGTGGTTCATTTGTGCAATGAATAGGCTTTTCCACACAAGGCTTGGTTCTCCTCCCAAACAGAGAGAGTATGGCTTCACCTGCTCCTCTGAACCCTAGAAAATTTGTAAAAGAGGAAAGAGCAGAGAACGAGTTAAGGTGACTGAGGAATCTTGCGGTGGTGAAGATGTTTGTTATCTTTCCCCGTAGGAATTTCCTTCCCACATTTCCTTAAGGCTCGCATTCCTCAGGCTGCTCCAAAAAAACAGTCTCGTCTCATTCTTCTGGCACAGAGTGGAGAGAAAGTTCCAGCATTTTCTTTAGCGTCGCTGCCGGTTTCCTCCCCATCCCCCCCGTGAGGATTTGATTGAGTGCTGGGGAGCCCCTCTGGCCGACATCTGGCATTAGGCATGGTGCCAATAGGTTCATGTTTCTCTGCTCCAGAGTCCTATTCTATTGGCAGTACTCTAGAGAGACAACTTTGTCAGTAACAGGTACAACTTAAAAATGTAGCTGAATGCATTCATTAGAAGGGGTGTCTTGTGGACCCGCACCCCCAACAGAATTAAGATACCCACACAGCCACCACATGACTACTTATGTCCGCTGCCTGAATATTTCAGAATCGTGTGAACTAGGATATAGCACCAGCACTTAGTAATGAATTTTGTCCTGTATTCCACAGCTTTACCAGATTAGCACAGTGAGGTATTCACATGCCAGGGCTTTCTGCCTTAAACACCCAGCCTTCAAAACACTGTGCGTCAATATTCACACATTTGAACTCAAACTCTACCCAACACACACACACACACACACACACACACACACACACACACACACACACACACACACACACACACACACACACACACACACACACACACACACACACACACACACAGTTTCAGCCAATATCCTTAGCTTGGTGCTCCCACAGTCATCTTATTCATAATATAATATTACAGTTATTGATCAGCTGCCTAGCTATGCCCAATCTGGGGACAGCACAGTGGTGTCACCCAGGGCAGTATAGTGTGTGTGTGTGTGTTTATTTATTTTTATTTATTTATATATATATATATATATATATATATATATATATATATATATATATATATATATATATATATATATATATATATATATATATATATATTTTACACACACACACTTTTAAAGTTCCATCAGTCTTATACTGTGGTTTTCTGACAAACATGCAATCCAAAACATTGGGGATGCAAGTGATGTTTTACTTTAAATTATATCCACATACTGTTGTGGCCTTCATCTGCTTGCTAGTATCAGCCTCCCTCCCTTCTGCCATTGCCACAGTTTATGTAATACATTCCTGCTAACAGGTTTATGCGTGTTGCTGTATGGCACGTTTAAGCTTCACAGAGTTGCGAGTTTGACTTACATTTCAGAACGTAGGTGGCAATATGCTGCGAGACAGGTAACATTGTTGTGGCACAAAAACTGAATTAAACCTTCCCTGCAGAAAGTGTGATTCAGAAGGGAAGCGAAAAATGTATGTGCTAATACCACACACACACACACACACACACACACACACACACACACACACACACACACACACACACACACACACACACACAGTGACTCAGTCAAACAGAATTGAGATGCAAACAGAGAATTAGGTTGAGATTTTAGCAAACTTGTACAATAGCTTGGAATAGCCTGGTGTCAGTTCATTTACAGAGTAGGCTTATACAACAAGCAGCAATTTCACATAGAGGGTGAAAATTCCAGACATGATTTAAGCCAGTTTGATTTTCATATGGGTGACTGAGAGGGAGTCTTAATGAGCCTTAGAGTACCACTCATCTAAATTAGTTCCCCAGTGTTAGATTGTTTGGTTGCACTTTGAATGCACTTTGTGTCAGCATATAAACAATAAGCAGTATTGTGTATGATTTAGCATCATAAGCATCTGATTTTACAAATAATTAAAAACAGAAGGAGTAAGCCTACAAATTGCTAATTGGTCACTTTTTGGCAACTTGTAGCATAAATACAAGTGACACTCTATACCACCCTCCAACCAAGCATCTACTTTACACCTGACCCTGTATGAATGTTCTTGCCAGAGACTGTGCTGCATGGTACAGTCCAGCCCAAACCACACTGCCCTGTTTTCAAAGTCCCTCACACCACCACCTTAGCTGGGTTGCTTTGGCAGGATCTTAAACTTCAGGGGCCAAAGTGTAGGGAAGAACACTAATCTGGCACATGAAATCCCCTTAGTCCAGAAGCCCTCACTGAATAGACCATTTCAGTCCTGTGCAAAGCATTGCCAAGTGGGTCTGTGTGCAAAATCAACCTCATTACACTGCAGCCTAAAGGTATGTGAGGAAGTAGGCCTTATTCTACAAATGGGGGTAATTGAGGAAATTACATTATGCCCCAGAAAAGTTTCACTAAGGAACTGTGAAGTTGACTTGTAGCAAATATGCGAAGAGTAGTGTTCATTAAAAGAAGCTTTTTAGTCTGTTCTGCTCTGCTCTGGCTTTGTGCTCAAGAACTCCTCCATAGGAAGGGATGACATTTATGATTCATCGCCATGTTGTTGATTACAGGGTACTGGGTGCCTAAATGTAGCTGAGTCATCTTCCTCTGTCACCTTTGAAGTTAAAAGATGAAACATTTCATAAATACTCAGCAAAACAGACGGCTGTACTGCGCAATTCAGAGTCTGCTGTGGGAGGAAGAGTCATACATCATTTCAATTAAGGTTTTAAGCATAATCTAATCTAAATTAATTCATGGAGCGTCACAGATCCTTAAATCATTTAACGGTCAATACAGGTTTCACAGTAAAAGCAAAGTAGCTGAAGTAACTCCACTGTTCAAGCCTGAGAATCTCTCAATTGTGCCTCCTGCAACAGATGAGTAAAGGTGTTTTGACAATTTCAGCAATATGTGTGCACACGCAGGGAATGCATAGACTATATATCTACCAATCTTCTTTTCGGCCTTTGCCAAAAGATTAAAAGTCAAATCCCATAAGAGTTATATCTAGTGCAAAAAAAAAAAAACAGCAAAACATCATGCACAGCTCACTACAGTTTTGATTTCATGCCCACACTAATGCACACTGAACTCCTGGACCTGAGCATGATGAACAGTTCTGCCTGCTGTAAAATACACCTGCTTCAACTAAGCAATTACTTCGTTGGTTAAGTAAGTGAGGTTGGGCAAGAACATCAGTTCATTCTTGGTTGTGACCTTCCAGTATCAGAACTGATGACCCCTGCAGAACTTAGACTACACTTGCTGTAGTGTTTTTACACGTTTAACTGTGGTGTTGGCCTACATGTTGATCCTGTGTCTTCCTGTCTCATATGTACCTCAGTCTTAAAATGACGTCTCAATAGAGGACCTTTTGCGTGATTGATTTAGAGGCATCTTGCACAGCTCAAGAACAATTTGGTATTCTTAACAGAGAATGGCGCACAGCCGTGGGAGTAGAGCAGCGAGGCGGCAGCAGATGCAGCGGCGATGCTCAGAAGCAATCTGGGCACTCGTTCAGAACCAGAAAGGACCTTGAAAAAGGGATTTTCGCGGGGCTCACTACTGCCTGTGGCATCTCAAAAGAGCCCCACTTCTTTTCCAGGGCCATACAGGATGAGGGGCAGATTAAAGCAGATGAAAGGCAGCGACAGAGCCACTGCCTATATAAAAGTGTCTGAGAAAAGTCAGAGCGTATGCAATCTTTGTGCTCGTGTTACCACAAACAAACAAGAGTGATGGGATTCCCCTCTGTGCTGGCCTGGTGCTTAACGAGGATGCAGAGCTATGTGGAACATCAGTGGTTAACCACAAGGGGGAGATGGAATCATTGGCCATATGTTTAAGAAATGCAGTGCTTTCTTTTTTCTATGCCATGACCTTCACATTGAGCATCAAGTATGGTTCACTGCTGGTGCAAGGGTCACTTGCAGGCCAAAAACAAGAGAGGTCTGGTAGCCTTGTTAACCACATCTGCATTGTGGGGGTTAAACTGATTCCTGACCTTTTTAACAGTTTGACGGTCAGGAAAAAAAGACGAGATCGACAATGTGCCCCTAATAGTGCTCTCTCGCTCTCTCTCTCTCTCTCTCTCTCTCTCTCTCTATTTGTGGGCCAGTATTGTATGAGCAGTAGAGGTTGGGTGGATGGATAAATACACATGTGGTCTGGAGCACAGCTCATAATAGCACCTCTTAACCACCCACACTTCAAACCTCACATTTCTGCTCACCTCCTTTCTCGGACTTCACCATTTCCTTGGACGCATACAAAAAAAAAAAAAAAAGACCTATAGTAATACAGTAGGAAACTATGTATTGTATCATATCTCTATAGTACAGTCATCAGTGCTACTTGTCTATAAGCCTGTACTAAACTACAGCCATTGAAGGGGTGTGCATTAATTATTACAAGAAATGGTCATATTACATCAGAATGTTTATGAGCATAGTGTCACTTAAGTGTTACCACTTTGTAGCACCTTTATTTTAATAGTGCACTGAGGTTTCATTTTCTTCCCTTACGAACCACCCTCAAGTAACTATCCCTGTTGACTTCACAATTTCTGTATAAAACTAATTGAAACTCCTTCAGAAGTATTCTAGTGCATGTTTATAAACATAAATAATATATAATAATATATAATTAATGTCTAAATGCTAAATTCATCACAGAAGCACCAGCAAATGAAGGTTTGGTTATCACTATACAGACAGCCACTAAGTTTTATTCTTTAGAACCTTTGAAAACCCTGCGGGCCAAATGCAATTTGTCAAAGCTATCATTCTCCTGATAAGGTAATGAAAGCTGGACTAAATTTTCATAGCAAAGAAAAATGCCATAATTGGGCCAGAGCAGACAGATGTACTCCAACATAACTACTCAAGAATGGGAATGTGCTCTCCTCCTATGAAGCAGGCCATCAAGCAGGGTGGTGCTTGCTCGTGTAATGATGTAACTATAGCTAGGCAGTCATAAGGTCCTGAAATACTTAAGAAATGTGAATAAGGTAAACGATAAGAGAGATGAGCCAGCAGCTGCTCATTGAGTTCAAATCCCAGGAGAGACTGGGTACTTCTATTGCCCCAGGCTGTGCTGGCAATACTGACTGTTCCCAGTGTGGGAGCAGCAAACAGTAAAATGACCAATATAGTTCTTAAAGTACTGCTTTCTATCTGAAAGCTGTGTTCAAGTTGAGGGTCAAACACTCCAGTGTCCAAGGCTCCAGTCTCCACATATGGGTGGAGGTGTCCAGCTTCTTGTAAAATAGCCAGCCAGCTAGTTAACTAACTGCCTGCCCACACTTGGGTAAGTGGTCATTTGTCCAGGGAAAAAAAAGAAAAACAAAAAACACAGGCAGCCCGCTGGGGCAGGTTGTCATGGCTACGCTTAACTCTTCCTTCTCTCCGCAGGGAAACACTTCACTTTTTCACCGTCATGACCCATTCTCACTAATATCTGAACACGCCAAGTGTGTACGGTGTGTACTAGTTCTCATAACGCGAGGCACACAGTGTGGCGTCCAATGAAGATACTTTAGCGCTACGTTACATTTAACTAGCTAGCCACCTTACCACCAGTAACTCGAGCGCTGTGTATTTCACACACAGCAACACATGCTAGCTGGCTAGCTAGGCTCTCTCCACAAGCAAAATGGTGCAACGCCTGCCTCACACAAAGTCAAAAACCCGAAGTTTTGTTCGTCAAAAAAAATCAAAATATTTCAGATTTTTTTTTATTTAGCTTCCCAAACCATTTCTGTATCAGAAACCCAGCTGCTGTTGTGGAGTCGAGCACTTTGAGAGGCCGTGCTCACAGAGACGTGCTCACAAAAGCCCACTATCTGTGCGCTCGCTGTGAAGCAGATAAAGCGTGTCTTACCGATGTCGGAGTTGCAGTAGGCGTCCTGTGGATGAGCCGGCGCGCAGGAACAAGCCTCTGTTAGCATGTCCTCCCGCAGACTGCACAACACCAACAGCGCGCTCAGCAACTGATAGCGAGGCTTCATGCTGAAAGTTTGTTCAGAAGCGTCCGGGTTTCTCTCTCGAGTGTGTATGTAACTGAGGGAGCGTGTGTCTCCTCGGCTGCTCTGCTCTGCGCCGAGTACCAGCTTCATATAGTGGATGCGCCAGGCAACGCCCCCACCAGCTGCTGCGCGAGCGGCCAATCACCACAGCCCAACTGCCATTTAAAAATAACACAGGCATGATGTAGTGGAATGAAGTTCACAAAAAACAGAAAGACCAGAAAAAACGTTGAAAAACATTATGTGAAATAAAAAATGGTGGGCAGGAAAAAACTTAATATTTAAAAACTTTAATTAAAAGAAAATATATGTTTAAAAAATGTTAAAGAAGACCTGATGAGACAGGTACTCCTTTTAAATGTAGTTTATGGATTTGATAAAGAGGTTCAGAATAAATCAAATGTAAACATAAAAAGCAAAACTAAAAACAAAATCAGATTCAGATCTGAAAAATCTGTTGTGGGGGAAAAAGCAGTTCAAAGACAAAAATGAAAGAAAGAACAATGTTTTAAAAAGAGGAAACACTTAAATTCATAATAGCTAAATAGCTCAAATAAAGTAAAATGATGTGTAATAAACACAAAAAGTACATTTAAAGGAAAATTGTTTAAAATCTGGAGTGTCTAAAAAGTTAATTAAAAAATGTATGTAAAATGTTAAAGAAAAGCAAGGTTAAGACCACTAATGTAAGGAACAAGAAAAAGTGAGTAAGTGATTGAGAGAGAGAGTGAGAGTCATACCCCTGAGGTTTCCCGGTGGGCTGAACTTCTAGAGCTGCTCACTATGAGCCAGCAGCCCTGCTGGAAAATGCTTGCTTCATGGAATATCACATGAGGTGATTCTGTATGGTATTATTATTTCCTATCAAGATAGACGCTCCTTCTCTTAGACTATACAGCATATGGATAAGTCCTTGTCATTCGGTGGGTTTGGCAGATATTTACATTAAACTTTCCTGAACCGCACAGCCGCCAAATATTTATATAAATTATATATAAATTATTTAAACATCACAACTTTTACATTTCCTCATTCTGCTGGAGCATCATCTGACAGAACTTAAAGAAAGGCAATGAGAGTTTCCTGTCTGTAAAACCCTGAGAAAGTTAGGGCAAATGTAATAAGGAAAAAAAAACAGTGAACAAAACCCGCTAATCCTTTACAGAGGGCCTGAATTAGTAAAATTAGGCTTAATCTGCCTATTTCCCTCTCATCTTTTTTTTATGTAAGCGTATTCAAAGAGCAGAGCAGAGAGATCGCTCTAAAGGCCTTATCCTTCCAGGATCAGGCTGCCTTGAAGGTGCAGGGTTGTGTAACATCTGGGAGACTGAGCCTTCTGACCCCTCAACTTTCATATGGAGTCACTCTGAGCTGAACTCTTTAGGTGTAGCCTTAAACAGGGATCGGGTGTTGGCGTACTCCAGCGTTTCTCAGTCCATTCCTCTGGATCTACAGTTCGTGTTTTGGTGCCCAGTTCCCAAACAAGTCTTTATGGCTGTCTTCACTGTGGGGCAAATCAGATTTGTTTCTTAAATTTTAGGTTATAAATCTGTTTTGGCTGGTTATAAAATAGTGGAATTCCAAAAACCTGGCTAACCTCTCATTCATGAGCTTTGAAGTTAATGTGTAGTTCTGCTTAATAAACTTTCAGTTATATTCAGAAGCGGTTCTGTTACTGAAACAGTTTCAAATCTTTACTAAAGTAGTGACTACAGTAAAAACTACAGTATCCATCCAGTTATCATCTAGTTCGCTTCTTCCTGGTCGGGGTCAGCAGTGGGTCCAGAGCCTACCCGGAGTCATTGGGCACAGGTCAGGAATATATTTACATTTATGGTACTTAGCTGACGCTCTTATCCAGAACAACTTACAAGGTTACTGGTATTATAGAGGTGGGCCAATGGTGTGTTAGGAGTCTTGTCCATGGACTCATATTGGTGTGGCGCAGCATAGTCACTCAGACCGGGAATCTCACGTGGTGTGGTAGCTAACTGGCAGTTGGTGGTGTTGTGTTGCGCCACACCAACCAGAATACCCCCTGCCAGTCCATCACTGGTTATAAAACCACAAAACACACAATGTTTTAAACTTGGTTTAAACTAAAATATGTGAATGTGAACCACTAGTCCACCTACTACAACTTCCATGATTCCCTTTCATTTAAGGACTCTGGCACATGTCAGCGCTCATCCAATCACTCAATAAATGTGTCTGTGTCTAGTTTGAATATGTTTATACAAGTCTGTTTGTTTTAAGCTCACTTTGCCAACCTTCCTGTTGCATACTGAGTGTTCTCTTATGCTTGTATTCAAGTGTATCTTGGCTTGTTGTTTTATCCCTTGTTTGGTAGCGTGGTTGTTTGCTCATTTTGGCCTTTGACTCTTGTTTTGTTTTGGTTGCCTTTGTGCTAGTATTCTTACTTGCTCTCTGACCTGTTAAGTCATGTAAGCTCTTTGCTTAATAAACCTACATATACCTTTTAGATCGGTGAGTGTCTGACCTGTACCTCAAACGTTAGAGAAGGTAGATCATGCCCTGCTTGTGCCTTTCTCTGTCCACACTCATTGAGAAATGTACAGTGTGAGGTGGCATGAGTTAGCAGGTGCATTTTCATGAACGGTTATTTTGTGCAATTCCTTTTTTTTTCCCCTCAAATGTTTCCCTTTCTTTTAGAAATTACATATAAGGTTTACTTGCTGTTGAACATGTCGTTCTATGCATCACTTTCGTGTTGTGAAAGTTGAAAAGTGAAGTTTCTATAAAAAAATTATACTTAAAAGAATCCTACACCAATTCCCTTAACAATGCCATGTTCATGTTGAGGCCCAATGTCCGAGCAGAGGTCTGGAACACTGCTTATAACATAACTCAAATGGACTTTGCTAACCTGTGGCAGACTGAAGGGGTGAATATATGTAAAAATGTTTTTGTGGCATTTTTGCAGCTCACAAAAATAAGGCAACTCTAAAAGACAACCTTACCTCACTTAGAAATGAAAAACATTTTTTTTAAAAAGGATGTGGGACTGCATCTGATTAGTCATTTGGCAGGAGAATGAGGTCACCTCATATTTTCACATTTGACAGCAAATCACAGAATCACAAACAGAATTCAAATGGCTAGGTTGTATAAGACCAACTATCGTTGCACAGCCAATTTTAATGTTATTGGTAACAGATTTCACACTTTATGAAATCCAACGAATCAAGGTGTCCCCTTTTTCTGCATTTGCGTCATTTAAGAATGACCTCATTGGGTTGAGCGTTATCGCTGCACAAGCCAGAAATATTTCTAACATAACAAACTGTTTTATGTCTGGAGAGTCAAAAATCACATCTGGAGCACATACATATTTTCAGGCACAGTAAAAAGCGTAGTGCATAAAATGCTCCTGCAGAAACAGTAACGTGTGGTAATTAGTTAATCTGAATGTCACATTATACATTTCATACATTTTATGTTTTAAGTAGGACGCATAACCACAAAAAGAGCTCACAAAGGACATTTTATTAAAGAGGAGGAGGTACATTTTTCACCTGATTGACAAACAATAACAAACAATGATAAACCATAAGAACTGTATGAACTTGTGTAACAGAGCGGTCTCTCTTAGCCTAAGCAGTCAGGGTGTCAAAATGCAAAGTGTTATGTCCAACTGATGCCGCCTAGTGCAAGTAGGCAAGAGGAGTGAGAGCCTAGTGTTTTATTTAATTGCAGCAGCCTAAGTATAGAAGAGAAAGAAAAATTGCTATTTTGAACCCACTGTGCCAGCCAGCTCTAGGGGGACCACACAAGAGCTATTGTGTTGTATTGTTTTGTTGGAGGTGTTGGAGCCCACATGGCTCCAAAATGACAAAATGGAACTGCACAAGTGACTCAGAGGAAATACCTTTCATCCAGTGGCTCAAAAATACATTGGAAGGAGGTGGAGAGTAAAACGACTGAGAGCCAAAACTGTACTTCTGGTGCGAGTGTGTTGGGATTTGCTCAACTGGGCTCAAGCAATATACCTCTTATTCAAATGTGCCGGGCCTGGCTGAATATACAGAATGGCTGAAATTCAGAAAACGTACCTCTGATATAAATGTTTAAATGTCCTGATTGTCATTCAGTGAATATTTGCTCTTGTACCATAATTCAGGTGCAGTGTCCAGGCCTGGCTCATTCACCCGTTGCTGAGTGTCTTTCTCCAATGCTTTATTTCAGTGGTATATTTGATGACCAAATGCCATTATGGTAGCATTCAGCAGCTGTTTTGGTTATAACAAATGTGCTTTTGGTACAGTGTAGTCCTGTGACATATACTGTTGTCCTATGCATTGGGTTGAAATGGTAAAATTGTTTTGACATTTGACATTGAATAGAAAAACTGGTAGTTTTATTTAGCATTTGCTGCACACCAGTGAGTTAAACAGGAGTAATTACGCTCTTCACAATAAAGCGTATAATTGATCAGTGTTCTTTAAGTACTTATGTTAGCCATGATATGCTCAGTAAAAAGTTTGTTGTATATCCCTCAATGAAATAAATGTCCTATTACCCACCTATAATGTTTGCTTTAGTCTGTTAAATTTATTGCTCGATGCATATTAATTTGAGAGGCTTATATTGAACATTACTGTCCTCTGCATTCTTCATTATTTGCAACATTCACTCTTAAGCCTAATCTTCATGCCTCACAAACAAAGTATGACTATTGTAATGTAAGGGAGTGGCTATTTAGCGTCAGTATCTCAAAATGTTGACAGCAGGAATCAACAAAGTCGGGCATTCCTGCCATTCATACCACTGCATTCTATAAACAGGAAGAATTTTTTTTTCACTGCTTTTAAACATCCTGTACTTGCATGGTCAGAGTGCATGTACATAACAGTGAACCCAAATAGTGGTGTAAAACCGACCCTTATGGGCCTGTCGGTTATGCAGATAGTTAACTCTAGGGATAAAAAAAAGGCTCAATATATAATGATGGGTATAGGATTTTATTTTCAAATGTAAATGTTAAAACGGGTTTTGTTATGATTGTCCATGTTCTGCTGCTGTGTGAAATTTCAGATTTTGTGATACACAACACATCCAAATTAGTTAACTAGGGTATTAATACCCTATATATTAATATAAGTATATACTCTCTTTGCTGCAGCAACTGAGTCTACTCTTCTGGAAATGCTTTATTAAGCAGATGTTGGACACACTGTCATGAGGATTAGATTGCATTCAGCCACAAGAACATTAGTGAGATCAGATTCTGATGTTGGGTGGTAAATTCTGGTTAATGACGCCACCAACCAAGGGACTTTTTGATTTTTGACATTGGTGGGGACATAAAGATAGATAAAGGGTTTTTTTTTTTTTGCATTTATGAGAAGTTCTGCCAGCAAGTTTATCTCATCTAGAGCCTTTTTATATTTGAGACAACCCACTAATAAATGAAGGTTTTTCTGTCAGTATGTTCCTAAGACAGTAATTACACACTTTTGATTCAACAGTGTTATAGTTTTTGTTCTTCTTTTTAGAACATCTAAACATGCATTTAAAAAAAAAAAAAGCACTCTTAAGGGGTTGGCATTTATATTTGTAGTCTATGCTGGATTCAAGAATATGTTAATTCATGAATTTAGTAATGTTATAACTCAAATGCAGCTAATAAAATAACAAGCAAGCTACTACCTTGCAGATTGCTTCGGTCACTTGATAAAATAAGACAAATAGGCACATATGACATTTAAATAGGCCTATTTAAAGCTCTCATTTCAAACACACTTTGATGAATCATGAGCTTAACATCGGTCACAAAACTAAATCTAACTATCAACATATCACCATGTCATTATTTGACTTTACCTGTGATCTTGTTTCTCTATCTGCCTCTACTCTACCTGAGACACTACAGTCAGTTCCTGTCACCTGACAAAATACATTGATGTAGCCATATTAACAGAGAGCCAAAACATTCCTGTTTTTTATTATTATTATTATTATTATAATAATTATTACCATTATTGTTGACCCTACACATTAGCCACTGAGATTTTGTCTTTGACTTACACTGAAAGTAGCTCCTAATGTCCACCTTTCTGTTTGTGGCTACCATCTGCCAAATTAGGCTTACCACACACAGACTCTCATATGTGCGTTTAGGGTTGCCACCAGTTCCATATATTAGCTTAAGGAATCATTCCTCATTTAATAATAAAAAGCACTGTCCCTTACTCTAGTTGACCGAGCTTTATAGCTTCTCACAACCAGATCAAATCACGTTTGTCAAATCACATTACATGGGGGTTTGTACCAAAGCCCCTCAGCCGTCTGAGGTAGAAGAACCGCTGTTGTGCTCCATGCAAGTTTCTAGGTGATGTGAACACCAAGGAACTTGAAGCTGCTGACCCTCTTCACAGTGGTCCCATTAATGGAGACCAGCAGCACATGATCTGAATTGCAGAGTACTTTTGAGGTATGAGGTTGCTATTGTCAGATGATGCTTAAAGGTTCATGGCCCCCCTGGAATGCTGCAGCCATTCCTGAAAAAGAAATTCATACATATACTGACAATCGTACCAATGAAGGGGACATCTTCAAACTGGAGAAGATGAAGTATGGTAAGAGGGATGATCCACTTTACTTCAGTTTTCCTGTTCTTACATACAGATTTAGTCTGTGGTTAGGAATGCCCTGAAATTAGTGTAGATTTATTGAAATTACTGTACTGTTTTATGATGTAAGGCATTGAGGAGCTGGGGCCTATTGTGGCAGTCTTGAGCAGTGACGCTGTGGAAAAGTCCAGACTGAACTGAATTTGAGAGAATGGAAGGAACCTTATACAGAAGCCATTGTAACATGAAGTGCTCTAAAATCATAGTGTTGTATTATGTTTCGCTGTGAATAGCTTATAAGGTATTCCTGAAGTATGTGCCATGCTCCACAGTCCACAAATAATTGGTTTCTGTCCATCTCAGTGCACGTTTAGCTGTTGTACTTAACCACCATTAAATCTAACTGTAAAAGATGACCAGCAGAGTCACTGGAATGTGTGTCTTTGTGGAACTGGACAGTGGAAGTCTCCATCCAACAGCACATTAGGTCATAAAGTTTGTAAAGCTGTACTTTACACTGTGTGAACATTTCTTGACAAATGGAATTCTGGTATGAAACTAATAATTTATGCAACTTGCAAGCTCAGCATTGTAAGCCTCACCTGTTCAGTTGATTTTATTATTATTAGTATTATTTTTTATTTTATTTTATTTATTTTTTTATACTTGTTCACTTACTACAATACCCACCATGGTTTATGTAATATACCCTTTCTGCTAGCGTAGACAGTCACTTTGAGACTAGAAAATACAGATTTGTATTTATTGAGCTTACATGGTTTTCTTCTGCATTTGCCAGGTAGCAAAAAGCAAAAGTCATTTGAGTGCTTGTATTCTGTTTTCATAGTTTCTCCACCTTCCAAGATACATTAGCAGAACTTTCAAGTAGTAGAAATGATAACTCTAGAGGCTATTGTGGCACCACTGTAGGAGGCAATTAGGCTTGTTTACAACAGATGTAGCCATGGCTACTTTCTGAATAATCCTTTAAGAATGTAATTTTCCTTCTCCTGTAAAGTTACCATTTTGAAGATAAAAAGTTTAGTTTGTGATATGAGATGTTTTGATAGAGATGATATACATATAGAGGTCTCTGAATGCTTGTGTAGACAACCACAGGCAGAGTAGACAGCCACAGATGGCATTATTCCTGCGGTTGTTTACATAAGCATTTATAAATGTTTATGTCGCATTTACAAGTGAAATGTATTTGTTCAAAGTTCTTGTGTACACATCATCAAATATATCGCTTTTTTTTTCTTGTGTGAGATACCTCCTAATGGGCTTGTCTGCTTCCAGTAAGTGGAGCTGATACTAGGAAACAGCACATGGGAGCAGAAAGGGATGGAGGAGGATGAAGAGGGCAGAGGGGTTAATAGAGGCTTGAAGGAGGAAGAGTGGGCGCTGATGACTCACCGGAGCAGAGATAGTTAAGGTCAGGGGTTAGTGGGATACATGCGTCAGCCTAAAGGGGACTGGGAGCTGGGTCTCAGCAGGGACTTTGCACGGACTAAATATAGGCATGTGGTTGGAATCTCCCTTGTTTTTTATATTAGTTATTTTTAGGTTATGCATTATGTCATAGGATAAGCAGATTTTGATTTGTATTACACTGGGTACACAGGGAAATGGATCCAGGCAAGTGAAAGCATCCTAAAATTGGATAGTTAATTGAATATTTCTCATGATTAAACCCATTTCTTTTAAACCTATTTTTACTTTGCGTACTTTGTTTATGTGAATTATCTAAGTTAGCATATCATTCTGAAGTAGCCTCACTTCACTGCCAGATCATTTTGCTTGTAGGAAGTCAAATTATCTGCCCGGCAGTAAGATTAGCTAACAAACAAACATGTCTAGAAATAAGACATGATTTCATGTACATTTTATTTAGATATCAACTTTGTCACGTGACAAATAGCATTAGCATAGCGTTAGACAAAAATGAGAAATATGAGAAGCAAAATCGTTCAGAGGTTAACACTCTGGAGGGTTAAGGGTATTTTCTTGATTTTTGCATAAGTTTAGTAATTTTATTTCTCTTTTAAAAATGCATGCAAATAAGATAATACTTAGATAATACATAATAATGTCTAAATGTTCAGAACAATCTTAACTCACTCCATAATGACACCCCATGTAATCTAGAACACTGTGTGAAGAGATGCTTCTTGTGAAAACATATCTATACCCATGTGGACAAATGTGTTTTGGTGCAAAAATGTGTTTTGGTGCTTGAAATGGGTTTACCAGAGTCTCGGCTTTACAAAAGAATGTATAAATTACATAGCATATAAATGGCAAACAGAAGACAAGTTTCTGATTGTCCATTGGTCAATTTCACACACAACCATAGGCAGATGCACAAATCCACCATTTGGGGATTTGTACAGTGTACAGCGCAATGTACAGCGTATACTCAACAGATTCAGGAAATTTGAGGCAGTTTGAACTGTATTCCTGTGCTGTATTATCACATCAAGAAACAACAAGATTCGATCTGCTGGTGCATTCGTATAGTTCATAGGGTTAAGGACTAAAACTTTGTGACCATAATAAAACATGTTACATAAATATGATGAGTGTTTCTCCAGAAAATCCTGTCCTTTACTTGTATCTTCAGATTTACTAATCGCTCATTGATGACTCTGTTTAGATTTTTCCATCTTGTTGCTGGTCTTGCTGCTTTGTCTTCAGCTGTTCCGAGCATAATGAACTGGTTATTCTCATAATGTGTCCAAAATATGAGGGCTTTATTTTGGTCATCTGGGTTATTTAGCTGTTAGGATGAATATACTCAAATAAAATGGATAAGTTCATATTGAGTCTTAAGTAAGCAAGTAAACAAGTGTAGTTTATTTTATTTTTGGCAGGTCTGGATTTTGGTGACAACTGATTTGTGGTGTTAGCTTCATAACACCACACAGTTAATCTGAGTTAAGTAAAGCGTAAAGTTACATAAGTTTGAAGTTCTTTTTCATTTTATCAATTCTTTCAGTTTTTTTTTTTTTTTTTAATGTACTGCTATATCAGGTTCAGAAGCTTAAAACTTAAACATTCTTAGAGCGCTTTTTCTTTGTCTCAAGTAGTACAACAGTGTAATGGAAGCACACATCAGTGGTTCACAGTAGGGCAGCTTCAAATAATGCTTCATGTAACTTCAGAGGCTATAGTCAGTTTTAGGGCTAGGACCTGTTTAAATTCTGTCCTGTCTTTAACACAACCGGTGAGCATTTTATTGGCCGTGAAGTGAGAACATGCCTTGCTCAGCTTCTTTTTGCGGTCTTTGAAATATCACCCTGGCCAGTCGTCAGTGTTTAGCAACGAATCACATTGCACTTTTAGGTCGGCTGCTGTAGGAGGTAACCCATCCCACAGCTCAATTTTTTTTTATATATAGGAAGGAATCCCCTTTGTGCCCCTCTTTCAGATTAGTTCACATTTAGTCTGGGAAAGGGAAGACCTTGTGCTCTTCAGTCTTTGCTTCATAGCACTGATGTGAGTTATTCTGTGATTAAGCTGTTTTCCCCAGACAGTGCGGTCAATAGGCTGTTAAAGTTTCATTGCCCATTAGTTTATCGAGCCTTTATTGGGATGTTTTTAAACTGTTATGTCTTGTCATGCAGTAGTTTAAACAGAACCATCCTTACCTCTGAGGCAATCAGGAGGTGGATGTAAGTGTGTGTAGACAGAACGGGGCACAGTTATGGTTAAGGCACTGTTAATGGCTCTGTTGTTTATATGTGGTGTTCATTATTGAAAATGACTTTGGTGGGCCTCATTGACTTAGATAAGGTTAAGTGGAACGGTTTCATGTCATCCTGCATGTACATTATTGTGAAACTCCACAATTATTAATTGATTGCTCTATTTTTTGTAAGAGTGCATCAATAGTTTAGTTAGGTAGATTTAACTCCCCCTGCCAGAGTACAGTGAATTCAGCTGGTTGTCAAATCAGTTCCCCAAAGTGTCTATGGAGTTCTTAGTTTGGTTCCCCAAAGTGTCAAAACCACTGGCAGGGCCGTTGAATTCAAATGACTGTTCTGGAGCTGTGAGGTCATAAGAACTGTTTTGGTTCCTTGTAGTTTGATTCCTCTGGCCTGTTTAAAAGCTAATAATTATACATTGTTTTTGTTCTAACTTGCATTGTTTCCCACTTGCATATTACACATCAATCCATTAGTTTACATAAAACATATTATAGTAAAGTAAACACCTCATAAAAGATCATTTGACTACTGCATTCAGAGATAACTACTGCACACTACTGATAACTGCAATAATGTCCAGCAGATGTCTGCAGCAGCTTGTAATCTAGTCTTATTTCAAATCAGCTGCATCACAGTTTTTCAATGCCGATTTTATTTTATTTTTTTTTGCATATCAAATCTTCAGGTTTTATTGTTCATCATGTAAACATTGCAGATGTTCCAAAATTACTATGTAAAATATAGACTTACAATGACAGTAACGATGGTATAACATATGGTTATGTTTTGATGTGACATCGTTGATCTACTCTACATCCATCCCTGCTAAATTAACTATTTAATCATTCATCATTGTTGAACGATAGCTTGAGTGCTCAAGTTCTTCCTATGTTTCTTGTTGTCTTATGACAAGAAGATAGTGTGAAGCAAAAAGTTTCTCCCTGGTCCTGGCCAGAGACCCAGTTGAAAGCAGTTAGCTGCAATGCTCACAATTTGGCTTCTTGTGCAAGCAGTATTCATTGCCATTTCGGGTGGTGTCACGCTGCTGTATGGTGCTTATTAAGCTCTTTGGACATTTATTAAGCTCACCATAGGTATTATATTTGTGTTAGAGCAGACAGGGAAAACAAATGTGCAATTTGAGGTTCCTAGGCCCTGGGTTGCTTCATGTAATCTTGCACAAACTATATTGTTTAGTCTTGTACGAACTTTGCCTCTGCCATTGAGAGAATCTGGCTGCATGTGTCTAGACTAGTGGTCGTCACTGTTTGTTTCAGAGGAGCCTCACATTCAGGAGAGGAATCAACAGAGAATCAACAGGAAAGACACATTTACAGTACATCACAAAAGCCTGTTTGGTAATTTGTCTTTCTACAGTATACTGTGTATTTCTAAATGCAGCCAACACAAGCTAAATTAAAGTACAGATGGATCTTTTTTTTGCCTATCTATCGATCTATCTATCTATCTATATATATATATATATATATATATATATATATATATATATATATATATATATATATATAGCGTTGACAGTCCTTATTAAGTGCCAGTGTAAGCTGGCAGGTCGAGCTTAGACAGCCACACAGCTGAGAGGAGGACACTGGGCACATCAGGTTTCTAAGTTCAGCCATGTAACTCAGCTGCTGCGTTCTCTTCACTAGCTTTGTGTAGCTGCCCGCATCAGGTTCAAAGCCCTGATGTTGGCTTACAAAGCCAAGAATAGACCAGCCCCTCTATACTTGATGGCAATGGTCAAAAGCCAGTCAGTACCAAGAGCACCTTCAAGCTTCACGTATGGCTCAGCTTGACTTGCCATCCCTCGAGGTCCACAGAAGACAAGCATCCAGGATTTTTTCTGTTCTGGCACCGAAGTGGTGGAATTTTGACAACAAAAATATGATCCGAGCATTTGGATCAAAGGTTTTTAAAAAGATGGTCAGCAAACATTCAACCAAGTCTTTTCAAACTTTTGGCTGGTATTGTATATTCATAAAAGACCGTCCAGGTAATGGATCAGAGGGCCTTTAAAAAAATAAATAAATAAATAAAAAAATTTAAAAAACTGTCAGCCAGGAATCGCAGCGGAAAGCTAGATTCTTTGCAAGATTCTTTGAATGGATGTTCAGTGTAAAGAGACCGTGCTCCAGCTCATGTGATGTTCTTGGGGAGTGAACACCTCTGCCGTGTTCACACACTGTTGCAGACGGTTTGCCCTGCTTGTGAAAGATGTTTCCACAAGTGGGAATTAGCGCAGCTGTAAATCACGGCCTGGCGGTATGGTCTGTGCTTTTTCACCTGCTTATCAGCGCTGGAGCAGGTCTTAATCTTGTTAGCAGGTAAAATTGGTATTCCATATGCTGAATATACACCAGTATAGGTCTAGTATACTGTATACCATACTACTGTACTGTACTACTGTACTGTAGTATACTGTATATATAGGATCATGTATACAACACAAAAATTAGGTCAAACTGTGTGATCCAGTAGCATCTAAGGTAGCATCACAGGAAACCCTGTCTATCATTTAAGATGAGCTGAGCTGGTCAGATCACCATTACCCATCTGTACAGTCCATACTGTTTTCACTGGTATGTTACTGGGTAATTACTAGTCACTGAGGAGAGAGGTGATTGTTTCTGACCTGAGTCCAGCAGCAGGGAGTTTGTGGAGCAGTAAAAGTGCACTTTCACACAGCCATGTTCAGCACTAGCACGATTAAGTTAATCAAGCTACATGTGTACCTATAAGCTGTGCTATTCTCCATGGTGCTACTTGTACTGAACTGTTATAGCAGGTGCAGCTCTGCTCCAACCACCTTTCACTGACTCATGTTTGTATAACATTAGGCCAATGCCTTCTGGTATAGACATGCACTAGTATAATATTAGCAAAGTTTTTCAAGCTAGCTTTATCAGACCATACTGCTGACAGAAGCCCATTCAAGTTACAGAATGAGTGTAAGATAAAGTCCAACTCCACAAACTTTGACATGTTTGTCGAGGCAAAGGACAAAGTGCTTTTATTTCCCCTCACTTATCTTTTAATGTGTAACTTCATTGTGTGTGTGTGTGTATTTATTGCACTACATGATTACATAAACAGCCAGAGATAAAAAATAATAATACGTATGCACCGATCTGTGTTTAATTTTAGGGTGAATAACGTGTGGGTGAATAGTGTGTGCTTAAGACCTCTCTCTTTTTCGAATCGATTTCTGTCTGTTTTTGTCTCTAGCTCTCTCCGTCTCCCCTGGTTTCTCTCTTCCTGTCTCTCTGTTTCTTCCCCTTCTCTCTCCCTGACTCTCCTTCATGGTGTCCCCCATTTCCATCTGTCTGTCTGTCTCTTTCAGTTTCTCTCTCTTTCTATATATTTTTCTCTGTCTGTTTTTCTCTTTTTCACTCTCTGTCTGACTCTTTCTGTTTGTCTACCTTCCCCCTCCATATTAAGCAGAATTCTACAGGTAAGCTCTGTTTTGGATGTTTTGACCTGATGTTGATTTTAGCAGGCTGGTGATTTTAGAAAACACAGACATCAAAATAATTACATTTAAAAAATAAATAAGACAGTAATACTGGCCTATTACTCACACTGCTTGATTCTATGACACATAAAATACTCTGTTTTCCCTGTTCCCAATTTGTTCTGCAGCTACCAGTAACCATCACGTAACACTGCCAGGGTGTGACCATTTTAAACGCCCAAACAGCCCAGAGCTTTCAGAGTACAGCACAAAGTGTGCTGAGCAGTAGAGTATTGACCTAGGACAGCCCCACATACTCCTGTAGACAGAATGGAATGTGCCTCTCCATTGATGGATTCAGCAGAACCGTTTCACCAAAGCCCAGCACCCACACATGGCACTGGAGAGTGATGGCTCACACAGTACCCAGACAAAATATGGGTTAGTCATAATAAGACCACTATCCCACTTTTTGGCACAAGACCACAGCAAAGTTAGCCCCAGAATAGGCCATCCTGTCTGGACTCGCATTTAATTCTGGGGGGGTCACCACTTCAGAGCGAAGCAGTATCTGTATTGATCAAAGGTAAATGAACTCGCTCTCCATGCTCACTGTTATTAAATCAGATCACTTGGCCACCTGCTACCGCAGAGTTAGAGTGAAACGAGTTTAAGCCTTAATGGCTATGCTGTGTTACCACCACTATCTTACTCATTGACACAATACACAGAAACTGCAGTAAAGTTGTGATTTAAGGATAGTATCTGGATGTGGATTATCCATATAAACATATATGTAGCATTGCAGACAAGATGCATTTAAAACACATTTAAATCTGATTACGCAAACCACTTTTGAAAGTGGTCTTAGAGGATTTTCACACCTGAAAGTCCGAACCAAGGTTTGTCTTTCTGATACATTGTATGCATTTGCTTTGGTTAGTTTTTTTTAAACGAACCAGAGCAAACTTTTGTCATTTTAAGCTACATTCATTCAAAAGTGTTTACACACTACAGACAAACCAGACCATGGTTCAGTTGATCCGGACCGAGACCATCTTTTTTGGGTCGGATCAAATTTTGGTCCTCTGGTTTGGGCCATGGTTTGCAGCACCTTTCGCACCTACAATTTTGGTTTGCGCTAAACTGAAACGTCCAGACGTCCGGACCAAACAAGGTGGGTGTGAAAGCACCCTAGGATTAGGTTTAGGAATTTAAACAGGTATTATAAGAGTCAGTCTCTACAAGACTAGCATATGTATTTTTTTTGTACATTTTGTACTGTTTACTGCCGATTACTGTCGCTGCATGTTCTTTAATGAGCGATTGAGTTGAGGAAATAGGTACAGGTGTTGCAACTTTGGGTTTTTCCCTCACAAAACCATATAAAGATATTCTTCCAGTGCCTGAAAATTGGGTCTGTTCCCAAAGCCTGTATCCTGTACAGATCAAAATAAAAAGCCAGATGCGAACATGGCCCGGCACTGTAGTTGCCACCGCTCATTAGCAGTCCATTAAAGCATTTTAGGTAGCTCACAGTTCTTGCTTCCACATAAAAAACAAAGGCAGTCAAAACAGTCCCAGTCTGGGAAGAGTGTGTCATGCCACTGTCATTTTATAGACATCATTTGTTATTTCCTTCCTTTAATGCATTTGAACTGAATGAATATAAATTCACCCACAAGGTGCAAACTACAAAGGCTACACACATATGCTAATGTTTCCCTCCCTCTCTAGGAGTTAAAACCAAAGGATCCCTTCAAGGCAGTGATTATGTGCCACTCCTGATCACAGAGGGTTTGTTTTGTAGCTGATACTCGTTCCCTGGGAAAGTCTGGCAGAGATTATGTTTAATGTATTAGAACATATTGTAATACATCAGTATGCAGCATGAACAGTTTTCCAATGCAATATTCATTAAAAAAAACACTAATAGGTAATAGAATTACTAATAGAATTTTTTAATGCACACATACCCTCCTGCTGTGTTTATGACTGGGGGTTTGGAATTTTCCAGCTTGGAATCTCCTTTTTCCCCACAGTAAAATGTTTATGCAACTTCAGCTGTTTTGAATTTGAAATTAAAGAGTCATGTGTGTATTGTTTTATTTATTTCACAAATAGATGTAGGCGATGAATAAAATAAATGTAGGCAGTGGTGCTGGCAGGAAACAATTTCATAGTACACAAAAGAACCGCCCGGTATGCAGGCTTAGCCTACATGTAAGGTGTTAACGCATACACCACCAAAGACCTATAGGCCTGAAAAACAACAGCAGCCAACTAGGAAATAGGCTGCAAAACACTAAAGTATGCAATATATTAAATATATATCACAGATAAACATGCAGTAAAGGTCAGAGAAGCAAGCACCATGACTCCTTCATTTAGCAGCATCATCATGAGAACAGTTCTACATAAAGTAACCGTATGCTACTGCAAAACCAAACCAAGCTGCTCTAGGATAAATGATGGCTTTATTTGACCTATTTGCACTCACCCAGTGAACACTGAATATGACCTGATAACTAAACTCTACACCAACCTTCATGACCTTTTCATTGTAAGCATGTTCTGAAGACCAAATGTGTTCTTTACTACTGTGAACATTTCTCACTTACCTTTACACCTGTGTAATGTGACATGATAATAAACGTGATTTGAATTATATATATCTGGCTTATCAAACAAGCTAGAAATGTTACTGGAAGGTTGTTTTTTTTAATCTGACCCTCTAAACTTGGCATGAGAAAATTGACCAGTCAGATGAGACTGTGAAATACAGGGTGGGCCATTTATATGGATATACCTAAATAAAATGTGAATGGTTGGTGATATTAACTTTCTGTTTGTGGCACATTAGTAATTTATTAGAAGCTAAAGGACACATCTTAACCAGGGGTGCCAATGATTATGGAGGGCACTGTATTTGCATCATAAAGTTGTAAGTGGACAGTGCACTTCTTGAGCACATTATTCATAAAAACACATCAAAATGATCTTCTGTTACAATTATATGTTGATGAAAGAATGAATAAGAAGGGAACATCATTAACAAATGTATGCATGGTGCGTACAGGATTACAGTTGCACCACTGAATGTAGCAGCAAAACATGGCATGAAAGTACATAGTATGATTGAAGAATTTGCACTGAATGACTTGCATTAAAAATGCCCACTTATTCCCATGTGTTTAACATGTGGTCATGCAAAAACCTTATGTCCATCTTTTCGATTTTTTTTAACTTTGACATACTTTGAAGTCAATAAAAATGCTTCAGTTTTTTTTTTACGTTGACTTCCATTGAAAGTTCTGAAGTCTTTTTCCTCCTTTTGTTAAGTAGCCATTTTCCTCACATGCCTCTTACAACAAACATAAACTGCATGGTGGAGAAGTGTAGCTCATTTCTAAATGAAAAGGCTTAACAGTTCTATATGGTAGAGAAACATAATTTCTCACTTAATGGTTCTGATAAGAAAAATTATTCTAAAAAAAAAAACTTTAGTTTTTGTGCTGGCAGTTTCCAAAAATGTAACTATAAAGGCAAAGAATGTTGGCGGAAATGTAGCATCCATTTAAAGGCTCTTTCAGTCAGTAGTCTGTCGCTTTTTTTTTTTTGTTGGTGTGGTGTTGAAAGTAGATTGTCATGGATTCTGAAGTGAGATGATGTGATCCGAATAATTTAAAAGCAGCTTTTCAGCTCCTGCTACATGTGGGACTGGTCAGTTGCTAATGGAATTAAATCAGTACCAAGTGGAACCTGTGGTGAATACATTCCGCTCTTATTTCAGCAACACTGTATGAAATTTCAGACTCTTCCTACTGAGTAGACTGCAGCTCCACACTCTGTCTTGAGTGGCCGATGTCTGCTGCGATCCAAAGGCGGCCCACTTTCCTTTGAGCAGACGGCCAGGAGAGTCTGTTGCAAAAGCCGGTGTCACACACTTCTTAGTGTCTCTGGTCTGCATAAGTCATTGGGTTTCTAGGGAATGGTGCTGGTTCACAGTAACATTATTCAAAAATAAAGAGATCATAAAGAATAGATGAAGGGAACATGTGGGACAAAGAGCGCCCCCTCCACCTGGAGCTGGATTTGCAGAGAAGTGGAACAAATGTTCTGCATAGTTCAGTAACCCACCAGTTTAAAAAGCTGATTTCTCCAGTGGTCTGCATTGAAACTACAAAAATTGCAGATTACATATCTTGTTAATAGTTACATTAACATAAGCAACTATCCAGGGAAAATTCATCCAGCTTAGGTTAACCAAATCACATTCATTGTCTAAAGAGGTGGGTGTGTTCTGCAGAAGTGCTGCAGAAAAACGACTGATTAGATTAACTGGATATTGAACAGGAACTGTAAACACTGGACTTTCTCAAGGGGAGCTTGAAAATGGTTAAGCTAATACGCTAATACTTTTTGAACAAATAACCATGGCCTCTACTAAAGAACCCCTCTGAACTGATTTGTCCTTTGACAAATGTGTGTGTGAAACAACTTGTGTTTTGCAGTGTTTTCATCTGTACACCATCTGAAGATGTGTGATGAGTTTGGTATCCATCAAAATGCAATACTCAGCAGCTTTACAGCCTGTATTCACATGTGCAGGATTCTCTGGCTGACTTCCATTATAGCTATGGAAAGAGGCTTCAATCAAAGAAATCTCTTAGACAAACTTCATTGTAAAAATATGCTGTAAAAGACAAGTGAGCATATTTACGCAAAGTTTTAAAACATGGTCTACTTTTGGACTACTTAGTGCCAAATCTTTAAATAATATGATGCCTTATACATGCCGTAAGCCCTACTTTTACACTGTAGCTTACTATAATATATATATATATATATATATATATATATATATATGTGTATGTATATATATATATACTATTACTATAATATATTATATACTATAATAGCATTTTTATTCCGATTTCTCTTTAAAGGGTTTTATAAATCCTCAACTGTTTAAAAAGATTCTTATTTTTTTTCATCGTCTTAAAGTTCAAGATTAACAACACACAGCTGTGTGGCAGTGCTTTTGCATTTTTCTTAGACAAGGCTGAACGCTTCAGCTTCGCAACCACCTTTTATAGCAATATAATATTTATAAAATCACCTGTAAGATTGGAATTTTTGGATATGAGCGTTTCGATGACACCTCCGGCTGTAAAAAACATCTCAGAAAACTAGTGACTAGAGAAGAAGTTTAATGAATTTGTGCTCTGTCGTGATTCAGCAGAAACTTTGTTTTTCTACTTAAAAGCAGGTTCTGGAGTCTAGAGAACTGCTTTTAGCAGCAGTGCACACCGTGCACCCAAAACAGTTTTTACTTGTTAAGGGATGGATACCACAAGACATAGCCAGCATCCATCTTGAGTAGTTTTTGTTGCTACAGTAGCTCTTCTGTGGCAGTAGCTTCACCTGCTGCCCCTCCTTGGAGCAAGTTTGGTAGCTGCTAACCACTGCACACCAGGAACTCCCTATAAGACCTGCTGTTTTTGAGATTCTCTGACTTATCCATCACAATTTGGCCTTTGTCAAAGTCGCCCAGATCCTTATGCTTGCCCATTTTCCTAACTTTAGGAACTGGTGTTTAACTTGCTGCCTAATATGTCCTAACTCGACCGGCGCCATTAATATAATCAATCTTATTTACTTCACTTCATGTAGATTTTTGTGGTATTGCTGATCAGTGTATATCTGATTCCAGCTTTTTTTCCTCTTTATTTCTGTGTTGTTTCACTATGCTAAAGTTGCTAAACTAGTATGCTAAAGTAAACTATGCCAGTTGCAAGGTAATGACAACATTGGCAGTGTATGTAATATAATGTGTGGCGCTTTATTAGCTTTAACACTTACTTACACTTACTCACTACGTAATGAGTTACCATGAATGGCATCACAGCTGTGCTGTAAATCATACCCATGATGTTATTCACTGTTAATCAGTACATCAGATTAAGTTAAGTAAGCGTATAGCGTTATGTGTCTAGGCAAGACATCACTGTGTTTTATTTCACATCATGTGTCTTTTTAGCAGCATAGTTTGTAGTATATGGAAATTTCCAGCCATGTGTGCCTATAAACGTTTTTAATAACGTAACTCTTAGCTCCGGTCATTGGGGCGCTTGTCTTGTTGGAATGTGGCACAGAGGTGTTTCAGGGTAAAGGATGTGAGTCAGAAATGCCAGCAACTTACTTCTGTCTGTCTGTCTCTTTTTACAACTCTCCCTACACACCTCCTCCACACCTGCCTATGGTCTGTAGGTGTGGGGTGTTTGAACATTGAAGGCAGAAGACGTGCTTTTCCATCTCCGCACAGTTTACTGTAAATGATGGAAAATCGCTTTGTTAAACACATCCCAGACTAGTGAAGTCATTCACTATAAAAGCTATTTCATTCATTTCTTCATGTTTTTTCCTCCATTATTGAACCGCATACTAAAGTTTAAATTATTGGTATGGAAGGAAAAATAAGCACTTATTACACAGCAGGCATTGCAGACAAAACCATTGTCTGGCTTAAACCTAAATGCAAAAAACAAAAGCTTGTAAGAGCACAGAGGCTACAAACGAAAGGAAAGTCAGAAATGGAAAGACTTACTATGTGGAATAGGCAAATAATGGTTAGTTGAAAATATTGAAACAGTTTTAGTAATGAGTGGTTTGAGTGGTCCTGGGTTTTTTTGTTTGTTTGTTTTTTTGTTTTTTTTTTGTTTTTTTTACATTTTAATACATGTTTTGAGGTTTTTCAAAAGTGAACCTTTTTATTGAGCTGAGCCATTTAATGTATTTTATACTATATGAAATTAACAAGTGAACAAAACACAAAACTTAACAATTAGCTGTTGGTTGATTTAAGATTTAATATTCAGGTTAAAAAAAACACGTTAGATTGCTAAGTTTAACTGTATGGATTTGTCCAGTTCCAACAGCAGCTCACCTGATTTACTTTAATAAAGGACAAATTAGATAAACTACCTAGTAAATCAGGTGAGCTGCTGTTGGAACTGGACAAATCCATACAGTGGAGAGCATTGGAAGTCATAAAGTTAACACACTTGCACATCAAATCACAGTTTCTACTGTTTATTTGTTTGTTTGTATTTTATCTAATGGCCAATCCCATTTAGACAGCTTTATGTATAATTTTCCAAGATGAAAATAAATGTATAAATAACTTAAGTCTAGACTGCATTTCCCTTCATTCTCCATTGTTAGTGTACTCTTCCTCTCTGGCTGCTGTTTGTGTTTTGATGCATCACACACATGCGTCTGTGCCACCTCAGACATCATTCTAGGTTTGGTGTGAGACATTCCAGACTTGTAGACGCACAGTGTTCCGGAATGCCCTGGCTTTAGGGGCTGAGATGTGGAGCCTCTGCCGTCAGCCTGATGGGAACACTGTGAGAATTGCTGACAGTTGGGCAGCAGTGAAGAGTGTTATTGCTGAGACTCCAACGCCGTCACAGACACCCTCAGAGGGAAATCCCTGCTGTGCTCACACACATTTCTGTCTGTGTGTCAAGTGCTTACTCTGACATTGTGCGCCATGTGTGCCTGTGTGCCTGCTTACAGGGTTTATATAATTTGGGTTTATATCATTGCACTTGTGGTTGTATGTATAGGGTGTGCGTACTAGGGTGTGTGTTAGGTGTGGTTGTAGGGTGTCTGTGTGTATGCGCCGCTGAACAGATGGTTCCTTTGTCTGCATCTTAGGACATGTTCCTGAAAAGGGTCATTTTTTGTCTTCTCCCTTCATTTTTCCCTCTTTCTAGTCAGACTGTACAATTTATCCAGTTGTAATTTGTACAGGCACAAGAAATGATGGACATAACAGCCTAATCATTATGTGGGTAGTGTATCCTGGACCCTATACTCTATAATAGTTATTATTACTTTAATACAGAAACGACTGAAGTTAAAAGTGGCTTTTAAAAAATAAAACTATAAATCAGACTATACTTAATGTACTGAGCAACCTTTGGAACTGCAGTGGAACGCTTAAGTATGTCTATCGGTAAAGAAACTGAAGTTTGTGACTCTGTTTTTCTATTTTTAATACGGTATGTAATACAATATGTATAAAATACATCGAAAAAATATTGGTAATGGAACATAAAGACTTAAATGTAGCTTCCCGTTACGTTGCCATCAGCGGCCGGAGTCTGAGAGAGCACAGTTGGTCATGCTCCCTCCTGGTGCTTAGATTGCACTCTCACCTCATCACACTTTAGTGATGTTGGCCAGCACAAACATATGTTAGCTGGTGTGTTGGAACTAACCCAATTAACCCTTATCTAATGACTACTTCAAGCATGATGGTGCACCACACCACAAAGCAAAAGTTGTTTCATGAACATGACTGAGTTCTCTGTTCCTCAGTGGCCGTCCCGGTCAATGGATCTGAATTCAATAGAACACCTTAGGGCTGATGTAGAACAGAAGATGTGTTTAATGAATCCTAAAAAAAATCTGCTGGAATTGCATGATGCAATAATGTCAACAAGGAATCCTAAAGGAATGAGTTGAGGGGTTGGCTTTTAATCTGAGCAACAGGAGAACACTTACCTTTGCTGGAACATGTTACAGCAGAAGTCTTGCCACTTGCCCGCCTGCCAGATTCACCAGGGTGTCATAAAATTGTTAAAAACAAGTTTGCAGTGCTACAATTTGAGGTGAGAGAAAATACATGAGAGAAAAGTCTTAAAACTGAAATAAATACAATACTGTAGGAACCGGCCATGTCAGCTTTATTATTTATATTAATTTCACACCCTATGTCCAAATTTCCTCATGTCCCATCCCTACATTGAAATATATACACACTGTGTTAGTGTTCATTTGTGTCTTGCACATCTGCTTGAGGTTCAAAGGTGGAATGGTGGAATGTGTTTTGGGGTTTTAAAGGACAGCAAATAATACGGTTATCTAGCAGGTTGTATAGCCGTCTAGAGATGCACAGTGATACTGGAATTATATTGTTTCTTCTTATTAATTATCATCAGATAATTTAAACCAAAAGCATATCACCCGTAGACAGATGTTTAGATTGGAGCAAGATTTCAAAATGATTTTTTTGTATTTATATTTCTTGAAATCCAGGAGCGCAGAATGTTTAGGCGATGCAGAACTATTGCACTAAAATAGAAAAGATCTGTATTTTCCATATCGGTAATCCTGTTGTCTCCTACAGATTAAATCTAGTGCTTTGCTTCCTGTTGTGCTGCTCACTGTACACATATTGAGCGCTGATATATTATCCCAACACTGGATATGATACCACTGGATATTTGTTCTCAGACCAGCTTCAATTCTTCATGGCATGGATTCCACAATATGTTGGAGATGTTGATTTATGTTTTGATGCTGCAAAACTCCCATTCCACAACATACCAAAGTTTTGATCCGGTAACTGAATCTGAATCTGAATCTGAAACTCCATAATCTTGTTTTTTGTTCTGTACTATGTTCTGACTTTTTAATAGTATATAAATTTGGATTTTTTCAGTGCAGATTACGGTCCCCAAGACACCCAAACATTGTTTACATACATTGTTCTTAAGAAAAATTAATTACCTCAGATTGTAACATAAACACAACACCTTTGCATTGATATGAAAGACACAATTGTACTATGCTAGGTAATTTTGTGGAATTATGCTTTTATATATGTTGCATAAGATCCTTCATTGTGACTTCTAAAGATTTATCATCTTGGATTGTGGATGGGTTTTAGAACATCTGAGTGGAAATACTAGAGTGCATCTTTCCCTGAGTAACACCCATCACTCATTGGTCTTTTTATGTCCATGTTTTTGGCTGTGTTCCTATGGATTGACATATCGTTCTAATAAATGCAAAAGATTTGTTATGTGTTTCGCAGGAATATTGAGAGAGTTGAGAGTTGTTCTTTTTGTTCTCATGTCATTTAATGTCTACATGCTCACTCCTTCTACACAAAACCTTTATGTTTTAGGACTTCTATGTGGTTGAGAGTAGTAGTGTATAATAAAATCTTCAAAGGCATTTGCTCATTAGTGTCATGGAAACTGTATGTGTGTACCAGCAGCAGGGGAACCATCAAGATCTTCACCGCCTGTTGAGCTCAGACGACAGTGACTGGCTTGAGCGTATGACCTAGGGTTAGCCAGAATGTGCATGAATAATACTGTGGTTCAGCCATTTCCTAAGTGTGGTTAACACTCTTCTCCAATCTGCTGTCTCACAGCTGCCCACTCCAGCTTTCCCAGTTGTGGTGAAGATGGGGCACGCCCATGCAGGCATGGGAAAGGTAAGCATTGTGACGTATATAATCATCACATAACCTCGCATGTACAGTGCACTCCATAAATGGCTTCGTTTTTTTGAGAATGGGGTGCAAACCGGTGCTTATGAGAAGGGTGGAGTAATGAAAAGGCTGGAGTAATGCTTGCTAAAGCCTCTACAAGATGTTAACTCATGTACTTGGCACTGTGTGAAAGGGGAACTTTTAGGAGGTTCCCCTTTACACACTGATATGCTTTAAGACCAACTGCCGTTTGGAGCTCACTTGACAAGACTTCTGAGGGTGGGTATCATAGGCACTCTAACTACTCTCGAGCTACGCAGCACAATATGCACATTGTGACAAATTTCATAACAGTCCATAACAGTGACTTGCACAAACGGGATAGCCTTTGTTGTCTTTGTGCACTGCTAACCCTGGGGCACCTCTTTGAACCTCTGTCTGTAGGTACTCACCACTGCTGACCAGGGACACCCTGTAAGGCTTTGTGTTTCAAAGATGTTCCAGCCAGACATGCTCTGGCCATAACTTTCACCGCTGTCCGTTTCTCCCACATCCACAACAACTACTATGAGAACAGACTGCTCAGTTAACACTGCTCAAAAAAATAAAGGGAACACTCAAATAACACATCCTAGATCTGAATGAATGAAATATTCTAATTGAATACTTTGTTCTGTACAAAGTTGAATGTGCTGACAACAAAATCACACAAAAATCATCAATGGAAATCAAATTTATTAACCAATGGAGGCCTGGATGTGGAGTCACACACAAAATTAAAGTGGAAAAACACACTACAGGCTGATCCAACTTCGATGTAAATTAAAACAAGTCAAAATGAGGCTCAGTATTGTGTGTGGCCTCCACGTGCCTGTATGACCTCCCTACAACGCCTGGGCATGCTCCTGATGAGGATCTCCTCCCAGACCTGGACTAAAGCATCCGCCAACTCCTGGACAGTCTGTGGTGCAACGTGACGTTGGTGGATGGAGCGATACATGATGTCCCAGATGTGCTCAATCGAATTCAGGTCTGGAGAACGGGCGGGCCAGTCCATAGCTTCAATGCCTTCATCTTGCAGGAACTGCTGACACACTCCAGCCACATAAGGTTTAGCATTGTCCTGTATTAGGAGGAACCCAGGGCCAACATCACCAGCATATGGTCTCACAAGGGGTCTGAGGATCTCATCTCGGTGCCTAATGGCAGTCAGGCTACCTCTGGCGAGCACATGGAGGGCTGTGCGGCCCTCCAAAGAAATGCCACCCCACACCATTACTGACCCACTGCCAAACCGGTCATGCTGAAGGATGTTGCAGGCAGCAGATCGCTCTCCACGGTGTCTCCAGACTCTGTCACATGCTCAGTGTGAACCTGCTTTCATCTGTAAAGAGCACAGGGCGCCAGTGGCGAATTTGCCAATCCTGGTGTTCTCTGGCAAATGCCAAGTGTCCTGCACCGTGTTGGGCTGTGAGCACAACCCCCATCTGTGGACGTCGGGCCCCTCATACCATCCTCATGGAGTTGGTTTCTAACCGTTTGTGCAGACACATGCACATTTGTGGCCTGCTGGAGGTCATTTTGCAGGGCTCTGGCAGTGCTCCTCCTGTTCCTCCTTGCACAAAGGCGGAGGTAGCGGTTCTGCTGCTGGGTTGTTGCCCTCCTACGGCCTCCTCCACGTCTCCTGGTGTACTGACAGACACAGCAAACCTTCTTGCCACAGCTCGCATTGATGTGCCATCCTGGATGAGCTGCACTACCTGAGTCACTTGTGTGGGTTGTAGAGTCCATCTCATGATACCACGAGTGTGAAAACACCACCAACATTCAAAAGTGATCAAAACATCAGCCAGAAAACATAGGTACTGAGAAGTGGTCTGTGGTCCCCACCTGCAGAACCACTCCTTTATTGCTTGGACAGTTTGATTTAACAGAAGTTGATTTACTTGGAGTTATAGTGTGTTGTTTAAGTGTTCCCTTTATTTTTTTGAGCAGTGTATATACCACCCCTTGACAGGTGCCATTGTAACAATGTCACCTCAATCACCTCATCTGTCTGTGGTAACGTAACCTAGGGGAGAAAATGTAATGCAACATGCGCACTTTTTATAGTTAAAACGTTATATTTTTAGTTAAATATGTAAACATGTTTTTAAACATATATGTAATATATATGTGTGTGTGTGTGTGTGTGTGTGTGTATATATATGTATATATATATATATATATATCTGGGTGTATAAAATGGCTTTGACTTAAACATGCTAACAGATCTTTGTCATAAGTCATGGAATCATTGAAGAGTTCTATGCACAGTTTGCTCATGTCCTCCATGCCTTGATGCATAACTGTAGCTGTTTTTGTATGTACCCGTTTACATGTATTGCTTTCTGTGTACATTTGTGCGTGTGCGCACACACGTGTGTTTGTTACACAGGGCCGCAGGGTGGGGAGCGCTAACATTTAGGAGCTTAGTTCACATGTCCCTGATGAGAGGGAGGGGGAATGTTCAGGGGATTTCCCTCTCAGAACCCTCTAGAAGTAAAGACATTGTACAATCAAACCACCAGCACTAAAAGTATTGCGAAAACAACAAAAAAATACCCATGAACCCTGCACAATTAACTTGTATATCTTATAGAACTTTACAGCCATTTTTAACTGTCTGTGTGCTAATGCCAAGACATGTTACAGAAGGACTATGTAGAAGTTACCTTTAGTCCCAGTAAGTGGAAAACCCTCTCTAAACACTTTTCCTTTCCCATATATAGAAGACAGGCAGGGTTTCCTTTACCAACAGGAACCCGTAGCGGTACAGAATGTGTCTGCCGTCACAGTGTGTTCCTTTCGTCCTCCGGCTGACCCCTGTGCCCTGATCGTGCGATGAGAACACTGGGGAAACAGGAGGGAGGGGAGGGAAATCCGCTGGAGAAGCGCCATCTACCTTTGTTGTTCAATCTGTTGGAAGGACTGGGTATTTGAATGCAGTTGCTGAGAACAGTACAGTGTCATAGCCTCAGTGGCCTCTTCAGTATGACTTTTGTGTATATGTGGAATCAAATCAGACTCTACTCTCTTGCAGGTTGATAAACATAAGCATACTGTTTATTCAAAAGGAGCTCTTATTCGGTCACTTGAAGGTGCACCCATTGCTTATACAGGCATCCAGTTGCACGTACACAGGAGGAAAACAAATTAATAAGCATATGTCTACTAGCTTTTGGAGTGTATAGATGTAAATATACTGTAAAGAAATAAGACCTTAAAAAAGTGTCTTAAATGTCCATCTACACATGCAAACTACTGGTTGGGCTGATGGGACTAAAAGAACGCAATTTCAACTCAGTCCTGCGATGGATGTTGTTGTTTTGATCCTTTTAGTTACAATAACAATGTACAAAATATGTCCTTCACCTAAATACAGCTTCATGTGAAGTGGTCTACCTTATTTGCAGGTGCTTCCATTCTGAGGCCTTCATTTCCTTAACTTCCAGTATAGCATCCCAGTTTAACCACCATGCGGACTCTCTATAATGTGTGTGTGTGTGTGTGTGTGTGTGTGTGTTTGTGTGTGTGTGTGTGTGTGTGTGTGTGTGTGTGTGTATTATCCCACAAGACACACGTCAACAGGCCTTAGCTGAGGCTTAGCTGTTCTTTTTTTAAATGCTGCACTGAGCTTTTTTGGCCTTTCCAAGATGATAATTTTCTTTTTGTTTACCAGTATAAATAGCAGCACATGATTTGTCTTTATAAATGCTCCGTTTGTTTAACAAGAATGATTTATTTTTATTAGCTTTAGAGGACATCGTGTGTTTCTCTGAAGTTTACTAGAGGAGCACATTGTATGGTCGGGTGCTTCTTCTAGATTTGTATTGCAGGTCACCTTGTTGTTTCATTGAATTTTACTTACTTACTAATGGTTCTTCACTTGCGTTTCCTCTGTGTGGAAGATTAAGGTGGAGAATCCTAATGATTTTCAGGACATCACCAGCGTGGTAGCTCTTGCCAAAACATACGCCACAGCAGAACCCTTTGTGGATTCCAAGTACGACATCCGGATCCAGAAAATTGGCAGCAACTACAAAGCATACATGTAAGTATGAGTGTACTGGCCTAATAACCAACTATACACAAAGTACTTACCAGAGTAACCCAATGAAAGAATAGCAGGCCTGTTATAAACAAAAAATTAAATAAAGCCTTAGTTTGTGCATAAATATTGTGCTGTTAATTAACACTAATAAAATCACTGTATTGACCTAAGCTCTGAGCTAAGCTAAAATAATCCACCTTGCCATCTGCTGCTTTTTTCAACACAACCCAAAACACTGGTTTTAGGCAAACATTGTCAAGACAAAAAAGAGATTTATTTGAAGTGATAAATGCATTAAGTGACAAATTAGCTGCCAAAACAAGGCTTCTAATTCTAACTCTCCAATCCACCTTAAATAGTGGAGGAGCACTGTGTCCATTCCGTTACAGCAGAATGTAACTGCTGCTAACCGCTAACGTCAGTGCACTTGTCAGTTAAAATAAGGCATTTTAGTTTGTTCACTTTAATAAGGTCACATTATATTATATAAAAATGTTAGGGTTTTGAGTCACTGTGGCAGGTCAGCAGCTGAGAGTCTTGTCTGTTAAGGATGCTAGAGGAGACACTGCTACAACAAAAATAAGGATCAGAAGTACATTCCCAGGTCCCGAATCACTGGATCGAATTGGGACTTCACTAGTATAGGGGTCATTATTAGCCTGTAGGCCTTATTAGCCATTATTATTAGCCAGTAGTGGACCTGGCGTTACTAAGTATAAGATAAAGTGAATAGAGCATTTAACAAAGCACTTTTGTTTGTGTACATCATACATATGATGTACATATACATCATTACAGTTTGCACAAAATTTTATTGTGCTCTTATTAAGCTTTATCAAGTCAGTTACTGGTAACTAACAAATCACAATAACTGCTAAATACCTGGGCGATCATTATTGCATTCTTTAAAAACGTAGTAAAAAATAATTAAGCAATTCATACAGCATTTTTATTTGTATATTCCTGTCATACTCTTAAGGTCACAGATCAGTGGCCTCAGTGTTGTCTCAGTTTATAGAGGACATGAAACTTTTTGTGACACCACATACATTTCTGAAAATGCTTAATTCACTCTAGTTACTTGTTACTGAAAGTAGTAATGGCCAGCTAGTTAATTACCAAGTACCAACAACTGATGAGACTTAGTAAGGGCTTTACAGGGTGATTACAGTACCCCTATGCTTACCAAATTCAACTCTTTTTATTAGGAAATTTCGTCAATAATTGCAAGTAATAATTTGTCATTTACACGCTATATATTTAATCACTAGTGGCAGATGGGCCATGGTGTGTGTGTACTGTTACTGATGTAATTCCACTACCCTTAAATGCTCTGAATATGATGGAATTCATTTATTTTCTGTCCTATTAAATGTGTTTATTCATGTCTAGCAAGCCAGCTGTAGAACATGTTTACAAACATCTATTTTAAATGCAGTATATTTAATCATAGACGACCGCTGTGTTGACCAGCTGTGAACAGCTAAAATGCAGCTTAAATTATAACTACAGGAGCAAGACCAAGAGGTATGAAACCTTAGACTTTATAGAGACACAGAAACAAACAGACATGCAGCCAACAGACCAGCAGCAGCTAACCAGTCACTATGGGAACTGGTCGGTCACACCACATGTCTACTGTATAAGCAGCATAGCGTCACTGTGTGTAAGTCATGGACAGTGTGCTGCACTTTGTCAGCACTGCGCCCTACTGTGGCATCCTCTCTAGCTCCCTGAGGGGAAGTACTGGCGTCTCCATGGACCTGCCCTAACCATAGTGTGGCTAGCCTCCGCACCCAGAGTCGCCAGTGGTGTGGCACTGGACGAGTGCTTTTTAGTACAGGCGTGGGAACTCATTTGAGAGATAGTGTGATATATGTGACATTCATAGCACACTTTACATTTTTGAGTGCTGGATGGAAGTTAGCAAGGGCACATTAGATAGTGTTAAAACTGGACCTTTGTTTTGGTGTCAAATCTGTTATTACCAAATTTCTGTTACCACCAAAAAAGCCGCAAACACCCTTTTTGCGAGACAGTCTTAGCGTTTGTTACCTCTAATAGTCCTGCTAATATCGACCTGGACCACATGTTTTTGCGCCTTTCTACAGGGCCCTGAGTGGCCATAATTTCTGCTATTCTCTATTGCTAACATGACTACTACCGTTATTAAATTTAATAAAAGAGAGCTCAGTCCATGAGCAGGTGTTGCCTTTGCATGAAACATAATCAATGTGGTTTACATTACAACTGCTATTTTGAAGAAAATAAACAAAAAAGAATGTCATATCACTGTTTTTCATTGTTACTCTGATTGGAAAACCAATACTAAGCAATAATACTTTGTTTTATTGATCTAATGTTTTATTACTGGATTCCTTTAAAGCTGCTGTGTGCCAATTGCCAAAAGTGCTATTACAAATATATTTAATTTGATCAGACGACTGCTCTCTAAATAAGCTTGTGTTATCACTCAGGAAAACAAAAACATAGTGTAGCCAACAAGAACAAAATGTGGTAACACACAGAAAGCACATATTTTACATGCTGATC
This sequence comes from Salminus brasiliensis, assembly GCF_030463535.1. Lineage (NCBI taxonomy): Eukaryota > Metazoa > Chordata > Actinopteri > Characiformes > Bryconidae > Salminus > Salminus brasiliensis. The sequence goes on from NC_132879.1 coordinate 39,820,535, forward strand.
TATTTTACAGGACATAGATCAGGATTTATAGGACATGTACACACTACACTCCCACTCTACTGTGGGTAGTGTAAATCAGTAAAATCAGTAAAAAATATTCAACATATCAGTGGATTTCTATTGTCAGACTGGATACTAGGGAGCCTGCAAGAAGGCAACTACTGTAGCTTGTAAGCTTAGATTGATTAAGACTTTACTCAGACTGTGACAATCAGACTGTTTACATAATCATCATTAGACTCAGTCTTGGAGTAATTTTAACCTTTTGTTGTGCCTGTAAACATAGTTGAAGTAAACATAGTTGTGTTATAGGATATTAAAGATGCTGTACTAATAAAGCTGAATTGAATTGATGCTGGTCGCACATAATCACCTGGTCATTTCCCAGTATGTGTAACATTACATGCTCTCTCCACAGATGAGTTCATTATTGACTTAACTGCAGACTGCCATTGTGTGTGTGTATGTGCATGAGTAAGAGAGGGAAAGAGTGAGAGAGAGGAATAGCTGTTGGATGAATCATCTCACTTGTCCACACAAATAAACTCTGTTCAGCCACTCGTCATTGCCTCTTCCCATCTTAAACACACTAAGAGCGATGCAGTTGTGACATGCGTCACACTTTGAAGTTTTCACTTTCCGAACATAAACACACAACAGACCGTGCTCTTATCTGCGGCTTCCACACTGCTTCCCTCCAGAGCAACGGCACAGCGGCTATTGCCTGGATGCAAGTGATGACCCGCAGCCGTGTTGATAGCATTCTTTTTAATCCCTAAGAATTAAAGTATTGACTGATTTTATCTTTGTCTGTGCAGCAGACCAAATCACAACAACTTTATTCCCCCATTTTACTCACCCTTCTGCCTGTCTGTCTGAATGGGTTTCTCTCTCTGTCTTTCTTTCTAGGAGGACCTCTATTTCAGGAAACTGGAAGGCTAACACAGGCTCTGCAATGCTGGAGCAGATCGCCATGACTGAGAGGTGGGTCTAATGGATAAACCATGAACTTTTTCATAATAAGTGTTTAATATATACTTCCCATCAGGTTTGGGGACTCTAGCTAATGACCTAAAATAAACAGAATACAGTTTAGAGCTTTTCATTGTAAAGACTGCAGTGCTGAAAGAACGGCTGAAAAATTGCTTGTCTTGGAAATAACAACATACACTGATATCAGTACTCAAACGCAAACATTTTAGCTATGTAAACAGCTTTAGAGTAGAATTCCAGTATGTGAATGTTTTATTTTTATTTTTAATATTATATTTTTGTTTAGGTAAAACAAGCTTTTCATAACAAGATATTTTGAGAGTAGGATAAATTTACTGACATTTGAATAGAACTGCCACAAACAAACCAGACAACATAAGCCTGACCTTGTGTTAGGACCTCCTCCTCCCATCCCAGAGCACCTTGTGATATTTTCATATTGTTTCTTTAAAATAATCTAAATAACTGCTTCCCCACACCTCCTGTAGTGGCTGGCTTGTTTTGCTCCACACATTTCCCAACACAGTCCCACAAGGTCTTGTTCTTGGTTCTTGTCAAACTTTCATTTTGACAACATTCAACTCCCTCGCAAATTAGGTTTATTAGCAACATTTAGAAACTTTAAGCAATAAGCCAATCAAACTAGAGCAATTTATCTATTAAAACAAAAGGTGTTTCCAAATTCAACACAAAATGCTACTTTTAATGACTACTGCAGTCTCAGAATTATTCAACCGCCTGAACAGAATCCCTGATAAGGGCACACATTTGTAAATCAGGTGGTAAATCAAGGTTAGTGCTTATAATAAAATACCTGGACTGGTGAGGGGTTTGCTGACTGTGACATTGATTGCATGTTGGAAATATGGCTAAGGCATAAGGGTTCAGAGAAGAGATCACTGCCTTCACAAACAAGGAAAAGGATACAAAAAGAGAGTGAAGCACTGAATGTTCCTAGAGATACATCTGAAATCATAAAGTTAAAGGAACACTGACTACATTACCTGAATGTGGCAGAAAGAGGAAGCTATTGCTGGCTGCCACCAGATTTCTGAGGAGGCAGGTGGGCAAAAACCTTTGAGTGACTGCAAGATTAGGTGGCAGCAGGCACTGAGGTTTCAGTTTGCACAGTAAGGTGCATACTACAACCCTAAAGGTCTCTATGCCGATATATCTCTACTGACCCAAAAGCACAAGAAAAGCCAACACCAAAACCACAAATAAGTCACAGATTTGGGATTCTGTTCTGTGGAGCGATGAATTGAAACTAGCATTTTTAAGGCCTATTGATCAGCAGTATGAGGAGGAAGAATGAAACATATGCTGAAAAGAACAATCTGTCTACAGTGAAGCATGGTGGCTCTGTGATGCTCTGGGGCTGACTGCTTCCTTGGGCACTGGAAACGTGCAGTGTGTGCATGGCAAGATGGATTCAGTCAAGTTTTTAGGAAAGTCCACCAAGGTTTTTAAAAAAGGCTGTCAGAAGCTGGTGTCTAGGTGATGCACAATGTTTGTAGCAGGTCATGACAGCAAAGGCGTTCTCTACTTGACGCTTGTCATTATGGGGGTTAAATCATTTTGAGACCATAGTCCTTCAGTAGTCATTTAAAGTGTAATTTTGTGTTGAATGTGGAGAAAGTGTTGGTTATATTAATTGTGTAACTATTTAAATGGTTGTTCTTTGATTTTTGTATTGCAAACAGCTGAAAGTTTAGACATTTTTACTAGGAAAGTATTTATTTATCATGCATTGATTTGATTAGAAAATAAAATGTTAAACATGTTATATAAAAAGTCAGTTATCTACCTGTTTACATTTTTTATCTTTAGTTAGCAGTGTCAGTAATAAGCTTGGTTCTTTAGGTATCGATTGTGGGTGGACTCATGTGCTGAGATGTTTGGAGGTCTGGATATCTGTGCTGTGAAGGCCGTACATGGTAAAGATGGCAAGGATTATATCATAGAGGTATGTTCTATGCCAACACTGCTTATAACTCACTACACTACACAAACACAATAAAATCATTTTAAATAATCATAAATCTGTCACAGCAATGCCCAGGATGGTCCAAGGGAGCCACAAACCCTGTGATATGTTCCAGTGCGGAGTTTACTGCTGTTTTCACATAGAGCTTAAGAATTGTTTTGTCTGCACATGAGCATGATGAAATCCATCTCCTTGGTTAAGCCAAAACAAACTAGCAAATTGGCCCAAAGTGTTCAAGTTTAAAGACTGTATAGAACAAGTGGCCATGCTTGTGACTGAAACTAATGTGACTCCCTGATGTGCTATTAGTTGGGTGGTTCATGTCCGTTCCAAACACAGAATTAAAAGTTCAAAGCAGCTTAGCGAACAAAACACTTGGGTGAAAATCATTTCTCATCTACAATGCGGGAGTGGGCAATCAGCTGAGCAGAGAGAATTTCAAGAAAAACGGTTATTTTTAGGCTAACACTCAAGCGCATGCATACACACAAACAAAATATAATCATCATGTCTAAGTTTATTTTTTTTAGCATGTTTAGGTTAAACAGTGTCTGTTTTAACCTAAATATGTCTGTTTTTGTTTAGTTTAGTAGAAAGTAACATGTTCAAATTCAGCTCATTATGAATCTGGGTCTGGCTGACACAACAGGCAGTGCTCTTCAGAGTGCATGTGCATAGCCAGTGTTTCCTTTCCTCATTTCTGCCACTACATATCAGCTTTATGAGCTTAAATATATCATCTTAAGCTCTGGGGCCAGAGCAAGTTTAATGTTTTTACTTCACTAGGGCAAATATTACCCATTGTTTTGCCACTTCTCACCTTCCAGAGGACGGGTTGCACTGAAATAGTGGACATCTATCTCGATGAAAATGAAATTTATTGGGGGGGGTTACAGAGATTATGTAGAATAAGTAGATAGAGTAAGAGTATCCAAGATTATTATTTTGGATTCTTTAGCGATACCCAATAGCCCTGATCCTATTTGTTGATGTAATAATGTAATGATGTAATAATCTATTACATTGATCGACCACTATATCATTTTTTTTTTTTTTTTTTTTAAAGATGTCAAAGAGAATAAGGGCTTCACAAAGTACACAACTTGAAGTCTTCAGAAAAATCATCAAAAATCATCAAATTGCATACATAAATCACTTTAACATGACTTACAGACAAGTACTCCACCAATAAGCTGCAATAATACAGGGGCTGAGAAACTTTTTAAAATTTTTAAATTTTATAGCACCCCCAATTGACTAATTGGATGGAAACTTGGTGAGCTACCCCAGAATCAAACACAAATCTTGTTGGTGGTTCTTACAGTTTGCACAGTAAGCTATAAAAATTGTTCCATTAAACCTGAATTCACACAGTAAAACTCATGAGCATGAAAGCAGCAATGTGACGTCATTCTAGTAATAATGCTTTTTTCAGCGTGAAATAAAACCTAAACCTGTGGTGAAGTATTTGGTGATGCATGGCGGTGCGGCACTGCAAATGATTGAATTCAACTGAAGGCTTCTGCCAGAAAGAGCTGCACTCAGTTGGTTCCAGGCAAGAAAGAAAGAGGACTTGCAGCATGTTCCAAGCTCATTGTACACAGTGCTTGGTCCACACAGGGAACCAGGGAACCATTTTAAGAGAAGATAAGATAATCCTTTATTAGTCCCACAGTGGGGAAATTCTCACTTTTAGCACTGCTTTGGCACTCTGGAGGTATGGAACATAATTTTACACATGTCCTTAAGTTTTTTTCCTTGGTAATGAAGTTAATGGGTGAGCTCTGAAATAGTCACGTTAATGATAGCATATTTTTGTGACCTTGTGGGTAACGTTGTGTAGACTATTTAACTAATGTACCATGGTAGCAGCCATTGGTTAACTAACACTGGTTAGTTAATCATTTTACATTGTGTATCTTTTCCTTGCTTTCTCGTATAACTTTGTGGCTTTAGAGTGTCATGACTGTCTTAACTGCCTGATAATCTGAATGGCATACGACTGAAGCCACTCTGGTGCCGTGTGTTAGAAAAACACTCGACTCCTACTACTGAGAGTGTGTTATCTTGTCCTGCTGCACTGAAGCCTCTCGTCAATGTTATTTATAGCTGAATAGCTAAGAATGCATACATCATGGGACATATCTGTTTAGACAGGCTGACATTTTTTTTCTCTTTTTTTTTGCTGTGGTAATGTTCTCATGAGGATCAGTTCAGGCCTAGAAACTCTCCTCAGCAGATACACACACACACACATTCACATTGTGGGCGGTCCAGCAGAGATAAGGGCCTTCAGTCTAAAATGATGTAATGCCATTAGATGCTGTGGTCTCTCCAACAGCCTCTTCTGGCAGACCGTCCAGCTTATTTTTTTTCAAACACATGCAGCTATGTTAGAGTATATGAACAGCTTGACTAATTGTCTTTGTGAATTTTACACAAAATTCAAAGTTGTGTGTGTGGGGGGGGGGGGGGGGGGCTTTTTATATGAAAATCACCTTCTCTTGCCCTATTTATTACCTGCTCATATGCTCTGTCCTACATTCCATTCTAGTGACGTGCTGTCTGCTCTAACATACAAGTTAAATATTAAATCAGTTTTACACATTCAGTGTATACGCAACCTTTAACAGGGCTGTTTTGGAATATTTGCCATGTAACCATTCCTGGTTAATATTAGTGGAATGTAGATATTTTTCTTATTTTCATGCAAAATGTATAGTAGTAAGTAGTCTAAATACAGGATAGTTGAGGGTCCCTCAAAGTAAAATTTATTTAGGGCCCCGTCTATCCATTATATTATTAATTTTTACATTAAAAATAAGAAACATATTTACACAAAATGCTCTAACACAATAGTAAACTATTATAGTATATATAGTATATAGTAGTATATAGTAAACATCAACTAAATGTTGGCAGATAACACAATATATGCAAATTTAATGAACAAATGATTTATTTTGGTAACACTATGCACACTGGCTTACTAGATAAGGAACCTATGTGTAGCTAGCATTACATAGCAATGCAGTACCACAGAATGGCTGCAGGGAGAGTCAGTTTCAAGTTCTTTATTACTCTACTCGTAGATTGAAGGAAATAAATATTTCAGTGTCACTTCACAGACCTGCCGTTTACCAGGCTGAAAAATGGAATGGAACTTTTTGCAACAAAGGGATCTATTGACATCTGGTCTAAAGCCAACACAGCGTTCTTCAATACGAACAACATACCACGCAAGCTTTGCTGCTTCAGCATTGGCAACCAAATGGTGATGCATCACCAGCAGTTCGAAAAGAGGCAGTGGTAGTGACTCACATGAATTAAAGGAAGCATATGCTAGTCTTTACCCTCCTAGTGTTGGGAGCAGTGCAAGTAATGGAGGGGGGGGGGGGCTAACAACTGGGGTTGGGTAATTGGCTCTTCTAAATAGGAGTAAAAATGTTAAAAAAAAAGTTTTGAAGTGGTCTGGTCAAAGTCTTGATTTGAAACCCCATTTAGGCTCAGTGGCAGGACCTGAAAGGGGCAATTTGTCACTCGAAAGCCCTCCAGTGTGGCTGAAATATAGCCATTCTACAAAGAAAAGAACACCATAATTCCACCACAGTGATGTGAAAGACTGTATTCAGTTATATGAAGTAAAGTATAATGTTTTTAAGCATGGAAGTGTTACTTTTCCATGACATTTCCATGTGTTTCTTAGTATTATGTTGCTTTTTGTTTGAGAGTTTGAAACCATTTAGAGGGACAAATATGTGAAAATAGAGTACTAATAAACAAAAACCTAAATAAGTAAATACTGTCTTCATAAGACACTGTTTCTCCAACGCCCAATTAACAAGTGACTGTTTATGCTTGACACTTACATAAAGAACTGTTGGAATTAGGAACAACATCAATGATGGAGAAACATTTAATTTAGTATTGTCTGTCACGTGGCTTGGTACATGTTACCATGATTTGGTCTGGTGTAAAAAGTTAAAGTTATATAACACTTTATTAAAGAGTATTAGGGAGCTTGTTATGCTGGTATGTTAACCTTTTAAACACAACTAATATTACAGTTGCCACTTGAAGCAGTGAACCTTATTTAGACATTTTTAGTTTGAGCAGCAATTTGCACCCAACTAACCCAGAATCCCCTTTGAGCTTCACTTTCATTTTGAAACTCTGAACATGACTGGAAACCGTTCTGTCTGGAAAGCGTGTGACGAAGCACATTCCACCTCAAAGCTGTTCCTCCACAGGAGGCAATTACCTAGGTGAGGCCATAACATAGGAATGTGCTGCTACCACGTCACACATGTCTACCACTGTACATAATCTATTCAAGTGCAGATTACTCATCAACTGAATATGATCTAATAACTTTCTTCTACTTTAGGATTACTCATCTCATATTTAATATAATTCAGTTCCTTATTAAGAAGCGTAGGTTTTGCACACAGCTCAGAGGTCAGCTCAGGTCTGTTTATGAGGATAGAAATTGTGTTATTGTGTTATAATGCAATGGTTTGAGGTGAGGGTAGATGAGGGTCCCTCAAAGTAACATTTTACTTAGGGCCCCGTCCTAAGTAAAAAATAAGAAAAATATTTAACACTAAATGCCCTAACACAATAGTAAACTACAGTGGGGAAAAAGTATTTAGTCAGTCACCAATTGTGCAAGTTCTCTCACTTAAAAAAAGATTAGAGAGGCCTCATAGACATCATAGGTAGATCTCAACTATGAGAGACAAAATGAGAAAAAAAATTCTGAAAATCACATTGTATGATTTTTTAAAGAATTTATTTGCAAATAATCGTGGAAAATAAGTATTTGGTCAACTACAAACAAGCAAGATTTCTGTCTGTCACAGACCTGTAACTTCTTCTTTAAGAGGCTTCTCTGTCCCCACTCATTACCTGTATTAATGGCACCTGTTTGAACTCGTTAACAGTATAAAAGACACCTGCCCACAACCTCAAACAGGCACATTCCAAACTCCACTATGGTAAAGACCAAAGAGCTGTCGAAAGACACCGGAAACAAAATTGTAGACCTGCACCAGGCTGGGAAGACTGAATCTGCAATAGGCAAGCAGCTTGGTGTGAAGAAAACTAATAGCAATAATCAGAAAATGGGAGACCTACAAGACCACTGCTAATCTCCCTCGATCAGGGGCTCCATGCAAGATCTCAGCCCGTGGGGTCAAAATTCTCACAAGAACGGTGAGCAAAAATCCCAGAACCACACGGGGACCAAAAGGAGCAAACCTCCTTCCATCAGCAAGGGCATTGAAGATGAAACGTGGCTGGGTCTTTCAGCATGACAATGATCCCAAGCACACTGCCAGGGCAACAAAGGAGTGGCTTCGAAAGAAGCATTTCAAGGTCCTAGAGTGGCCTAGCCAGTCTCCAGATCCCAACCCCTTAGAAAACCTTTGGAGGAAGTTGAAAGTCTGTGTTGCCCGCCGACAGCCCCAAAACATCACTGCTCTAGAGGAGATCTGCATGGAGGAATAGGCCAACATACCAGCAACAGTGTGTGCCAACCTTGTGAAGACTTACAGAAAACGTTTGACCTCTGTCATTGCCAACAAATGATATATAACAAAGTATTGAGATTAACTTTTGTTATTGACCAAATACTTATTTTCTTGCACAATTGGCGACTGACTAAATACTTTTCCCCCCCACTGTATATACAAAAGAAATAGAATAGAAATGTACTATCAAATCGGCTGTACCTATTGTTATAGTTATACAACATATAAAGGTTTTGCACACAGCTCAGGTCTATTTATGAAGATGGAAATGACTTTTGACATTTGTTTCAATCCATCATTTCTGGGACCCAGCTTTCCGGTCAACTTGGCTGCACTAGCCAGAGTAACAGCAAATGGATGGAAAGTTTGGAGAAAATATTAAATGAATAACAGTATGGCATATTGATGTTTGAGGCATGAAGTTCGCACAGTGCTAACAGACAGTTATACCCTTGGTTTCTTGTTAGCTACGGTTTAGCCTTGTAGACTGAGGCAACAAATATGAAAATCTAAGTTTGGACACCACGCAAAAATTATATGGCCAAAATTATGTATATTGTTTCCACCATACCTATTGCTACAGGTGAATAAAATCCAGCACACAAACATTGGCAACAGAGTAGGTCATACTGACTAAGTGTGGCACTGTTATAGGATGCCAGTTTGTGAAATTTCTGTCTTTGCGAAATCTAAACCGGTCAACTGTAAGTGCTGTTATTGTGAAATGGAAGTATCTAGGAAGAACAGTCCAGCCACAAAGCGATAAACTCTGCAAACTCACAGAGCAGGGCTGCAGACTGCTGTCTGTCTCATTGACAAGAATGAAAAAAGTTATAGACAAGCATGTTAAAGGTAAAGGTTATAAGACCATCTCCAAGCAGCTTGATGTTCCTGGGACTACAGTGGCACATATTATTCAGAAATTTAAGATCCATGGAACTGTAGCCAACCTCCCTGGACATGGCCGCAGGAGGAAAATTGATGACAAATCAAAGAGACGGATAATACGAATGGTAACAAAAGAGCCCAGAAAAACTTCTAAAGAGATTAAAGGTGAACTTCAAGCTCAAGGAACATCAGTGTCAGATCGCACCATCCGTCATTGTTTGAGCCAAAGTGGATAGTTCATAGTAGATGACCAAGGAGGACAACATTGTTGAAAACAACTCATAAAAAAGGCAAACTGGAATTTGACAAACTACATGTTGACAAGCCCCAAAGTTTCTGGGAGAATGTCCTATGGGCAGATGAGACAAAAATGGAACTTTTTGCCAAGGCACATCAGCTCTATGTTCACAGATGGAAAAATTAAGCATATCAAGAAAAGAACACTGTCCATACTGTGAAACATGGAGGAGGCTCTGTTATGTTCTGAGGCTGCTTTGCTGCATCTGGCACAGGGTGTCTTGAATCTGTGCAGGATAAAATGAAATCTCAAGACTATCAAGGGATTCTAGAGAGAAATGTGCTGCCCAGTGTCAGAAAGCTTGGTCTCAGTTGAAGGTCATGGGTCTTCCAACAGGATAATGACCCAAAACACACAGCTAAAAACACCCAAGAATGGCTAAGAGGAAAACATTGGACTATTCTGAAGTGGCCTTCTATGAACCCAACCTAAATCCTATTGAGCATCTTTGGAAAGAGCTGAAACATTCCGTCTGGAAAAGGCACCCTTTAAACCTGAGACAACTGGAGCAGTTTGCTCATGAGGAGTGGGCCACAATACCTGCTGAGAGGTGCAGAAGTCTCATTGACAGTTACAGGAATCGTTTGATTGCAGTGATTGCCTCAATAGGTTGTGCAACAAAATATTAAGTTAAGGGTACCATAATTTCTGTCCAGGCCTGTTTCATGGGTTAATTTTTTTAAATAATTCTGTTGAAGCATGGTTGAAAAGCAATGTCTGACTTTCAGTGGTTAATTTTCATAGCATTTTTATAAGTTATTTCTGTGACCATTGTGGGTTTTTCTTTCATTAACCGAGGGGTACCAACAATTTTTGTAATTTAGTGTTGTCTTTCACTGAACTTGGTCTGTGTTACCATGATTTGGTCTGATGTAAAAAGTTTTTTTAAATTATGTTATATAGTACTTTATAGAGAGTATTAGGGAGCTCACTGACATGTTATGCTGCTATATTAGTTGTTATGCTGGTATGAAAACCTTTTAAACACTTGATGCAGTGAACAATACGGATAGTGCCCTTATTTAGACATTTTTAGTTTGAACAGCAATTTGCACCCAACTAACCAGAACGCCCTCTGAGCTTCACTTTTATTTTAAAACTCTGAACATGACTGGAAACCGCTCTGTCTGAAAAGTGTGTGACAAAGCACATTCCACCTCCAAGCTGTTCCTCCACAGGAGGCAATTGCCATAACATAGGAATGTGCTGCTACCATGTCACACGTGCGTGTTCAGTCTTACTGAACACAATTACTAGGTGAAAGTTAACAGAACAGCCTAAAATCACTGTTGGCGACATCAGGCATCAACTATAGTGATTTAAAACATGCCACTGGATTGACAAATCTAGGATCGACAGATGCCAGAAAAACAGCAACTACCATACTGCATAATGACAACAGTTTGGTGGAGGAGGGATAATGGTTTAGCCTCGCTTAGTTCCAGGGATGGTTATGGTTGACATAAAAGTATACATAGACATTTTGGACAATTATATCCACCTTTCCTTTTCCAGCATGACTGTGCCCTTGTGCACAAAGCGAGGTCCATATAGACATTATTTGGCAAGTTTGGTGTAGGAACTCCAGTGCTCAGCACTGACCTCACTGACCTCACTGAAACCTACTAGCAACCTCAGCCTGTCTTGCTGCTGTTGCGTATGTCTCCATTTAAATGTTGGCGAGATGGCATAGTGAACATTGCACTCAGCAATCTTAAAGAAAACAGCCCTGACCATCTTGCATTCAATATCCAACAGAATGATCTAACCTTGCCATCTGCTGAATCACTCTGAGGCAGTAAATTATAAGCAAGGGGTGTGCCCAAGCAGCAGGCTCGGAAACCGCCAGTATTTGAAGTGAGCGGTGTCTGCTGTGGTTGCCAGGCCTCAGGGGCTACTTGGTAACTGTGGTGGTTATGAGTAAAACGCAGCACCTCCCTGCTGGAAGGCCAGTCAGAACAGCCTCTGTGCTGTTGCCTGTCCTCCTCCCTTCTCTCCCTCTTTTCTGCCCCCCTCCTGGCTTTTCTCCCATTTCTGAGCAGTGTTTATGCCACAGAACCACACGCATGTGAGCAGCTGGCCCAGGCACGAGTCTTCCGTTGCACATGCACACCAATGGAATAAGGCCTCATATACTAAAGTCAACATATCTCATAGAAGTTCTCTTGGCATGAGCATATTAATCATATATTACAGAAACATCTGACAAAAATCATGTTCTTCCCCTAGCTTCTATGTATAGAAAAGGTTTTAGACTAGCTTTTCTCCAGTGGTTTGCGGTAGTCACATGCTGTGATGTTAGCATAAACCATAGTTATGTGTTAGCTAGCTTGCTAGTTAGGCACAAGCATGTTTTTCCTGATAGCTTTTGTGGTACCATAGTACTGAAGAACAGTTAACATTAGACACTTATATTTCGGCCACCACAAGCTGCACCTTGCAAAATCTTGTCTTGTGTTTTTCCCATATTTAACACGTCCATGATTGTCACAAAGACCTCCAGGAATTACCTGTGCAATGTTTTTAGTGTGTCTACTTAGCAGCATTATTTAAACTCAAAGAGTTCTTCAAAAGCACAAATCTTCACATTTAACAAAGTATTTATCTTGTATATGCTTGTGTCTTTGACAGTAAAGAAGTAAGTGCATCTTCCCTGTCTTGTAGTGACCACATGACTCTCAGCTCCTCTCTACGGCTAGGTTTTGGTTACTCTCTCTTCTTTGCTCTCTCATTCTTTCCACCCGTGTCTCCCTCCCTCCTCTCCCTTTCTCCCTCTCCCCATTTGTTTTGGTGCCCATGTCAAGTGGCGCAGCTTTTTCCCAGTTTAAGCACGTCCTTAGTGGCCCGATGCAGCATTTCCAAACCCCAGCCCCAGACACACACATGACTCACACTATTGTGGCACACGCTTTACAGCCAGCCTCTTGTTGATGAGTCTGTCTGATTGAACACTTTCCGACTGTAACGCTGTTCCCCTTAAAACACCCAAACATCATCAAGGTCCTCTCCCAGTTTTCTTTCATTACAGGCTAGTTGAACATAAGTGTGAAGCCATATGTAATTTCATGTTTAACACTAAGAAGATCTCAAGGTTTGTCACCCCAGCCACAGTGAGGTCAATATACAGGGTGGGCCATTTATATGGATACACCTAAATAAAATGGGAATGGTTGATGATATTAACTTCCTGTTTGTGGCACATTAGTATATGGGGGGGGGGACTTTTCAAGATGGGTGGTGACCATGGTGGCCATTTTGAAGTCGGCCATTTTGGATCCAACTTTAGTTTTTTCAATGGGAGGAGGGTCATGCGACACATCAAACTTATTGAGAATTTCACAAGAAAAACAATGGTGTCCTTAACGTAACTTCTTATGTACAAGCTTCTCTTTGTTTACAGCCATTGACATGTCGCAGAGGTTAACACATGAGGAGCGGATAGAAATTGTGTTGATGTCTGGTGAACGCAGTACCCGGGTCACTGCAGCAGATGCAATGCAAGACACCCTACGAGACTCCCATGCTACAGTTAGAAAACTGCTTGCCAAGTTTCATGAAACTGGTTCAGTGTTGGATTTGCCAAAATGTGGACGCATGAAAACTGTCACTAATGAAGAAACATTAGTGGCTGTCTTTATTCAGCAAGAGCCCACAGCGTAGCACTCGCCGCATGTCACTGGAGAGTGGCATCAGTCGAACATCCCTCGGCGGATATTAGCTACTCACAAATGGCACCCTTACAAACTCCAGCTGCTGCAGCATTTCAACGAGGATGACCCAGATCGGCGCACTGAATTTGCAGAATGGGCAAAACAAAAATTGGAACAGGACCCTCAGTTTACACAGAACATTTTGTTCAGTGATGAGGCAAACTTTTATGTGAATGGTGAAGTTAACAAACAACCACCGCTATTCGTCTGACACTAACCCACATTGGATAGATCCCTCCAAGACTGTTGGAACACAAAAATTGATGGTATGGTGTGGTATATGGGGTACAAAGATAGTGGGGCCATTCTTCATCAATGGAAACCTCAGGGCCACTGGATATTTGAAATTGCTACATGATGATGTGTTTCCCTCTTTATGCACTGAAGCTGGCATGTTCCCTGAGTTTTTCCAGCAAGATGGTACACCACCACATTATGGGTGTCCGGTCAGAGCATTCCTGGTGAACAGTTTCCTGGAAAGTGGATTGGTCGTCGTGGGCCAGTTGAATGGCCCCCAAGCTCTCCCGATCTGACCCCCTTAGACTTTTATCTTTGGGGTCATCTGAAGGCAATTGTCTATGCTGTGAAGACACGAGATGTGCAGCACCTGAAACTACGGATACTGGAAGCCTGTGCTAGCATTTCTTCTGCGGTGTTGCTATCAGTGTGTGAAGAGTGGGAGAAGAGGGTTGCATTGACAATCCAACACAATGGGCAGCACTTTGAACACATTTTATAAGTGGTCAGAAACCTGTAAATAACCCATGAAAGAATAAAGTAATGTTAAAACCAATCACACCATTGTTTTTCTTGTGAAATTCTCAATGTGTGATGTGTCACATGACCCTCTTCCCATTGAAAAAACTAAAATTGGATCCAAAATGGCCGACTTCAAAATGGCCACCATGGTCACCACCCATCTTGAAAGGTTTTCCCCTTCCATATACTAATGTGCCACAAACAGGAAGTTAATATCACCAACCATTCCCATTTTATTTAGGTTTATCCATTTAAATGGCCCACCCTGTACATGCATAGATGACACACAGTTAGAAGCGTAAATAATGTGCTCAGTGCTGTCACTGAGTGGCCATGTAAATGTACTGCAGTCTGTGGTCACTCAGCCATGGTTTGGGCAAAAAAGGTCCTCCTTATTAGATCATCCAAACAACATCCATCATTGAAACAACTGTTGGCAATTGTTGGCACCCCTGAAATTCTTCTCAAAAATTAAGTATTTCTCCCAGATTAAGTATGGTTTGGGTAATTGGCAGTCCAAATTTGGAAGAAAATGGGGGGAAAAACTGCCACAACCATGCATCTGCTCTCCTTCTATTATTCAGAAATAGGCAAGTGGCCAGTTTGATTGTATTTTTTTGTATCTGATAATCAAACACTACACAGAAAATATTTATTCACAGTAGTACAACCTGGTTTTAGAACAGCTAATATAAAAAATACAGATTAAAAAAAATATTAATTAATTTATTAATAAATTAATTAATTTATTTATTATTTTAATTAATTAATTTATTAATTAATAAATTAATTTGACAATCTTTGTCACATTGCAGTGGATGTATACTGTTGGTGTCTTTTTATTATCAAATTCCAAAATGCTTATATTAGCTTTAAGTGATTAACTAAGTACTAGATTAACTTAGTACTGGATAACCTGCACTATATATATATATAGTGCAGGTTATCCAGTACTTAGTGCAAGTACTTACAGAGATAAGAGAGATCTGTAATTTTCATCACTTCAACTATGAGAGACTAAATGAGAAAGAAAATCCAGGAAATCACATTTAAAAGATTTTTAAAGAATTTATTTGTAAATTATGGTGGAAAATAAGTATTTGGTCAATAACAAAAGTTAAACTTAATACTCTGTAACATAACCTTTGTTATGATAGAGGTCAAACGTTTCCTGTAAGTCTTCACCAGGTGTGCACACACTGTAGCTGGTATTCCTCCATGCAGATCTCCTCTAAAGCAGTGATGTTTTGGGGCTGTCGCTGGGCAACACAGACATTCAACTCCCTCCACAAATTTTCTATGGGGTTGAGGTCTGGAGACTGGCTAGGCCACTCCAGGACCTTGAAATGCTTTTTACAGAGCCACTCCTTCATTGCCCGAGCGGTGTGTTTGGGATCATTGCCATACTGGAAGACCCAGCCATGTTCCATCTTCAATGCTCTCACTGATGGAAGGAGGTTGTGGCTTAAAATCTCACGATACATGGCCCCGTTCATTCTTCCCTTAACACGGATCAGTCGTCCTGTCCCCTTTGCAGAAAAACAGCACCTAAGCATGATGTTTCCACCCCCATGCTTCACAGTAGGTAGGTATGCAACTCAGCATTCTTCTTCCTCCAAACACAACGAGTTGCGTTTTTACCAAAAGATTCTATTTTGGTTTCATCTGACCACATGATATTCTCCCAATCCTCTTCTGGATTATCTATATGCTGTCTGGCTAACTTCAGACGGGCCTTGACATGTACAGGCTTAAGCAGGGGGACACGCCTGGCACTGCAGGATTTGAGTCCCTCTTGGTGTAGTGTGTTACTGATGGTACCTGTTGTTACTTTGGTCCCAGCTCTCTGCAGGTCATTCATCATCTCCCTCAGTGTAGTTTTTGGATTTTTGTTCACCGTTCTCATGATCATTTTTACCTCACGAGATGAGATCTTGCATGGGGCCCCAGATTGAGGGAGATTATCAGTGGTCTTGTATGTCTTCCATTTTCTTACAATTGCTCCCACAGTTGATTTATTCACACCAACCTGCTTGCCTATTGTAGATTCACTCTTCCCAGCCTGGTGCAGCTCTACCATTTTCTTCCTGGTGTCCTTCGACAGCTCTGTTTGAGGCTGAGGACAGGTGTCTTTTATACAGATAACGAGGTCAAACAGGTGCCATTAATACAGGTAACGAGTGGAGGACAGAAGAGCTTCTTAAAGAGGTTATAGTTCTGTGAGAACCAGAAATCCTTCTCGTTTGTGGGTGACCGAATACTTATTTTCCACCATATTTTACAAATCCTGCAATGTGATTTTTTTTCTCATTTTGTCTCTCATAGTTGAAGTGTACCTATGATGAAAATTATAGACCTCTCATCTTTCTAAGTAGGAGAACTTGCATAATCAGCGACTGACTAATTACTTTTTTGCCTCACTGTATATATTGTATTATATTACTGTATTATGAGTGGGAATCTGGGAATCTGCAGGTAATGGACAGCTCCATGCCTCTGATTGGTGAACATGTGGAGGAGGACAAGCAGCTCATCACCGATCTGGTCCTCAACAAAATGGCCTTTGCCCTGCTCGGCATCACCTCTCCTCAGCCTTCTTCTGTTAAGGTACATGAGCAAGTTAAAAAATATGAGAAACAAGTGTGTTTACGTCTGTTTAGATTATGGAAAAGTATGTATGTTGTTTAACTTTAAAAGCAGTTCCTTATTTTATGTCTGGGACAGACTCAGCCTGGTCCACAGACAGCCCAGCCAAGAAGAGCTCAAGGTGAGTGAGAAGCTGCTCTACTGCATTGAGGCTAGCCTCTAGGTAACAGTATATAACAGGCTGGAATTCCGATACACTCGCCACACACAATGGAGGTCTGGTAAAGAGGGAGCATGTTGTGAACATAGTCACCTTTCTGTGGAAGTGGTCATTAAAGCAACAGAAAAGCAAGAGAGAAAGAGAAAGCAAGAGTTTTTGTTTTATTTGGACCTGGGGTTGTTGTGAAACTCATTATGGTTTGCTAGTTAGTAATAAGCTGTGAAGGTTAAAGAGTGTACAGTTGCTATTGAAATGATTCAACCCTCATTGCAAATTAGGCTCATCAAAATGTACAAACCTTCAGCTGTTTGCAATAAATCAGTTAAAGAGTAATTTAAATAGCTCAACCCAACTAATAATATAAGTGCTTTTTCCACATTCAACACAGAATGCCACTTTTAGTGATGACTGCAGTCTCAGAATTATTCCAGACAAGCATCTTTAGTACTTGGTAGAGCACCCTTTTACTGGTATAACCTGCTGCAAACGTGATGCATAGCCAGACACCAGTTTCTGAAAGGGTTTCTGAGGAATCTTAGCCCAGTCTTTATAGACAATGGCCTCCAGTTCACTAATATTCTTGGGCTTGTATGCTGCAACCACCTTCTTCAAATCTCACCAATCCCACCAAAGAAAATCAGGCAACTGTGACAGTCACTCCAGGACTTTTCAGGTCTTCTTCTTAAACCAAGACTTGGTGGACTTTGAGGTATTCTTGACATCACTGACCTTATTGGAAGCACTTGTTATATTAGTTTCATTGAGCTATTTAAATTGTCCTTGTTTGATTGGTTTATTGCAAACAGCTGAAATTTGCAATAAGGATTGTATCATTTTAGTTGCAACTGTGTTTGTTTACCTGTGGCCTACAGGAGGTCCTCGCTCAGCCTCTGGCTCTCCGTCTCAGTCTGCTCATGGCTCTCCACAGCGAGCCCGCTCTGCTACCACCTCACCCAGTCAGGCCTTCCAGCCTGGCCCTATTCCAGCCTCCGGTTCTGCAGGAGCGTCTCAGAAACAAGCACCGCAGCTCAAGTAAGTCAGCTGTTTTGTGTGTGCACTACCATCAATGTGTTTTGCACACAGTGAGTACAGATTTGATCAAGATCAGTGATATCAGATTTGATTTGAAGTGGTGGATACGACTTAAATGAATAAAATGACCAGATTAGAAAAAAATTTAATTTCTTATTTATCACAAGTAGGGCTGCACCTAACAATATATATTTTTTATTGATTAGTCTAGCGTTTTTTAATGTGTTAGAAGGGGGGGCCCAGAAGCACAAGGAAAACACATGGTCATCCTAGACTTAATGTATTAAAGGGTAAACACATGTGATCTATAAATGGTTAAAAACACTAAACGACTATGCTCTGACTGGACAATCTAACAAAATTTAATAATAAATAAAATTCAAGTCACTTCCCGGAGGAAGACTAGAGCAAGTTTTAACGTCCAAAATAAAATTATTTTACAGTATTTATTTTGTAATGTTTTTGAGCATTGCTGTTTTGTTTACATAAGTAAGAATTTTCTCAATGAGTGCAGTTTTAGCAAACGTTTTCCTTAACAAAATGACTAAAAGTAGTGCATATGTGTGTGTGGTAATTTGTTGTCAAAGAACACAAGGGGCTGTGGAATTGATGACATCTTGATGCCATGAATCTTAGACAAACATGTATATAATGTTGAGATACCAAAAGAATTGTACAATACTTCTCTTATTTAGGTTTGTTAAAGTGCGTGATGATTTATGTGTGATATTTGTTAAGTGTGTTTGTTCCTTCATACATTGGCCTTTTCATCAATTTGTAACTACCAGGTATCAAAAGTTTGTAAAACAGTTGGAGTTGAGCACAAAGTCTTGATTGTGGTTATTTTTTTTTTTTGCCATGCAACATATATTTAACTGACCACCAATTGTCGAATAACAACAATTGGCGTTTTACTTTAAGCTACTTTTTGGCAGCATTCATGATAACACACTCCCCCTCATGTTCTGCTTAATTATACACTCATTCGTTTACTGTTCTGATTCTCAAGCAAGTAACTGATCCCTGATATACACTACTTTATTCTATTTTCTTTTAGCAAATCGCAGTCGCTCACAAACACCTTCACAGAGACTCTGAGGGGCAACCCCACAGATGATGAGGCCAAAGCCGAGACCATCCGCAGCCTCCGCCAGTCCTTTGCCAGCCTCTTCTCTGACTAATCCACACACATACTCACACACACAGCGACCAGCACTTTGGGATGAAAGATGTTCTGAAGGTCAGCAGATTCTGTGTGAAGCTTAAAGGATAGGTAACTCTGACCGTACGGCGTACTGTAGGCTAATGTTTATGAGTATGAGTAGTAGTTGTTTAATCTATCTTCAAAATCACAGAAAACCAGTGTCCCACATACATAACCCTCTCCACCCCGGGTCTTTGGGGATTAAGGGCCTGTGTTATCAGATAAGAACTAATTGCTTGAACTGAATTATATTTATTTCATGAGTTTTATTGAAAAAATTCTTTGACCACATTCCTTGGTTTGGCCATTTAGTTTTTACCATGTTTTTTTAATGCGTAGTAATTGCAAGTACTATTCAGACCATTACCACAGAAGCCCTGTATTATTTGACTGATTCACATAGGACACTTGTTTATTAATTACATAGATGAGGGTGTCCCTTTACACATTGTCACCACACCAAAACAGTTTTACACATAACACCTCCCACTGCTCACAAGTACAACACTTATACTGTCGCTCTCTTAAAGCTAGCTTGCTAGCAGTCGTTAGCAGTTGTGTAGCAGTAGTTTACAGCCACCAAACTTTTCATAAAATCAACTAGAATTACTTTAATCATATTGCAGACTTTAGTTTTATGTGTCATTAGCTTGTTGTAGGTCATTACTTACTGGCTTAATTTGGGATGAGTAGAGTAAAAGTCAGTGCCTCCTAGAGTGCCTCCATAAAGAGACAGAGACAGAAACAAAATCATTCAGTGCGCTTTGGTGTGAAAGGCTCAATTACAGATGAATTTACTGGCTTTTTTTCTTTTCTTTTTTTTTTTAAACTGTAGTAGTGGTAGAAACCAGGGATCGCTAAGACTACACCCATTAGAGAACACGAGTGACAGTGAACACATGTCTGGGTTTTATATATATATAATGTAGATGAATCTGATAATGCATTTTTTTTCTGGGGACGGTTGGCTTACCCTACCCATCATAAATGCTCTCAGCACATGATGAAATGATGACCAGTATGCCAGTTATAGGAGAAGTTTAACCGTCCAACTGGGTGTACGTTTATGTGTGTGTGTCTATTTCAGCATTTCATCTGCGGTTTCAGATGAATTGGCCTTGAGATCAGTGATTTTGCTGGTCAGTCAAAGCGTCCCAGTGTTCTATCATGCCTCTTAATCCAGTCACACACAGATGTGGATATATGTCAACGTTGCCTTCTGCTTAGATATAAAGAATTAAGATTAAGGAGTGGAGAAATGGTGCATGCAATTTTTTTTGTCCACAGAGCTAAAAAAGAAAAAAGTTGAACATGTTGACATGAGTCAGATGAGACTAAAAGCACTGACATAACCAGGCCATAATTACATTACTGCATCAAATACTGCACTAAAATAAGTCAGTCTCAGTAGTGCTTTAGTGTGTATTGTATGATGAGTGTTGCTAAGAGCTCTGATCTGCCACAAGCAGTTCAAACAGCTGTTGTTTCATTGAAAATTCGTGGACAAAGCCATGAATTATGTAGTACCTGTATCATGCAATATACCACAGTAGGAACATAGAAATGATTGTTATTTCTAAACAGATCAGTCTTCCATTAAAAATGAATCTTCCCTTTATAAATGAAGATGTACTTGACAGTGTATTTTTTGTAAATACTACTCTCTCATTTCTTGGGCATTTTATGTGTTTACTTTGCTTGGAAACTCTGACAGTGGCATGCAAGGAAATAAATAAAAAAAACTAATTTGCCAAAAAGTAATGTATTTATAAAATGGAATAAAAAGGAATTCAATAATTATAGATGAGATGAAAAAGTATTGATGACCTAGGGGTTACACCAGAAAACCATCAGTTCATTGACATAAAATGTTTTTTCTGAGAAGCAGAAAGGTTAAAGTTACTCAACATTCTAGGTGTTATATCTGCCTTATTGTTTTTCCTTTTTTTGTATTGTGCAATATAGGAAAGTATTTGTGACCATGAATTGTGATTCTGCCTGTGATGATGCGTGGCTGAGTCTCTTTCTTATTTCTAACTTAAACGGACCAAATTCTGTGTTTATGGAAAAAACTAAGTGTAACACTGCTGTAATGGAATTTATTTTAATTCTGTTTTTTTTAAAGAATGCCTAATCTCAATGTGCTTATTAATATTAATATTATCATTTCTTTCCATGCACATTATGAGGTGCAATGAAAAAGCCATAAAATAGAAATGATTGAGGGTTTTAGTCGGTTCATTTACTGTTCTGCATTCATATTTAGAAGCATTAAGCTACTTCAAATACTTGATTTAGTCTTAATTTAGTCTTTCTTATATAGCCAGTAAACTTATGATAGATATGTTGCAATGTATATAATGTGTAGAGTTTTGACGAGTCTATTGAAGTCTCCCAGTTAATTAATGAACTAACTGAACCTCTGGTCTCTGTTAAAGGAATACTCTAGCATTTTTTCAACTTAATTTCTAAGACATTATTTGACAACTGAGTGCATTAACATGCACCTAATAATCCAGTAACTGCAGACAAACAGATTTTGTTAATAATCCAATTAACGCGTTTACATGCATGTGATTTCTACTTTGCAACCAGCCAATAATCTCACAGAAGCATGCAACATAACCTTTAACGTAGCCTGCTGTGAATTTTTGTAAACCTTAACCCACGTTACCATTTTTATGGTTTCTAAAAGTACACAATGCTGCTCTTCTTACAGCCAGCTATCAATATTGCTACAAAGATGAAGACAAGCTTTTCCTTTCTTTTTTTTTTTGAGCGAGCATAATGAGAGAACCAAAAACATTTTTAGACCTTCACCCAGTATAAAAAAATAAAACTATTCTATTTACATGACCACTTAACTGCAGAAATCAGATTATGGTCAGATTAATGAGTGAGTGTAAGCACACTCAATTAATGCCACAAGATGTGTATATATCATTATTTGTTCCTGCGCTCTGCAGAGTAAGGCTATTTGAGATTGTTCTTCTATGTTTTTTTTCCTGTAAGTACTTTTGATATGTCCAGAAACCACAGCAGAAATAATAGTACTACTAATAGTAATGATAACAGCAACAATTTTTAGATTAATCTATTTTTCTTCAGATTAAGCTTTAACTGGCTTAATCGTGGCGTGCAGGTTAAAGCTTATTCTTATTTCAGTTAAAGCTTACCGAGCTGTAGTCTCCATGGCTGCTAAGCTTAACCTGACAATACTGAAGTGCTGACACATGACTGTTTCTCTCAAAAACCAAATTCTTTGTTCGATGTGTCAAAGCTGACACTCAGTTTTGAGAATCCTCTCAAATGTGCACTCTACTATTGACTTTTTGTATCTGCCTGCAGTGCTGAGAACATTCAACCAGAGCTGCGCAACAGCCTTGTTTTAGCCTTGCTAATGTGTTTTTTTTTTTGTTTGTTTGTTTTTTTAAACCAGCAGTAAATAGCATCTAACAGTCACTGGGGGCTGCTCTCATCAGCTCTAATGTGGTTAATCTGTAGCATATCAACGCAGCCAAACTTTCCTTTACCTAAAATACAAAAATGTCAGAAAACACATAGACTCAAAATACACTCACAATAGAAGCAATTCAATATATAAAGACTAAGTTGAAAAAAAGCTGGAGAATCCCTTTTAGCTCCTTAAAAATGTATTGAGGGAACTATTTATCATGGTATACATATTTGCTGTGGTCATATTGTGTATGTATTTATATAACTTTATTTTATTTATATACTTTATTTATATAATTTGTATTTAATTACTTTTTAAATACCTTGTTTCTATCAGCCAACTGTGTTCTTTAAGAAGTATAGAGAATTTACATATTTGATTTTAACACCTGATGTCTTTTTCCTGATATTTGCCATATGTGAGTACTTATGACATGGAGATTAGTTATATAGCTGAGGGGATAGCTGTCTATTACCACTTGACCTGCGGTCACTGGGCTACCTCACCTGTCTCCTGTCTCTCTAAATGCAAATATATCTGTCATTTACACACAATGCAGTAAATGCCCAAGCTGTATCCTTAGCAGAAGTATTTCTTGTTTTGCTTTAATTTTTGATGAAAGTTACAGGGGAAAAAAACAAGATTCCTTGATCTTACTGATGTCAAACATGCTGCATTGGGTTACAACATGATTATTAGTATGCACTGCAAGTCATTTACAGACATGACTCAAAACCAGCCATTGCAGCCATTAATAAAGAAGTTTTCATTTTCCATTCTTACAGTAATTCTAGCCGAATGAGCCTACAACATACATGTAAAAACCCAATTATACACACTACACAAATAAACACATCACAGTGTAGAAACAAAAGATAACAGTGAGGAGCATACACATACATAAACATGTTCATGTGTTTTGTCATATTGCAGTGAGTGTATGCAGTGTAGTGGTTTTATATTCATTAATTGTGGCATGATTAAGACTCTCTGGTGCCTCTGTAGTGTAGTTGACTAATAAATATATCAGTGTTTCTGTCTGAATGCTTTATGTATAGTGTGTGTGACTATACATGTGCTTTAAATGTAAGACATGGCATTTTGTTACCATTTTTGGTTCTCTGTTTTGGTTCATGCAAAAACTAATAAAATGGACAGTGTTTAATATATATGGGTCTTTATTTTGCTTATTTATTTATATAGATGCAATCTTTAATCAAAGATATACAGACTGGAAAAAAACAATTACTCCAAATGTACCCTTGAAGACTTTTTCGTCCATATTGTCCACATTTAAATGCTTAAATTATGCTTTATTTGATTAAAGGGTTCGCCTGGTACAAGAAAAACCCACTCCAACTCATCCCAAACATCTCACTACAGAAAATGAAAGAGGGAGGGGGTGCTTTATACCTCTTTTTGTGGATGCTTAGCATTGTGCATGGTGATCTTGCCCTAATGTGTCAATCTCAATCTCAGAGCATCCCATTCTACTGGCAATACTTTTTGTATGGAGATTACACAAACTGTTTGTGTAGCTTAACTGGGCCAGCACTGAGTGCACCTTAAAGTTCCTGAATTGCTAATTACAATGAGTAATCTGGATACGTTTGTTTGATTTTTTATTTTTTTTTTGGCAAATGTAAGACAAGCCTGGGTTCTTTTGTGACCACCTGAACAAAAATGTTGGTAGGCTGGCCACTCAAGGAAAAGTTCACCACTCTTCCAAGTTTTCTCCGTTTGTATATTATGGCTCTTACTGTGGTTCACTAAAGTCCCAGAGCCTTCAATGGCTATGTAATCCTTTTCAGAGTGATAGGTTTCAATGACTTTGTTTCACACCTGTATTTGAACCTTCGAGCCTGCTTCACACTGTCAGGTTCTATTTAGGTGATGTTTAGATTCAACAGGTCTGACAGGATTCATGTTAACATGTAGGTGATATACGTTTTGAATAAATATTTATCTTCAAAAAATGGTATTATTTTAAAAGCTGCATCGTGTTTGCTTGTGATGTCTTTATTTTATATTAAAATTAATTATAAAATAGTAAAAGAAAAGAATGAAAAAGAAGAAAATAAGAGAAACACTTTCGCAGAACTGTAGTTTGTATAATAATGTAACAGACACCATATGGTTATTTAGAAACCATCTGGTGTACCTGCAAAGTCCACTAACAGTATTTGTCTCTTTAATAACCTTTAAGATTGTCCATCATCCAGACAAAAGTTTAGCCATTTACCTCTTACTTCTGAGGTCAGGAATAGTCAGTCAAGTAAGTGTGTACTTAATGACTTACACTTTACCCTATACTCCAGATGTTTTGAACTTCACATTTAATTATTTTAGCTACAGATAGTTTTAGATGCCTGTGCTGCTGATGATTATGAAGATTTAAGAAAAATTGTCAATCTCTAAGTGAACACTAGAGGGCAGCACCATCCTAGTTAACAAACTACAAAGTGTGTTTGGCAATGCTTCACCTAAAGGCGCCTCAGTAAACAACAAATATGCCATTGACTTCAAGCCACCAAATAAAACAAATCAGACAAGAATATTAGTGACATGACAAATGACACTAGTCCTTTATTTATTGAGGAAAATTATTTTATCTATGAGTGGCAAACGTACAGTGGGGGAAAAAAGTATTTGGTCACCTACAAACAAGCAAGATTTCTGGCTGTCACAGACCGCTAACTTCTTCTTTAAGAGGCTTCTCTGTCCTCCACTCATTACCTGTATTAATGGCACCTGTTTGAACTCGTTAACAGTATAAAAGACACCTGCCCACAACCTCAAACAGTCACACTCCAAACTTCACTATGGTGAAGACCAAAGAGCTGTCGAAAGACACCAGAAACAAAATTGTAGACCTGCACCAGTCTGGGAAGACTGAATCTGCAATAGGCAAGCAGCTTGGTGTGAAGAAATCTACTGTGGGAGCAATAATCAGAAAATGGAAGACCTACAAGACCACTGCTAATCTCCCTCGATCAGGGGCTCCACACAAGATCTCAGCCTGTGGGGTCAAAATTATCACAAGAACAGTGAGCAAAAATCCCAGAACCACACGGGGTGACCTAGTGAATGACCTGCAGAAAGCTGGGACCAACGTTACAAAGGCTACCGTCAGTAACACACTACGCCGCCAGGGACTCAGAACTTGCAGTGCCAGACGTGTTCCCCTGCTTAAGCCAGTACATATTTGGGCACGTCTGAAGTTTGCTAGAGAGCATTTGGATGTTCCGGAAGAGTATTGGGAGAATGTCTTATGGTCAGATGAATCCAAAGTAGAACTGTTTGGTAAGAAGTAAATAGTGATGCTTTTCGGCTGCAGGTGCATACCTTTACCTGCATACTTTTTTTTTTCGCCAATTACTCAACCCATACATGTTCTCCCCCTTTAACATGCAATGCTCTAGACACTGGGAGGGTGAAAATCGACACACCTTCATGTGCTGTTAGTCATCGCTTCTGACCTGCAGCGTCCCCAGTCACTTGGAGGACAGTACTGTGTTTCCGACTCTTTAGCATCAGCCAGCAAACATCAGTGCTGGCCAGCATTGCACTGGAGTGATATGTGTTTGACAACCATGATTTAATGCTGTCATGTCTTCTTACATTATTTCTTTTTTTTCTGTTTTTTACTAATTACTAATTATGTAAAGCTGCTTTGTGACAACAGTAGTTGTAAAACGCGCTATACAAATACATTTGACTTGACTTGAATTTAAGGTGTTTACATATAGGCTTCAGTCTCTGTACTTGGGGCTTATGTATGAACTGAACAAGACTCCACCTTGTTTATTCAGACACTTTGTCACTGGTCCCAATTACTGTGTTATTTGTTTGGGGACCCTGATTACGATTGGTCATAATAATCACCTACTTAGTTCTGACACCCTTCCCTGACGGTTATTGGTTGTAATTACCATGTTGGTCCATAGACCTTGCCCTGACTGTGACTGGTCCTAATGATAACCCCATTTGTTCTGAGACTGACTGCGATGGGTCCTTATACCGTTCCATTGTTTTTCTGAAATCTCCCTTTGATTGGGTTTTGTTCTAACGACCACCTAACACTTTATTTGTACCAAGTCACACCCCAGAATGCAAATGACTCTAATTTCCATCTCTTTTGTTCTGAAACTTTCTGACTTTGGTTCTAATCATAACCTAGTTTGTTCTAAAACCTTCTCCAGACTGTGACTGCTCCTTATGAATGAATGCAACAACAGAAGTTGTGACATCTACCAAGAATAATATAATTTTGTTTATAGTTGTTTATAGACTTTAACACCAGACCACAAGGCTACAGTTGAAACCAGAAGTTTACATACACTACATAAAAAGACACTTATGCATTTTTTCTCCCTGTCTGACATGAATTTAGAATAAACCTTTCCCATTTTGGATCAATTAGCATACATGAAACGTAAAAAGGCAGATTAATGTTTGCAAACGCACACAGAGACAAAGACCTTAATTTTCGGAGACATGTTCTGTGGTCTGATGAAATTAATGACCATTGTTACATTTGAAGGAAAAAGGAGGACGCTTGCAAGCCTGAGAACACCATCCCAACTGTGAAACAAGGGGGTAGCAGCATCATGTTGTTGGGTTGTTTTGCTGCAGGAGGGACTGGTGCACTTAATAAAATTGATGGTATCATAAGGAAAGAACATTATGTGTAAATACTATAGCAACACCTCAAGACACCAGCCAGGAAGTTAAAGCTTGGGTGCAAATGGGTCTTCCAAATTGACAATGACCATCACAAAGCCCTGATCACAATCCTATTGAAAATGTATGGGCAAAGCTGAAAAGGCATGTGCGAGCAAGGTGGCCTACAAACATGGCTCAGTTACACCAGTTCTGTCAGGAGGAGTTTTCCTGCCATCTATTGTGAGAAGCTTGTAGAAGGATTTCCAAAAGGTTTGACCCAAGTCATACAGTTTAAGGGCAATGGTACCAAATACTAAAGAAATATATTTAAACTTTTGACTTTGAAGAAAGTAATAAAAATTGTCTCATTATTCTGGCATTTAGCAAATAGAAATAATTTTGGTAATCCTAATTGACCAAAAAACGGAAAAGTTTATTGTAAATTCATGTCAGACAGTGAGGAAAAAATGCATACATGTATTTTTATATAGTGTATGCAAACTTCTGTTTTTAACTGTACATTCACACAGCAGGAAAAGTGACCCAAATCCAATCAACAATCCACTTGTTTTTCAGTTTTCCTTTTAATGTGACCTATATTTGGCATTTGAACTGTTCACGCTCCAAAACCAAAAGAGTAATGCTTCACGTAAGGTTTTGGTTTCAGCAGCAGCAGCATTATTACAGCAGCTATCCAGGTTTTGGAATAGATGTACTGAATTTCCCAATATTAGCCTTTTTTTTTTTTTTTTACCACAAATGAATTGGCCTAAATTGGATCTGGAAATATCAGATATGGTGTGTTTTTGCTGTTCACACAGCCACACTGATAACAGATCAGTGTCACATATGACCGGATTTGGGCCACTTTGACATGCTGTGTATATAGCCATAGGCATAGTCTTCATACTCAGCAGTCAATATTTAAAAGAACTTTAAAATTGAAGCTCTGCTCTATTAAATTACAAGAACATTTCACATAAAGTGTTTTTTTTTTCTCACTTTTTGCACTTATTTACAGAAGCAATGATTGTGAATCTGATTTAGTTGAATTCAGTTCAGTCCTAACCAGAGTACGCAGCTCACTGTGGATTGGATACCTGGAGCTTTTTCAAATTTAAAAATATCTTCACTTTTTCATTCATACACTCTCCAAGAAATGTACACACGTCATTTGCATCCTTGTTCCACTTTAAAAAAAGGTGCTCCGGTTGCCTATGCATGTGTTGACTAGGTTAGTGTGTTCCCTCATTAGCAAATTCTGTGTACCATAAAGAAAGAACAGGAAAAAGGCTCAGCACCTCCTTAAGTTGAAAACAAGGAAAGACCTTGGTTACCATGGCAACTGCAATGGCTCAGCAAATGCAAAGGAGTGTGTAGACTCTGTGAGGATAGAAGAGTCACCAAAATACCCTGCACTTGCAGTTGCCAACTAAAATGGATTGTAAGTTATGTCCAGATCCATGTGAACTCTGGTCTCTATAGACCAGTGACTGGAACTATTTTTCACACACTGTCTCACACTTTTTTTGTGATTAATAAACAGATGTACCCAATATAGAAGTTAGCTGGCTAGCCAACAGCTCTTAATCCCTGGAAGTAAGTGTTCGTTGTAGACTACAATTGGTTTTGAATCTGATGAGGGCTGCTACAGAAAGCCAGAAATTGGTGTGAAGCAAAGTAGTTGTGCTGCCACGTTCTGGATAATTTGCAATGGCCTGATAGTACACCAGGAGAGAGTTCTAGTTTTTAAATCTAAGGTGTTATGTATCTGGGTAGCCTAAAGAGCAATGGTCAATTTATTTGAATGTTGTAGAGGAAAACCCATTCAAAAATGTGGGGGAGATTCACAAAGAGTGGACTGCAGCTGGAGTCTTCAAAAACCACCATGCACAGACATATGTAAGACATGGGTTTCAGCTGTCGCATTCCTTGTGTCAAGCCACTCTTGAACAAGAGACAGCATCAGAAGCGTCTCGCCTGGCCTAAAGACAAAAAGGACTGGACTGCTGCTGAGTGGTCCAAAGTTATGTTCTCTGATGAAACTAAATTTTGCCTTTGGAAATCAAGGTCCCAAAGTCTGGAGGAAGAGAGGAGATGCAAAGAATCCACGTTGCTTGAGGTCCAGTGTAAAGTTTCCAGAGTCAGTGATGGTTTGGGGTGCCATGTCATCTGCTGGTGTTGGTCCACAGTGTTTTCTGAGGTCCAAGGTCAATGCAGCCGTCTACCAGGAAGTTTTAGAGCACTTCATGCTTCCTGCTGCTGACCAACTTAATGGAGATGCAGATTTCATTTTCCAACAGGAC
The DNA here is from genome assembly GCF_030463535.1 of Salminus brasiliensis. Classification (NCBI taxonomy): domain Eukaryota; kingdom Metazoa; phylum Chordata; class Actinopteri; order Characiformes; family Bryconidae; genus Salminus; species Salminus brasiliensis. The sequence goes on from NC_132879.1 coordinate 39,850,171, forward strand.
GTGGCACCTGCACACAGTGCCAAAGCTACTCATAACACCTGAGCAGTCCCACAGACTGATGGACTCCATGCCACGCTGCAGTAATCCAGGCTAAAGGAGCCCAAACTAAGTATTGAGTGCTGTACATGCTCATACTTTTCATTTGGCCAACATTTCTAAAAATTCTTTTTTTTGTATTGGTCTTAAGTAATATTCAAATTTTCTGAGATACTGAATTTGGGGTCAGTTCTAACCATTAAAAGTAAAAGAAATAAACACTTAAAATATATCAGTATATCAGTATAATGAATGAATGTATGAATATAATATACAAGTTTCACTTTTAGAATGGAATTATTGAAATAAATCAACTTTTTCATGATATTCTAATCTTATGACCAGCACCTGTGTGTGTGTATATATATATATATATATATATATATATATATATATTATTTTTTTTAATGTTATTTAAGCTACAGTATTGTTTCCAAGCTGTTGCTGCCAGAAAAAGAAGTGAGGCTTCCCAACCTCCTAAATCCCAGTTCAACGTCCGACTGCATCTAATGTCAGTTTCTTGACTTGCAAAAAAGAATGTGTGACTTGTACAAAATGCTGTACTCACAGGCCAGTGGGACAGTTTTCTATTCACCTTTCCAGACTTTCAAAATGTTGAGTGCAGCAGGGAGAATTTCTGCTCTCAGCCTGTGAGTCCTCCAGTCAGTAAAATATCCTCTGCCCTCTGCATTGGATTCAATTCCAATGTATTTATGTAGCGATTTTTACAACAAATGTTGTCACAAAGCAGCTTTACAGAGATCTGGTTCCAAGCCTCTTTTCAACAAGCTAGTGGCAACAGTATCAAGGAAAAACTCTCTCAGAAGAACACTGGTTGCTCTTTCCATCATAGTAAGGAGGAAAAATAACTCAATATACAGTTGTGATCAGAAGTTTCCATACACTTATTATGGACATGAATGTCATGGCAATATTGGGCTTTAAGATATTTATTTGACCAGTTGCTTTATTCTGGGGCAGAAAGAGTGCACAACATACATCTTTATTAAAAAAAAAACCTCTCTGCCTCTCTTATCCATCTTCTTATCCACTTCTTCCTGGTCAGGGTCCAGAGCCTACCTGGGTTCAAGACAGGAATACCCCCTGAACAAAGCACCATTCACATACTCACACCTAGGCACATGGACAATTCACCCAAAATATATATTTTTATGGAGCTGGAAAGAAACTGGAATACAGGGTGGAAACCCATACAGACACAGAGAAAACACACCATATTCCTCACAGAAAGTAGACTGGAGCAGGAATTGAACCCACAAATCTCTTGGAGCCATTTGTAAGCAATTGCAGATTGCAAGATCATCATTCAAAGAAACAATACACAAATCTGCCAAACTAGTATACCTTGGGGTATACAAGATGATAGGTCTGAAATATATAATATTAAGTCGTCTGCATATGGAGATACTCTGTATTCTGGTTATTGTTTTGAGAAAAATTAATAAGGGTTGGATTGGCACTGCAAGTAAACTTAAGCAATTTTACCACATTTAGAAAACTTGTGCATCGAATTCTTGTGAAAGATGTGTGCTGTACCCTCATTCTGCCCACCAGAAAATAACAGTTTTGTAAGTATGGTAAAAAACTTTTAGATAAATTCTCCTCAATCCTCCTTTAACCTACATCAGGGGGAGTTTACAAAACAACTAAATTAAATAAATAACTTAAATAACTTTACTTCATAACTTCCTTCCATGTCATTGGCTATGAAGTGAGCAAATTTAACCATTGGTGTCGTATGGATTAAAATACATTAATTAAATATGTCTACTTCTAATGGTGGTGCACAACATTTACATATTATTTTGTAACATCAAGTACTAAATAAACATCATCATTTTCATTATAAAAACACTTTCTCTGAAATTGTCATGCTGCCATCTTGTGCCCAAAAATAATATTTTTTTTGTTCCTTTTTAACCTAAATTAGGGGGTGTTTACAAAGCAGGGTTTCTCAGATAAGTTCAACACCCTTCCTGCAGACACTCTGAAGCCACTTAGACTGTTGTGCCGCCAGAGTTAAAAAGAGTTAGCTAGTAAATTCAATGAACAAATCTCAGATGTAAACTTATTTAATGACACTGTATGTAAGCATACATTTATACACCGGAGACCTGGTCTTTAACTGTGTTTAGCATTCATTTTAAAGAGTGTGGCATGAGAGCTTCCCACTGGTGCCAGCAACTGTATGTGTAGGATTATGAGATGAAATACATTGAACAATCATTGCTACATAGCTTGTCTTATTTTATCTTATTCTCCTTAATCACGTGCCAGTAATAGAGGCTACTTACTGTGGAAGGAGCAGAAGGTCACTCAACAATTATGGTGAGCATGAAACATGAGGTTTGAAGTCCAAACATATAAATAACTTACAGTTAATTAAAAACATACAGTAAGTAACATGAGTGAGAAGTTAAAGAAATAAACTTTTTCAGACAGATCTTTAAAGTTAGTTACACATTTAATCAAACCCAGAGAGAATGGCTCACTCTTGACTCTAAATCTAGTTTCAGAACTAAAAAATGAAAAAGATGTGTTAAGATTATACCTTACTATTACACACACACACATATTAGTATATGACTTTGCACATTTTAATAAAAATTAATATGTTATAGTTATTTTTTTTTTCATTTGGAAGAGTTAGAAAGAAATGGAGTAATTTAAAGATTTTCCCATTTTTGCATAAACAAGCTAAGTTTTAAAAAGATCAAGATTTAAGGTCAGGTTTCTTTTCAGTATGTCGCTTTAGATAATATGCATAGACGTTGATTAAGTAGCAGTACTGCCCTACTCTGGACTGAACTGCTAAACAGTATGTCTGTAGAATAGTCAGTTTTAGCTGCATTTGGGAGACAGTGTCAAAGAGCCCCTAATATTTGAACTGTTTAGCATTATCCCACTGTTGTAAAATAATTCTAGAAGCTAATTCTGTCTGAAATTATTGCTTAGCAGACATTTTCATGGGACCACTTATGATGTTTGTGTGAGTTTACATGACTATTTTCCATCTTCTTTTTATCTGTTTAGGCTGGCTCACTAAAAATGTAACAATGTAGGTCTATGTCTTTGTTGATGATTGATGTTTGTCTTTCACTTTATCAATGATGTATATACACAATCTTGCCTACAAAAAGTATCCTACAGACCAAAACCACAAACAAGCAGTGATGCAGAAGTGGAATCTAAGAAACATTGTGAATTTAAAATGCAACCTTTACAGCTTGATTAGAACTCCATATGAAAATGCTTCACAGCTGCTCTCTGTTGAAAGTCTAGAAAGGTGAACTTTAGACAGCAGGGGTTCAATCTGCCACCTGAGGCAGCACAGAGAGAGAGAGAAACCCCCACTGAGTTAGTGCATTAATAAAGAGGAGATCTCAATGCCTTTGTAACCCAATGCGTTCATACAGGTCCAGACTCTCCTGAGGGCAAACACAGTGAGAGTAGAGCAGAGGTGGACAGGGGCACCCTAGCCACCCTCTGGTTTGAGCTCCAGCTGTGCCGTGTGTGGTCCATCACTGAGGTTGTAAACGTCCTCATCTTAGCAGATAGAAACGATGAGACTGTCTCAATTTTCCCCTGATGTGACCTACTTCCCGGTTGTGTAATAAGTTTCTTTGTGAGTTCTTTTCAAGTCAAACTGCATGGAACAGAACTCACTGGACTAGACACAGTTCAGGTTCTTCAATGTAATAAACCTGGGGGACAAACATCAGCAGGGCCCCCGCTCAGCACAGCAGTGTTGGGATGAAGCTGAGGTTGCCTTCTTTTTAGAATTGCACCTTAAATTGGACAGCAGCTACATTCTATAGTCTAAACGGGTGCCAGAACATAACTGTCGCACCAATTAGGGTGGAACAGAAATTTGAATAGGAACCAGCAATTGAGAAGCCAATTTAGCCTGGGCATGTTTGGCATGTCTGTTATGGCCACTTATATCTTACATACATTTTTGTATATTCTAGAAAGTTCAAGCAGTGTTGCAGGGCATGTGGACTACATACTCATTATTTTCCAAGATTGATTAAGTGGCTGTTAGAAACCTAGGGAGCTCTCAATCTATAGGAAAAGTGTGATGGAGGGATGGACGTCCACACAGCTTGCTGATTTCCATATTTAAACACACAAAATGCTGGGCTTCATAAATCATAAGTCTGTGCTGCACTCAAATGTGGGTTTGGGAGGTAACTAATGAATACTGACTCACCATACAGCAGGCGGTCTCACTTCTTCTCACTTCTACATTCTACGTTCAAAAAGTTCAGCTTAAATAAAGGTGCTTAAAAAAAACGACTTTTTGTTTTGTTTGATTGACTGATGGATGCTTTTGCTAAGATTTCCAAATCAAACTGTAAGAAAGAGACAGCATAGCCAGAGACAAACTATGCACCTTAAATGCCCCTGGCAGCTAGCGCCCACAGCGGTCCCAATTTCCTCAATGAGATTTGTCATCTACTAAAACCAACAAATCTCTTTCTAACAGTCCTCAAAAATACTACAAACAATGACTAATGTGGATTGTTTGGTATAGGAACCAGATCTGCTCAGGCAGCATTCTTAAAGTCAGTTTCAATATAAAAAACGATTCAAGTGTAGTTAGCCAAGAGTTAGCTGTATTTTTAGTGTCAGAACTGAAATAGTATCAGAAATGGACAAAAATATGAAGGAAGTTCAGATTTTGATATCAGCTACTACTATGTCTATGTGTTTTTGACTATGAGCATAGTTTATAACTTATGTTGTATAGTTTTTGTATGCATGTCTTAAACATTGTGCAAAGTAAGAATTTCATTGTACAATCAGTGTAACTGCCTGAATCTACTGTTTTTGCAATGCAACACACCAGGTGTCTAATTTTATAGATAACAGTGTGTCATATACAGCGCTAAGACATGACGGAATACAAGTTTTGGGAAAAGGTATTCAGAATTCAGTATTTCAGTACTCTATATTTCATTTAACAAAACTGCAGTATTCAGACATTCAGTTGCATTTAAGTGAATACTCTAAAAATGGTTTGTGCAATCAAACTAAAAGTACTATAAATACTTAGTGGTAACAATCATTTGAGCTTATATAGTAATGTAATGTAGTTTTCTCTTTTTTTTACTGTATTTTAGAGAAACATATCCACTTGAAACAAATGAAACAAAATAGACAAATTAGACAAAATGTTATTTACTTTAAAGGTAAATAAAAACAGCTTAAAATGTACATTACGAGGTGAATAATAAAGACAGGTAGCTAGAAACCGTGTGTAAATTAAATAAGTAAGTAAGTAAAAATCAATGACAATGATTTTTAATATTCCGCCTGCACTACTTTTTCAGAAGTAGAACCACAGGAGCAAGTCTGGTTAAAAGTACTTGATAACTCTGATGTTTGAAACATAGGTTAGCTGTAAATGATGGGCTATAAGCTTTAATTAAATTAGCTTCAAAGTCCCAGTGCAAAAATACAGAAGCAAACTCCAGACAACAACAAACTTGTCAAAAAATGTCTCAGCTGATCAAGTACATTTGAGAAAATATAGATTTTGCACCAAATAGATTTTGCAAAAATCAAATGAAATGATCACTTATCATTATTTCACTCATTATTTCAATCCCTATATGGACACCAAAATGTATTCACCAAAAGTGAAAACATGCACCTACTTCCCTGTGAGCTTGTGTTGCTACGTGACTATATATAACCTGCGACAGCAGCCTGGTCCCAGCTGTGCACTGTTGGTTAGAGTTAGAGAGGAACTCAGAAGGGAACTGTGGTCTCCTATAGCTGCTATTCTCAGAGATGCAGTAGTAATTATCCTCCCATCACTTCTGGGCACGCCTAGTCCCCACCCAAACCAAACAGAGACTAAAAGCAGCATATGCTGTACTCTGTCAGCACTGACTTTGGCCCAAAAGTCTTCTGTAAGGCTACCATCCCTTGGTCTGATATGGATTTTAACATTTGGCTGTGAAATCTGCTGTGCATGAATGAATGCATTGCATTAGTTTCACTGCAGCACTTTCAGACCTTAGAACAGTTCTAAGACTTGCTATGGTGTATGGTTGGGGTGGGAAATCTTTTTAAGATTTGCCCTATTTGCCCATTGGGGCATTTTGTATATGTTGTGCATTGTTAAAGAATCCAACTAGAGAACAACTGTTGAAGTGATGAATGGATATTGAAATCACATATCCTACGTGAGTGTGATCAGATGTTTTTTGCACATATTCTACACTTGATCAAAGGTTTTGTCAGTAGTAGGGTTTGGCAGTATCCACTTTTTTCATCTCTCTTTCATCTTAAACTATTACCATGGTATATGGTATTACCGGGGCAGGGGAAGTAAGTTGCGCAAGTATCACAAACAGTTCTACCGTGTTATTTTAGAACTAAGTTCAGTTTGCTCACAGGGTGAAAAACTAAATGGACAAGCTCAATTTAAGATTTGTCATTCAATAAGTGGTAAATCGTCAGACTGACAACTGCAACTGTTAAACTGCTCTGAACCAGGAGGGAAAATGTTAATGGTTAGCATTAGCTCAGTAGCAGGATAACAGTCAACTCACCACAGAACTAATTTAAGTCTGGCTGACTGACTGACTGACTGAAATGCCCACTTAATAACGTTTAGAATAGACTAGAATGACTCAGGTCGAGCAAATACTCAGAAAGCTGAAATGAAAGTTTTCTCGGTGGTTTTGGATCTGTAGCTCACTCGCTAAGCTAGCCTTTGCTGAGCTACCTCGGCTACAGAGACACTGAGCATCAGGTAGCTCAGTTCAGCTGCTGCTGACTAACTGCTGAGCTACCGACACAAGTGATGAGAAAATATCTTGTGTCTGAGAGCAACTGGTGTTGGGAATAACAGAAAGGTAAGGTGAGGTGTGTTTGGACAGCTACTATCACTATCTAGATTTGTCTAGCTAGATAGGTTAGCCAGCACACTAACCACCACAGCACAGCCCGTGTTCCACTGAGGCTCAAATCACACACGTTTAGAGGATAAAGCAGCATACCTACATGCAGAGTCGAGGGAATGCTTTGCTTTCAGACACATTTGGTTAGCTTGTCCTAACAAACTCATTGCATCGTTAACTCACAACTACGATGAGCTTGTTTTCCCAGAGTGTGACGTCACTACTCAGTGAGCTCCCAAAGTGCCTCCCACCCTGCAGCTCTTTTAAATGCACATGGGGGAATAAGTTTATTTAGCAGTGAACTAGAAAGACACAGAACAGAAATTTGACACATTGTGACAACCTGTCACATTACATTTAGAGCTATTCCTACTCCGGCCACTGGATGGCAGTAGCGATTTAACAAGCCAAAAAGGGACTCCATTACACTGCATGGGGGCTGAGCTAAAGTTAGCTTCATAGCTCTAGTGTGTTAAACCCTTGTTTGGGGAACGTAACTGTTCTTACACTCATGTAAGTGGAAAACTATTGATCTGTGGAAATGTAGACAAACCTTTGGAAATGCTTTGAGTGCATTCTGAGTGATTATCTGTTTGTATCTTTGCAGAAGGGTTTTTGTTTTCTTCTCTCTTTATTTTTTATTGTTCCTTGGTCCCTTTACCTCTGAGATGGCATAAATCCTTCACAGATGGACAGTTTAACTGTTTGATCCTCACCTGATACTTTCACACTAGCCTTCACGATAGCCAGGTCTCCTCTACCTCAAGGAGACTCAACAGACTGAGACATTTTTAAATATTTTGGAAAGAATGATGTAAATATTGTTTGATATGATTGATTGAATGTATCATTATACCGACCAACCCTAGTCACAGGTCCTGTTTACAGAATTTGTGTGGTTTCATGCAGTCATCATTCATTTGTACATGTTTTTTCACCTTTTTCTTCATTAGTACCATAGACATTAACTTCTGCTTTACACCAGTGCTCTTGGGTTCCATACTGTATATTATATAGTATTATATAGACAGTAGCGGATTAACCAGTACTGTTGCTAATTTTCATTTTAGTGATCATCAAACACATCATAAGTCTTAGGAAAACAAAACTTGTAGTTTCCAAAGGATGCATGAAGATCTTCAGAAGGCAGCAGTGAGTAATAATTTTTTTTACCTTGGTTAAATTCCATCTGTGTCTGATTTCCAGATACTAAATGCTGGGAACTAGAATTTCTATGCATTTTTATAAGAATCTGCCTTCCAGACATAAATTTATTGATCCATCTTCTTATTCGCTTCTTTCTTTTTAGGGTTGCAGTGAGTCCAGAGCCTACCTGGAAACACTGAATGCAAGGTAAGTAAGTATTACTCTCTGAACATGACACTAGTCCATTGCAGGGTGCCACACACACACTGTGTCTCTGTGTGGTAGTTTTAAGTGGCAGTACAGACTTCAGGAGTCTGGTTTCCATCACCAGCACTTAGAAAAATTCTGAGAAAAAATCTGTGAGTTTCTCTAGAACAAAGCATTTCACACCAAACCACTCTGGATAACTTTGTACTTAACCATTTCATTATGCACACATTCTAAAAACAACTGTTGGAATTCTTCTTTATCTCCCCAGGGCACTGGGTCTTTGTATTCTCAAAGCAGTCTCATCTCCTCTACAGACACGCGGCAAGTTAAAAACTGGAATGGAAGAGTTCATTTAATTAGCACGTTCTAGATTTCAGCCATGTCTTTGAGTATATTGGACTATTGTTACACCTGCCAGATCAATGTCTCATCTCCTCAGAACTCTTGGAGTATAATGGACAGTGCTCTGATATGGATGGGCAGCCGACCATGAAGCTGTGCCTTTGAACTGCTGGCTTCTTCAGAAACACTGACTAAAATGTTATGTTGGTTATGGATCACAACACACACAAGAATTTGTGCAGATATAAAGAACAGGCAGAGAAAAATGAAAGCAGACAGTTCTTTTCTTTCCATAACATTTATATATATCTCTATATCTAACGTTCTTGTTACAAGTGCACAGTAAGAGGGACAGGGTGCTCTGTCTTCTCAGACTGATCATTATATTACAATATGGGAATCATTTCTTACAGAAATCTTTGCCTGAAACACACGTTAAATGTTAATGTGGCTGATGCCACCTTTGGGGGCCGTTCACATTGGATTGATTTTTGGGGACAGGCACACTTATTAAGCGCATCAGGCACCCAAAGTTTTATGTGTTCTGCGGTCAAGGAGTTAAAATCATGAGCATTTTGTTCTGTACTGACCAATCAGATCACTGGTATGGTGGGCCTTTGGTGACTGCTGTAATGGGGGAGAGACTAGTGGTTGCAGTCGTTTATGGATCGAAACCATGACTATTGCAGAGCAGTGTTCATAAGGCTTGAAGACACTTAGTACTTTTATGACCAATAATGTTATATAATATTTATAATTATATATCATTTTATAGCATCAAACGTCATTAAACACTTGCTTTTTGTGATGCTTCAGTGATGCTTTTTGGAGGAACCCTTTATAAGTATTTACTGTTTGTAGGTTTTTATGAAAAACTTGCGTAGGTGTCATGCAGCACTTTTGTTAGTGTTCGGATGTTTTTGCTATCAGCATCACATCTGTAGTACAACTGAAACTGAACATCTTGATAGCACAGCTGACTAACAGTTATGACGCTACCGTTGCTTAGCAACAGGGAGACAAGCAGCCAAAAACAGCCTTTGGGGGGAAAAAAACAGCAGTGTGAATCCCCAAGAAACAAAACAGTATGGTGCAGATTTTTTTTTACTGTCTTAAAACAAGGGCTGTGAACCCTCCACACACCCAACCCACCAATCAATGACATGTAATGTACAATTCATTTAAAGATTAAGTCATTCACTTCAGATAGTAAGGCAGCAAAACACTTATTCGGTTTTAAAGGTATTTTCATCTTTTGATTGAGGGATGACCAGTGACAGTCAGAGGAACAATACAGCTGGGTAAACAATGCTGGTTGTAACATACAAAGCTGTGTAAAAACAGCCTTCACCTCCAGGCATATCTCTCCAACTTTTTTTGGTTCCACTGAAGAACTCTCCCTCATCGCACTATTTGAGATAGAATCTTCAGCAGCTCTGGAATGAGGAGACATTCCAAAACTTGGAGGACGGGTGCAGAGGCTTGCACTGTTTGATGTGAAAAATGGCACGTTGTGGACTTCATTATGAGGGTGGATGATGGTTTATTTGACAACCGGTGTCTCTGCTCTGAAAGATCTCTCCTGGGTCAACGTTAGTCGAGCACTGAATGAAATCTGCAGGCCGAGTAGTGATCTGCGAGGCTGATAACTCTGTTGATGTTTCAGTGAATCCTTCATTACAGCCCAGAGAACAAATAGACATGGCAAGGCCTTGGAGCTTAGGAAAACATTCTTCTACAAAACAAGCTATGGCACAGGTACAATTAAACATACTGTCTGTCATTTCTTTTGCACTTTACTATGGACCATGGTATACAGACAGCACATTGTGTAGCATATGCGACTCATCTTTTTGAGTTTTCTCCAACTTTCTCAACAGACAGAAATCGCAGCTAAAAGATCATAATCTTTTCTATCTGTCCAGGAAAAGCAGACCTATTACTTTTCGGTCCTTCCAGAGTGATTCTGATTCTTGGCCTAAGCAATCGAACACAGAGCAATCTCTTGCCTCCTATCAACCTTGTCTTTGTCTACCCCTCACTCTAGGCACCCTTGCCTTTTGTTACTACCTTCTCATCCTCTCTGTCCTCATTGCTCTCTCACAGTCTCCTAAAACCTCCCTAGCTGCTGATCTTGGTCAGCATCTTGTTGATAGCCTGCTTGACGTGGGTGGTGGAGCTGCGCCGGCGGGTCTTGCCCTGCACCGCCCTGCGGCGCCGCACTTCACGACATAGCTCATAGAAAGCCTCTGCCACGCCACCACCCGTGCCTACATGGTCAGCACAGGCCGAGCACTCGTAGAAGGCACAGGCCATATCAGCTGCAAGCCGCTCGCCCTCCTCCGTGGCCACCTGCCGGGCATGCTCCAGGTCCGCCTTGTTGCCCACAAGCACCAGAGGCGCATGCTTGGGCCTCTTGACTTCCTCCAGCAGGCTGCGCAGTGGGGCCACCTCTTCAAAGCTCCCACGGTCGGTGATGTCGTAGACTAAGATGAAGCCATCACCCCAGCGCATGTGACCCTCCTTCTGCAACAGGTCTTCCTGGAGATGGAAGGCACATAGGAGCGTTAGACAGTCAGAGTGAGGGTCATTTAATGAATGTAAGTTTGTGTATGTTGCACATAAAATAGTTAAATAGTGGGCTTAGAACAAACTAACGTCATCACAGGCCAACATGGCTAAAGTTACTGCGCTAAACTTAGCAGTTTGTCCTGTGATTTTGGGTGATTTGGGAGATTTTGTGATACTTTTCATTTGTAGTAATAGTAGAAGTTAACTTGCACAATTTCCCACTAACCCAAATGTAGTGGATCCATTTTCACACACTCCATCAAACTTCTTACACCAACTGTCAAACCTCTCACATACTCCGTCAAAACTGTCAATCACTGTAAAACATATACTCAGTATTAAACACAGTCACACCTCCCACACCCACCATCAAATCTCCCACACCCAGATCATCAAACCTCTCTCACACACACAAAGATTGTCAAACCTTTCTCTCACATACACACACACACTCACACACACAAATCGGCAAACCTCTCTCACACGCACACACAGATTGCCAAACCTCTCACATACACATGAACGTGCACACACAGTCGAACCTTGTGTTAAAGTTTAGATGTGTGAGAGTTAAGTTTGAATTTTCTGAATATGTGGCCTCTCTAGCCAGGTTTACAAATGGTGAGCACTTGGGTGTATGTTCGTTATTCATTCATGTAAGTGGAGTCATGAGACAAAGTTATGGACCCCAGCAGCATGTGGTTTAGCAGCCATGTAAAAATTCAAGTTCCTCTCATTCAGCTGTGTTAGAAGTGCACAGACAGCGAGGTCAGAGTGTGCTGCTGGCTGGCCAAACACTCTGGTTCCAAACAACCGCATGCTGACTGACAAGAAAAGAGATGCTTCTGAAAGCCCAAATATACACACTGTCTTCATTCTCACCAGTTATCTTGTGTTCATGACCGAAGGCATGGCCTTGGCATAACTAGGCAGAGCTCCTGTCAGATATTTTCATCCAGGCAGCTTTACTCTATGTTCTATCCACACTCTTCGTGCCTATAAAAAGCATAACTGTGTACCAGAGTGCTGGCTTTAGCACAAACTTGTCAGGAAGTGCTTCTCCAAAATCATATGCTAAAACAGTGTGGTGCAATGAGAGTCAGATAACTTAAAGTGTTAACACTATAAAAAGTGTGAATGAGATGACACCTGGGCAAATCAGAATAGAGCCGGAAGGACCCCCACTTGCAAGAGGGTCAATAACGCTGTACAAATAAATGTGCTTTTTCAAAACAACAGGACACTCTGGAGCTGATAAACATGAACCTTTTGGCACCATGTCTAATGGCAGGCATGGGCTAGATGGGTATAAAGCCCTCCAGCATTTAGTTGTGGAGCATTGGATCTATATTCTCTGGAGTGATGGTGGATGGTGTGGTGTGTTTTTTTTTTTTTTTGTTTGTTTTTTTTTTTTTTTTTTTAATACCCATGATTTGGGAATGTATTGTCTCAATACTTTTGCCCATGTAGTGTATCTCAAGACGTGCAAGCTGCAAGATGGTCCTCACAGCCCCCCAACGTAAACATTTTTGATATCTGTGGTTCGACATCAAAAGAGCAGTTCATTCAAGAAACCCAAGAAATTCAAGAACTAGAAGCTTTTTGCAAGGAGGAATGAGGAAAAGTCCTCAAACATAAATTGAAAAAAAGTATAGTACAAGCTGTGTTATTTGCCAGGAGAGATGTTAAGTACTGACCATGCAGGGAGCCTTTTGCTTTAGGCACTTTTTCTTTTCTTTTTTTTTGGTTTGAAACTGTAATAACTGGAAAAGGAATTCTTGTTTAGAATATTACATAGATGTTTTATCTTTAACTTCTTGGCCTTTTGGACATCAAGTCCTTTATTCTCACATTTTTTCACTTTTCACAGTAACAGCCATTCTGCCATCAGCCTGCTCTTTTGAATGCCACTGTAGATGTAAAAAGTAACATGGTCACATAGGAGCGTTTACCTGCCCAGCTGTGTCCAGAATCTCCATGCTGACCACCTCATCATCGATGTTGGCTTGATGTCGGTATGTAGACTCTGTAAGAGAAAATACATTACAGTGCATGTAGATATAGAGCAGTGAAAACTAACATAATAGTTACGTGTTCTGTTTTTAGATATGCAACATATCTTTGGCTATTTTTATAAATAACATATAGTGGATTTAGACAGCATTTAGAAGCATTTATTCGTTGCAGACTTGTGTTTGATCGGTGTACAAATCCAGTATTCAGAGCCTTTTTTATGGCACATAAAATTTTGTTTTTTTGTCCAAGGAGTTGTCTGTGGATAGCATAGCTCAGCAAAGATTAAAACAAAGATCTAATGCTTTGGTTGTTCCCAGAACCACTGCTGCACAGGGAGCTTGTTAAGCCTTCCTAAAGCTGTCCGCACAAATTGGGCAATAAGGGTGTTGGTCAAGGCGGTAAGATACAACCCTTCCATCACTCTAAAAGAGTTCCAAACATCCTGTGCAGAGATGGGAGAACCTCAGATTGGGACGACCTTTCAACATGACATGACTACAGTGAACACAGGAGTGTCTTCAGGGATTTCTAAATGTCCTTGAGAGGCCCAGCCAAAGCCCAGGCGTAAACCATCGGACATCTGTGGAGTGACCAGAGGATTGCCATTTTTTCTGATTGTCTACGAGCATCTGCCATTAAAAATGGGATAAACTGAAAGAATTCAGTTACGCAAACACATCCTAGAAGACTTTAATCTGTAATTTATGCCAAAGGAGCTGTTACAAAGTATTGAATAATGAATACAATAATTTTTGGGTTTCCAAATAATTACCAAAACTTACTAAAAACAATTAATTATAGGCAATTATGTGCAGATTGATGGATAAAAATGGCAATGATGTTCATTCAAATAAATCCACAATACAGTAAAATGTGCAACACATTAAAGGGTCTGAACTATTTTTGTGTCAACTGCATATTGTACGGTGTCATAAGCAAGCCTAATTGACATTAGCCATTCAAAACTGTTTGATGCAGATAGGTTCCTTGCAAACACGGCAAATACTGCAACCCAACTTCATACAAAATTCAAACGAACAAAAAATCCTCTTTATTTTGATGGCTAGTTAAAACAACAAGTTTAAAAGAAAAACCAGAGTAATTTAAATGATTTTCCAACTAAAGAGAGCAAATAATCAGTACCACAGATATAATTTAGAAATAAATGTGTAAATACCCCCCCCCCCCAATTTTTTTTTTTTTTTTACAAATGATCAGCTTTAAAATACTATAGTATAATACTATAGTATTTTAAAGCTAATCATTTGTAAATTTACTGTATATATTAGTAGAATTTTGTCGTTACGGCAACATTGAGGTTTTTTTTTTGGTTCACTGGTTCACTATTCCTAATAAAAAAAAAGCCATAAATGTTTTATCAAACATATATTTGATAAAACATATGTGGACATAACACACTAATAAGGATCAAACAAATAAAATACAATTAATAATTTTATTTTTCCTACTACTCTATTACATTAAATTAATACTGTTCATCTGCTGTTTATTGAGAATGACCCATGTGTATGATAATTTAGGCTGGGTATAAGGGGTCTTCTTATGTAGGATAGACATTGCGGTACTATATTGTTGGATTCACTCTAGTACTTGTATTTCAGACAAAACATATCTTAGCTGATTCACTACATTTGGGCAGTTAGACAGTGTTTTTTTTTTCTCCAAACCCATTTGACTACCAATGCACTGTGTCTTTATTAATTCTACTGAATTTGGTCATTTCTATTAGCAAAAACAAAATTCCAGATGACTCATCTCAAGAGTCTCAGAATACCACTGAAATGCATCCAATCTCTCAACACAGGCCAGCTTTTAATCCAAGCCTCATTTTGGTATCTGCTCCCTTCTTTAGCCCAAGCCCACTGCTGGAGATAAATCTGCCCCGAGCCATGCTGGTGAAAAATGGCACTGCTTGCTGTGAGCGACAGATCACTGTTGATCCATAGTGGTGGAATTCTCCTGTGAGAGCAGTCAAAGGCCCGTATGGCTGCTGACCAGCCTATTAATGGTCTTGCGGCTGGCTATGTGTGCTCCAATATGTTTGGCGCCAGACAAACGTCTGAACAAATTTACTGATAGAAGGCTTTCCCATTTTTTTTAATAATATTGAATGTACTGTATCTATATGGAAACAGCATATATGAAATCCCTCTGGCAGAGAGTTAATAATATAATAATAGTAATAATGGTTGCTGGGACTGGCGTCTACATATGGTTGTGGCGTTACCAGGGATCAAACCTGCCATCTCCCAATGATTGGAATTTGGGGTGGGCAAAATGATGATAAGTATCGAAATTGTAATAAATTTTGTTATCGTGACACAAGCGAGCATATTGTCAGTGCAACTGAACATTTCTTTCCAGAGAGTGTTAGTACAGCTGTTTAATTAGATGAAGTGCAGCAGATTTAGAAAATAAATCAATGTGCTCCATATAGGATAGTATTTGAATAGCAATTTGAACAATCTGCTGCTACTAATGCATTTTGTCTGCATGACAAAATACTGTGCTAAATATTGTGTATTGTGATACAGTTGTCTTTAAATATGATATTTTTACCATATCGCCCAAACCTAGATGAAACCAAGCTACAAAAATCACATACAGAGAGCAAAAAGTTTGAAATGATTTACTAGTTAGCATGTAAGGCTAATGCTAACTAGCCAGTTAAACTCTAAATCAATAATATAGTAATATGCCAGAGTTTTTTACATTGTGTGCATGTGTCATGATGAGTTGGACCAATATGAATACATAATTTCTTATTAAATTACCTACAGTGGTGACTGTATAATCATTTGGAGTATTTTCAACATGGACAAATATAATACTGCCCAGTCCCCAAAGTTCACAATTCTTTATCATTTCATGTTTGCATTTTAGAAATGACGAATAAATATTTATTCAGCTGTGTGCAAATATCTGACTCTACACACTCTCAGCTCAATTCCGTGAATGAGAGTTAGAGTGGCTTTTGCTCCATATTTAATGTAGGTATAGAGAAGGCCTCCATAATCTGGTCTGTGGACACTGAAAACCCACCACCACTGATGACAAATTTACACACGTTCCTCTTTTGGCACTTCGAATCCGTTTATTCAGGGTGACTACAATTCATTGCTCCAACAAAGCGTCCACTATGCCTCTGGAGTGGATAAGTACATTAGATTATTTATAAATGGGTGGAAATGTGCAGGGATTCATGAGGCTTTGAGACAGACATAAAAGTTACAATTTACCGGCTCACATTCCTACGGCATCCGGACTCACATGGCTTTCATTGGGCACAGACTAGGTGTCATTGTCAGACACTGCAATGCCTGTTAAAGTCTCTCTCTCCCTTTTGTAGGGGATTTGCCAGTTCAGATGCACTGTGTTCAGTTAACCTGTAAACATTCCTAACTCTCTCATAACTAGATTCTAGTGTGTATTCATGGACGCCAGCAAGTACTTCTCAAAAAATGTCTGTGTTCTGTTTCAGTTTTGCCCCCAACTAGCTTACTTTGCTTAGTTAGAATTGCTTGAGCAGGTCAAAACCAGATACCTGGCTAACCTAGTTGTGCTTTCTGCAATGTGTGCCTGGTCATCAGTAAAGATGTGGTACCTCAGTATTGGCCTAAAGGGAAAAGTAACCACTGCCCAATATGGGCTGAGGTAACTCAGAATCATGCTAAATCACAACTCTTCACAGTAAAGCAGTATGGGGGCTGTTCAGAGCACAGGCCAGCCTAGTGATCTGTGAGCTGGGCTTCAAAGTTGTCAGATGGTTAATTCCCACTGGATCAAGACTCGCATTCCTTACACAGCACTGGGCAAAACCTTTTGCGCTAAAATAATTGCGCTATCAACATGTAACCTCAATCATGCAAAAAAGCAGTGGCATCCATGCACTTCAGAGCTAAGCATTGTTTGAAAATAATAAGTTAGTGCAGAGATAATCCCTACAGCAAGTTTCTCAGCCCCATTTTAGCGTGAGCTACGTCAGCAAATGATTGAGTAGCATCCACATAACAAAAGGTCACAGGGCATTACTGTTTCTGAATCATCTAATTCAGATTATGATTAATATTTAATCATATTAAATGTGGCAATATACTGCATTCTCAGCTCTGATATCCTAAACATGTCATAGCCTGTTTCTCACTTTTTTTTCTTTCTTAGTATTTTCTGTGTCTGTGCTAGCACTGATTAAATAGAAATCACTTTAAAAGAAGCAAAATAACTGTATGCTGAATTCACCTGATTCCTTATTTACTGGCTTTGAAAGAGATTGTTAGGAGACAGTGGTAGAGATACAGTTTATTCAGAAAACTGGTGAAACGCTCACCTCTCACAATGCCATTTTCACTCGAACAATCATAATCACATACTCAAACACACTTTCACTCATGCTTATACACTTATTATATTGCACCCTGTAAGATTTTCCTGGGAGTCTGTAGCTGCATTTCTCCAAAGCGCCGAAACTACTAACTAAAGCTGAAACTAAAACGTCACCGCCTCGCGTCAAAGGTGTATCGCGATTGCAATCTGTAAAATTCCTAATGTGGTACAACAAGCACTGATAACAGGCAGACAGCTTTATCTGAGCCTGACCGGACTGCACTATTCAGCCGCCTACGCAGATTTGATTTGTCATGCCTTGCTTTGAAATACAAACCTCTGGAATGAGCTTCTTTGGCTGAAGACCCTGACAGGATTTTTTTTCATGTACTTTATGAGTGTTCAACCACAAAGGTTGAAAGAGGTGAGTTCTGAGGACCAGCAGTACGTTTTACCATTGTAATGACGGGCCCCTGAGAACCAGCACAGCAGAAGTGCTTTTAGAGTAATGGCGTACTTACCCAGGGTAGGGTCGTACTCCCAGATGAAACGCTTGGTCAGGAACCTCACCACCAAAGCTAAGAAAACAAAGAGAGAACGAGAAACAAGCGTGATTATGTTTATGTGGTAGTTGTATGCAATCAGCAGCAAGTACGAAATTACAGTCAAAAAACACTCTCTAAAAGACCCTAAAGGCCTAGCGCATAGCATATACACAATTTTAAACCATTTAAAATTAAACATGATCTCACAAGTTGTGTATTGTTTTATATTTGTTTTGTGTACAGGACTACACAATGTGATAGCTCTAACATTTGAATATTCCACATTTTAAAACAAACCTGAAATTGTAGCATTCTTGCACATGAAGGAACACTGGACTGAACCACTGACTGAATGGAGAACACATTGCTTTAAGCAGTTTTCCTGCCCTCTAGGTCAAAAAAATGGAGTCAAAATAGTTCTCATGCAGTGGGATAGTTATTACTGAGGTAAATGATGTCATTCAGGGCAGGCTACAGTGTTTTTGGTTTAAAAAAAAAACTGTACTGGCAATTTTGTTAAAAGAAATTTACCATGCAAATACCTTTTAGTCTGCATGTAAGTATTTTTGCTGGTGTATGGCATGTCAATATTCAACAAGGTTTACAGAAATATAAAAAAGTTTAAATGAAAGTTTAAAAAAAATTTGTTTGTTGTTGTGGACTTATGGACATCAGAGCAGCTTTGGCATCTGGCAAGAACTTTACAAACCCCCTTATTGTGGCCTTGAACCCAACTCAATGCCATAAATGTATCTTTGTACATATCATATTATTCTAGTATACTGCAAATAATAACAGAATTGATGTTCAAAAACACTGTGCCTTCATTCAATTGTTCACATATTCTATTTTAGTCTTACACACTGGATTTTTATATACTTTTTTTGTCCAGTATTTGTTATATATTTTTTTTCTCTCCCCAATTTAATAATTTCCCATCCATGATCTAGGACTCCTGCTAATGCATAATGCTACAGCACTGGGGTCATGGCCTCAGGCTTGTGTTTCTAATAATGTGTATGGTGAGAAGTTGCAGACATTAAGGCTGGTAAGGATTTTAAATGGCACCTTTTTACTCAAACTGACTGACAGCTGTAGATTAGAGCAGTACTGGATTTCCTATAAGTCCTAAACAGAGCAGTGCTAATTTAATTTGCCTCCAATTAACAACCAGATGCTTGGCAGAGATCCCACAGAACCTTGCCTGTCAGCCTTTCCAGCAATTTAGTTCACACTGTGACACGCTTAGAGAAAACACAGACACTTGGCTGGTTTCACTCTGGCCTTATCAAAACATGTTATTACTGCCCTGCCAGGCCCACTCTTGGTTATTTACATCATTATACAGCAGAAGAGTATAGAGTAAATAATCTGAGTGAGGCAAGGTAACTCTGTAATCTGACTCGTCACATATTCACTTATTGTCACTCATTCACGTTTAGTAACACAAGAGGAAGCTTTACACTACACATAGACAGTCTTACGCAGGCTTTACACTACTACGCAGACATTGTATCAAGTCAGTAAGTACTTAGAAGCAATGGCATGGTTTTCTTTTCTAAATAGTTAGTTAGTGGCTAGTTCAGATGCTTTGAAGAACCTTTTTTGTATACGAGATGCAAGAGTGAGAATAATCTTTTTGAAGTTTAAGGACTTACATATAATGGATACCAATTAAAGGTTTTGTCTGGAACTGTATGCCCCAGCCTGGACCGTTCTTCAACTTGGTTGAAACAATAGCAAGCTGGGCTATAGCTCTTCATTATCTCTCTGTCCAGACCCTACTCATAATCATACTTCATAACCTGTTCCTACATTAGCTATAGCTCTTCATCATCTCTCTGTCTAGTTCTTTGTATATTGTTATTTGTTTGTGCTGTGAGGGTCGACTCAAGGCAGATGGTTTCCTCAGACTGAGTCTTGGTTTCTCCCAAGGTTTCTTCCTCTTAGCATGAGGGAGTTTTTCCTTTCCACTGTCGCTACCATCTCCATTGTGGTGCTTGCTCATTGCCTGCTTATATAACTTATATAACTTAAATAACAGCTTTAAATCATTTTGATAGTACACTGAATTACAATAGTGTTACTTTAACGGTGTCTGTCACGGTCACTCAGGGCCAGAACACTACTACTGCATGTAACTTTGGTTGAGCTACACAAAACCTCTCACAAGAACTGTGTAACGTTGCAAAACTCTAGATAAAAGTTAACTTACTAATAGTTTTGCCTTCTCATGTAAAAGGACTGCCGAATTACATGATGCCACTAATGAGACCATGAGACCCATTTTAAATCTTTCCTTTACTCTGTGAATAACTTTGTATTGTTATATTTAGATACTCATTGATTTATACTTATACTAATTTGAAGAGTTTTGTGTTGATTTAGCAAGGACTAAATCTGAGATTAATGGTGTTATTTAAGCTATACACTGATACGGCTGTTTCATTAAAACCACCTCCTTGTTTCTACACTTTGTGGAGCACTTTGTAGTTCTATAATTAGAGATTGTAGTCCATTTGTTTTTCTGCATACTTTGTTATCCTTCTTTCACCCAATTCTTCAATTGTCCGGACCCCAAAGGACCACAAAACAGCAGGTATGAATGATTCTCAGCACTGCAGTGACACTGACTGGATCAGACAGCAGAGCTGTGTGCTAGCCAACATAGTCCCGTGGGCAGCATCCTGTGACCACAAGGACTAGAGGATGACAAACACAAACTGTGCAGCAACAGATGATCTTCTGTCTCTGACTGTACATCTGCAAGGTCTAATAGAGTGGAAAACTGCACCAGCACTGCTGTGTCTGATCTGTACCAGCACAACCCACACTAACACACCACCACCATCACATGAATTTCACTGCAGTGCTGAGAATGACTTATCACCCGTTCTGTTGGGGTCCTTTGGGTTCCTAACTATTGAAGAACAGGGTGAAAGTATGTACAGAAACAGATGAGCTGCAGTTTGTAACTATAGAACTACAAAGTGCACCTATATGTTAAGTTAAGGTGATAAAATTGACAATAAAAACAAAGTGGTGGTTTTAATGAAGTGGCAGTTCAGTGTATGTGAATCTTTCTACACTCAAGACAAGACAAGACTCCTAAAGAGTTCTTCAAAGGCAACGGTTCTCCATTCAACCATGACAACTTACATACAACCCTTTTTAGTACTATAAGATGTGTATCTAATAATATATCTGGTATTTTAGTATCATTTATCAAGCACTGTCATATTACAAAATTGTTGTGACAACCCTATATCTGTCCCTCCTTTTCTTACAGCCTGAATTTGTCCGTCCTGCCATACTGATTCTCCAATGAGGTTGCAGCCAATGTGTGTTAATGCTGCATCAGTGGGCAGGTGAGAGCAGGCCTGCTGTGTCCTTATGTGGATGGAGGTCATTCATCAATCTCTCTCCACTCACCCACCCACTCCCCCTTGCTTTTCCATTAATTTCCTGTCCAACAAAACAATGAGGGATGGCATGGGCCATCTCAGCTGCTATGGCCAGAAAAGATTGCTTTCTTTCTCTCTCTTACTAAATGCCTCTCTCTATTTCCATCTGCTTATTTCCCTGTCCCTTTTCTTGAGACCCATTCATGCTGAAAAAGAGAGTAAAAACTAGCCGCTTCTTTGGCATAAGCGATTCATTGTATGTATAAGCTACGACTCCGGCATTTCATCTTGGGTCCTGTTCTCTCTGGGACATGTCACGAGACTCTGAATGGGTTCTAGTTAGCCTGTTTGAGTCTGGAGGGGTATCTCTTTCCTTGTGTGAAGAGCTATTGTTGTCCCCGCTTTTACAGTCACTATGGGTAAAATTACGTTGCTATTGAGTAGGAAACAGGAACACCCATCTTTGTGTTGCATGTTCTCTTTTCACAGTCGCCTAGGCCAAAAACAAAAAAAAATTATTCAACATATGTTGTTTTACAGGTTGTATCTGTCGCGTCCTCCCTTATTGCTCTGTGGTATGCCGGCCTCTTTGAAGTGTACTTTAATAAGGCCCTGCACAGAAATAATCAGAAATTAACAGAATTGAAATAATCTGCTGCAGTTAATCTTTCAGCATGTTATTTCTCTGTAATCCAGACATGGTGTTTTCTTATTGTGTTTCTATGTTCAGGATAAATCCACCTGCAATAAATCACTTAGCCTAAATAATATTCTGATAACAGTTCACAGTTAGGCCTGTCAAAACTTTCTGTTAACTTCTGATGCCCGAACTGAGTGCAATGTCAGTTCTGCTTTGACCACAACTGACTGCAAAATGCAGCAGCCTTTTATTTATTCGTGCCCTGACTTGCTTGTTTAAGTTTATCTCAAATTGGGTACAGATGCACTAATGCAGCTTGTGTTAAAAGCCAATCTCTGACAGCCCCAAACAAATTTGACTTTAGTCTAGGAAGTAATTTTAGTAATTTGTTAGCAAACACGTAAACCGAGCATTCATTGCTGTGAGTCATCTTTAGGAAGCCTTTATTCTTTGTGTGCTGCTCAGCCTCCTTGTTAATCGTCTGCATCTGTACATTCTGGCTTTCGACACCAAGGCATCTCAGCCAATAAAAAGCAACATCTTCCTAACCAAGCATTTTGGCACCATCAGTAATCCTGTCTTACCTAATGTTCCCTGCAAACTACAGCCATTGTAGTCTATGTCCAGATCTACGCTGGGCAGTAAAGGTGATCTGCATGTGGAACTGTTTTGTATGTGCTACCAGGTTTTCTATGATTTTATGAAAATAGTACCATGTTGTCTTTACAAAAAAGGTGTTAATGAATACAAAGATTGGATATTATATTAAATTTTATATGTTATATTGTACATTTAGCATTTAGTACAAATCTTTTTATTGTACTTCTGTTTTTCACAGAATCTCTGTTTTCCTTTAATACAAATGGTTGAATACACATATTGATTAAAAATGACTCATGTACAGATGTAGTGTAGATCTGTCCTGGGATTTCACATAAAAATGTAAACATTGTACATGCATGTGGCATATGGCTGAAAAAGGTGGAATTTAAAATTAGTTGATATTTCAAATGTGTCCTAAACACATTGCAAGCATGATGTTTATCCATAAGTGCTTGGATCAAAATCAATTTTTTCAATCTATTGTCCCAGCTTGTGGACTTTGTGTTCAGTATAAAAACTGCTTTCTAGACAATATAATTTTTAAAATGTGGTTCACATTTGTATCATTAATAATAAAATGCAATATTTTATATTAAACTAACAGTTATGACCCTATATAGTAATCAGGTACAAACTAATTTTGTAGAGTGGAAGGTGCGCACTTGGTGATTGCACCACAGGAGGAAGTCTGAAAACATTTATTATTAAAGACAGATTCAATTATAATGCAATACCGATTATTTATATGTTGTGGGTTAAATCCGTAAGTTATTATATCTGATGAGCTAAAGGCATAAATGGGCATTTTAAATATGAGCCAAAGCTAATAGTTTTAGCACAGACTTGCTACACTCTAAAGGACTGTGGAATTTGACCCAAAACATAATTACCTGCTTTATCGACCAATGGAAGTGACAGGGTGGCCACATGGAAAGGGCCTATAGCCTAATTTCAGCTCATTTATTTGTTTACAACACTGATCACAGTGTGATGTGGAGAGCACTGGCCCCAGAAGTAAGCCAGAGAATCAATACACTTATCACATATTAGGGCTCTGAGGCTGATATATTGAGTGCAAGAGACTTTAAGCTGTGCATTTCAAGGCATCTCAGCTGCTGGAAGAAGTAATTATCTTTGGTCTTTTTTTTTTTAATCCAGGATTGGGGTAATTATACAAGCAAGGCAGATAATGATAAACAAAACTGGAGCAATTAGAGTGTAGAATAAAAGTCTGTGTAGCTTATTAAACAGATTGTATTTGTTTAGTACATTTTATGGTCCTTGGTGTTTGAAGCCTCACAAAAAGTTCATGACCATATATATTGTCTCTGTACTACAGTACTTCATATTCAATGGACCACTGTGAAGTTGGACCTGGATGGGACCACAAGGGTAAAATGAAGAATTACAGCTCCCCCAATTTTAGGGAATCATATCTAAATTAAGTTCCTTCTTTTTAATATTAGAGTACTTGATCACGGAATTACTCAAATATCTTTCAGTAGCATACCTAAAGCCATTGGTGTCACAGTAACATCTACAGTAGTCTACAATGTACATTTGAAAAAGGTGTAGTTGCACTTGTGTTGACTGTAGGTGTTTGTTTGCAGAGACTATAGTTGCAGGATTTAATTGGTTCTGTAAAGTAAAGCATTACATACTCAAAACCATAGCAGGATTATATGGGCTTACTATGCCCATTTCATGTTTCCTTTTTAGTCTATGTTCTGAAAATACACAACTTTCTACCACCAAACCACAAATGCCACGCCACCTGAAGCTCAGAAAAAATCCCATATTTAGCAAAAGATCCTATTGTCACAGAAACAGTGGATGTACAGTAATGATGTCCTGTTCTCACTTCTTTACGCCCAGTTCTTCATCGGCTGAACAAACAGAGCAATCAATTAGGGCCGAAGGGTCACATAGGATTTTCCATTCTGGTTGATTCTGTGCTGCTCACTGTGTGTTACTGAAAATAAAACAGTCTCTTGACAAACATACAAAGCCATAGTGTGTGTGTGCTTGCATTTGCACATCTGCTTTAGCAATGGGTGCAACTTAAGAAAACTGATGGCATTCATTTGAAGTGACCACAAACATTTAGTGTATCTATTCACTTTTCACAATTACCCCTACCTTTAGTCTTTACCCTAACCCTAACCTCAACCCAAAACCTTATACTCACCTTTTTAGTCCTAAAGCTGTAAATCTAACACTGTTGAGTGTTTAACCCAAAGGTTTGTTAAACCTCTGCATAGCATAATTCAGAGTGTACTTTCTAAATCAAGTGAAACCCATACTGCTCTAATGTGTGTGTGCAGTTGCTTCTTCTTTGTGCTGCTATTAAATTGCTCTTAAACCAGAAACAGTAAACTGGAACATTTTCATGATAGATTGTAGATAGTTTGACAACATCTATCCAAAATGATAAAGGATTACTATACTTGAGCTACAATACAATTCTTTTAGAATTTGGAAAGGTAGTTAATGTTTTATGTTGAGCTTTATTACTTTTGACTGCAAATTATGCCGCATTAGAAAGAACAGCTGTTGTCCTAACAGTCAACTATGAGTGAGGGCAGTGAATGTAAGGGACTGTGTGATGATTAGTGTCACAGACCATTTCCACTAGTATGAACTGTAAACAGATTTGTTGCAGCAACTTTCCAAGTCACTTCCTCTCCAGGGAGAGCTCACAAGCCTGTGTCCAGAGCCCTGCGTCTTGCAGAAGCTTTCCCAGAACCCTCACTCCCCAGCACACACTCTTGGGCACGTCCATTCTCCCTGGACAGCACTCTCCATCAGCCCCTTCATAAACAATCACTCATCAGTAGAGCAAAGGCATTGAGGTGAAACTGTGGACCACTACAGAACTAAACAGGATGTCATGATTGCAAATTCATAGAAAGTGGCCAACTTCTAAGTACAGTTATAAATAGTGAGATTCAGATTAGGGTAAAAGGGTGAATTAAGTGGCTTGTATTTACATTTTACAAATTTTACCAAATTACTGATTTCTATGAACCCTTTAATACTGAGATGAATACAAGGTAAAATATCAATTGAGATACAATATATTGCACTGACCAATCATACCCAACTACCACTAACCAATTATGACAAAAACCTACTGATCAATTACATCACTCTATATATAATATATGACATCCACTGGCTGATGACATTTCCAATGATATGACGCCACCAATGACGATTCCAATTACACCACCTCTGGCCATTCACGTCCCACAGCCTTTGATCAATAACACTCTGGCCAAATACCACTGACCAAGCACATGCCAAAGCTATTTATCAAATCAAATCATAGCCAATAACTAATCATGTCACAACACAACTGACCAATCACAACATGCTGTCACAGACTGATCAGAACATATTGCAATTGATCCAATACATCATAGAACCACTATGCAATCACATCACACAGCCACAGATAAATCACATTACAGTCTTACTAACCAAAGACACACCACCAATGGCTGCTCACATCACACAGCCACTGACCAAATACGCTGCAGTCTTCCTATCTAATATCTTATTTCTATTAATCTACTATAAAGTGGTAGATTACTGCCACACCCTCTTTATTATGTTTCTTTAACAGAACTATTGGAACCTGGTGGCAAGTCTTAAGTAATTAAACACACTCATTAAATCATTCGAGTGGAAAGAGGTTCCAACTGAAACACAACTATTACTCATAGCATTAAAGAAATCATTTTATTGTCTCATTTTGCTCTCAATCAGTTGCAACTGTATTGGTAGAATGGAAGTTAAACAGCCAGGAGAAAAGATTATAAACCAGTAACTGAGAGTTTAGTGTAAAATGCATTAAAATCCAGTTTTATTCATTTCCATTTATTGTTCTTTCAGTGTAGATGCTGCAATTGAACCTGCAATGGACCCTTTTTTTGGGTACTACATGAATTAATAAGGGCATATTATGTAATTGAATATATCAAGTTAACAAGGTTATCAAGTTAACTGGTTCTGATGCTTTATACTAAGGAAGTCTATATTATGCTATATTACGTATCTATTTAGATCATCCATATTTAGACTTAAGCCATTGTGTAAAGAATTGTGCAATCTGGATCACCAAAACAGAAAACCTAGAGCTACAAAGACTTTTTTTTGGTGTTTGGTCAACAAGATCTGCCTCTGTTACCACCACTTACCCTCACACTCCCTCTCCTAAATATCTATCCTGCTTCTGTCTTCTTTCAATTCTGTATGGAACCAACTGACTTTCTATTTCTCCCAGAACGAGCTCCAGGACCCCAACCAGACTTTAAACCACAGAAAATGCGATATCGGAGAAGCTCCATGCAGCACAATCGGCAAGAATGTCTTGATCCTGATTCTTCTTGACCTCTCTGCCGCCTTTGATTAAATCACAAGATCCTTCTGTCCATCCTTTTTGACCTTGGTATTACTGGCTCTGTGTGGGACTGATTTGAGGGGCGTTCCTATCGGGTACTTTGGAGAGGTTCTACATCTGCTCCATGCAAACTCTCTAGTGGTGTCCCACAAGGCTCAGTGCTGGGTCATCTTCACCTCTCACTTTACACCCACTCAATAGGTTTCCTCACATGGCTTTTCTTACCACTGTTATGCTGATGACACTCAACACATCCTTTCTTTTCCTTCTTCTTCCTACACACAAGGCTTGGCTCGGATCTCAACATATCCAACCAACATCTTATCACGGATGGCAGCTCTTCACCTTAAGCTCAACCCAAGCAAGACCGAATTGCTCTACATCCAATGAGCTACAGGTCTTGATCTCTCAATTTACTTTGACAACTCACTATATACAGAAACTGTGTTTTAGTTGTTGAATACCATCTTTCCTGGCTTATGCTGCAAACCTGCTTCTGTTATGCAGATTTCTCCTCTTCAACATTCAGAGAATTCAACCATTTCTCTTTAGGGAGGCCATCCAGCGCTTGCTCAGTCTCTCGTCATTATTACTGCAACTCACCCCTGGCTGGTCTTTCTATGTGTGCCATCAGGCCCCATCAACTGGTCCAGAATGCTGGTCTTCAACCTTTCAAAGTTTAGTCATGTCCCTGCCTTGCATACCCCTCACC
This sequence comes from Salminus brasiliensis, assembly GCF_030463535.1. Taxonomy (NCBI): domain Eukaryota; kingdom Metazoa; phylum Chordata; class Actinopteri; order Characiformes; family Bryconidae; genus Salminus; species Salminus brasiliensis. The sequence continues at coordinate 39,878,083 of NC_132879.1, forward strand.
GGCTTCCTGAAGCAGCCCGCATCAGATATAAAACCCTGACGCTGGTCTATAATGCCTAAAATGGTCAAGCTTCTCCCAACCTGACTGTCCGTAAACACACTGGTGTAGTGATTGTGTTGGTCACCTCACCAGGCTGGTCTGCCTAACATTATAGGTGCACTTTTATTAGCATCCCTGACACCACTCGTTTTTAGTTCTCAGTGCATTTAGATTAAACAATTCAAAGCATGTGTAAAAGTCAAACTCAACATACACGGCCTTAATTTGCTGATGACTGCTCTGCCCGTATTGATTCATATGTGTCAGCCCAGCGGCGCTGCGCCCCCCCCAGGGGTGGTTTCGGGCCGCGGTCCACAGGCTCCTTGGGACTTTTCAGTCGATGTTAGGTTGATTTCAATGTTCATGTACTTTCTGTTCCTCCCGTTGGTTTTCTCACTAAGGACTTTTATGTTGACAGCGGTCGTAGTAAGACGCCATGTTTTCTGTTTAGTTCTGATTCGTTTCACCTGAGAGCTGGAGTACAAAGGGAGCAAACGCAGATGCCTTGGCGCCGAGAATTACTCTTGCGATGCCAAGCTGTAAGGTTGGCTTCACGTTCATGAGACTTCTAGGAGAGTCTACAGGTTTCGGTAGTGGGTGCTCTATCGGAGCGGTTTCACGTTCAGAAGGAGTTTGCTGTCTGGGTCACCGGTTGGTCGCCACCAGGTTTAGCCCCAATTCTGTTGTCACCTGGATCACACTGTTCGCGCCCAAGGTCAATTCTTGGGGCAGCAGCAACACACTCTACAGAGCGTGTCAGAGACTGTCGGCCACCTGGCGCAGCAACAGGTGGGCCAGCAGCAGCAAGTCACCCAACTAGTGGGTGACGTTCAGGGGCTCACGAATCTGGTTAAGACTTCGTTGGAGCCTGCTAGCTCTCCCAGTCCTCCAGTCCCAGTCTTCACACCTCATAGCGCGTATCCGGTAGGCAAGTCTGATACGTACAGTGGCAATCCGGAGCTTTGCGAGGGGTTCTTGCTTCAGTGTGAGGTCTTCTTTAAGAACTCTCCGACCGGCACTGACCAGGCGAAGATCGCCTTTATAGTATCCCGGCTCGCAGGGAAAGCTCTGGATTGGGCCACTGCCACCTGGACGGAGCTAAGCGAAGGACTCACCAAGGGCGACCTGCTGCTGCGGATGGAGCAGGGCTCCCGGTCGGCTGCTCAATACTCCCTCGAGTTCCGTACTCTGGCGGCAGGGAGCGGATGGAATCAGCCGGCCCTCTTGGCCCTGTTTCGCGGGTTGAATCCCCGTCTGCAGCGGGAGCTGGCCTGTCGGGGCGAGACGTTGGAGCTGGATGACTTCATCGCGCTCGCGATCCAGCTGGACCAGCTCTTAGGTTGCCCTACTCACCCCGGAAGAGGATCCTGATGGCTTCCCGCCCAAACACCGATGGGCGCGGGGAGGGGGCTCCTCGCGCTAATGCGGTGAGTCTGCCCGTGCAGGGGCTTGTGTCACGGTCGATCATGTTGCCGGTATTAGTGACCTACCAGTCCCAGTCTGTGTGTGTTGCAGCGTTGATCGACTGCGGTGCGGAGGGGAGCTTCCTGAGGGCCGACATCGTGGAGCGCCTGAGGATCCCAGTGGAGGAACTCCTGAGACCTCTCCGCATCACCACCCTGGACGGGCAGCCCATGGGTCCTCGGCCCATCACCCACGTGACGACTGGGGTCAAGTCAAGTCAAGTCAAGTGGGTTTATTGTCATTTCAACTACATACAGAGTACACAGTGAAACGAAACAACGTTCCTCCAGGACCATGGTGCAACATAGACAGTGCATACAAGACACAAGTGCAACACAAACAAACAAGTGCGGACAGACAACACAACACAGTACAGACCAGAGAATAATAATAAATAATGACGGTAGTGTGCAAGTTGTGCAATGTGCAATAAATAGAGTCCAGTGAGGTAGTAAAGTTATTAGTGCAAATGCTTGTGCAAAAAATGCTTCCCATGTTATCTGGGGTAAATGGTTGGAAAGAGAGAGAGAGAGAGGGAGAGTGTACATGTACCAGAAAGACATCAGTTCAGAAGTTGAGTTGTGTTGAGGAGTCTGATGGCTTGGGGGAAGAAGCTGTTGCAGAGTCTGGTCGTGTTGGACCGGATGCTGCGGTACCTTCTTCCTGATGGCAGGAGGGAGAACAGTCTGTGTGAAGGCTGGGTGGAGTCATCCACAATGCTGGTTGCTTTGCGGATGCAGCGGGTGGTGTAAATGTCCATGACGGAGGGGAGAGAGACTCCGATGATCTTCTCAGCTGTCCTCACAATGCGTTGGAGGGACTTGCGGTCAGAGGCTGTGCAGGTCCCAAACCAGGCAGTGATGCAGCTGCTTAGGATGCTCTCTATGGTTCCCCTATAGAAGAGGGTGAAGATGGGTGGAGGGAGACCGGCCTTTCTCAGCTTCCGGAGGAAGTAGAGACGCTGTTGGGCTTTCTTGGCTGTAGAGCTGGTGTTCAGGGACCAGGTGAGGTTCTCTGCTAGGTGGACACCAAGGAACTTGGTGCTCTTAACGATCTCCACAGAGGAGCCGTTGATGTTAAGCGGAGAGTGGTCCGGTCTTGATTTCCTGAAGTCAACAACCATTTCCTTGGTCTTCTCTACATTCCAGTGAAGGTTGTTGACTGTACACCAGTCTGTCAGCTGCTGCACCTCCTCTCTGTATGCTGACTCGTCGCCTTTGCTGATGAGACCCAGCACAGTTGTATCATCGGCGAACTTTATGATGCTGTTAGAACTGTGTTTTGCAACACAGTCATGAGTCAGCAGGGTGAACAACAGAGGACTCAGTACACTGCCCTGGGGTGCCCCAGTGTTCATGGTGATGGTGCTGGAGCTGCTGTCCCCGAACCGGACTAACTGGGGCCTTCCTGTCAGGAAGTCCAGGATCCAGTTGCAGAGGGGGGTGTTGAGGCCCAGCAGGCTTAACTTCCTGGTGAGGTTCTGTGGGATGATGGTGTTGAATGCTGAACTGAAGTCTATGAACAGCATTCTGACGTAGGTGTCCTTCTTCTCCAGGTGGGTAAGGGAGAGATGAAGGGTGGTGGTGATGGCATCGTCCGTGGAGCGGTTGGGACGATATGCAAATTGCAGGGGGTCCAATGAAGAGGGCAGTTGGTTCTTGATGTTCCTCATGACTAACCTCTCGAAGCACTTCATGATGATGGGCGTGAGAGCTACGGGACGGTAGTCATTGAGGCAGGACACCGTGGACTTCTTCGGCACGGGGACGATGGTGGTGGTCTTGAGGCACGTTGGGACAGTGGAGCTGCGCAGGGAGACGTTGAAGATGTCCGTGAGAACATCTGTCAACTGGTCTGCACACTCTCTGAGCACTCTGCCGGGAATGTTGTCTGGTCCTGCAGCTTTCCGTGGGTTGACTGCGCAGAGTTTTCCTCACGTCCACTGCAGTCAGGCACAACACCTGCTCGTCCACCTAGCCACTAGCTTCTTGCACCAGGAGAAGGCCTCACTGCTGGTGCTCCCGGCCTCTGAGCATGAACTGATACTAGGTCTGCCATGGCTGAGTAAACACAACCCTCATATTTCCTGGCCTGACAGGGAGATAGTGTCTTGGTCCTCGTATTGCCGCGCACACTGCCTCAATCTCGCCCCCCTTAGAGTCAGGTCCACATCTGTGGAGAGTCCAGAGCCAGAGTCCCTAGTCGTCCTGCCTTCCGAGTATGCGGACCTTGTAGACGTCTTCTCTAAGGCCGGTGCTCCTAAGCTTCCCCCCCACCGCCCGTATGACTGCGCCATCGACCTAGTGGAGGGAGCGGTCTTACCGAAAGCACGAGTTTATCCCCTCACTAGGGAGGAGGAACGGGCAATGGAGGAGTACATAGACGAAGCCTTAGCACAGGGGTACATCACGCCGTCTAAGTCTCCTGTAGCGTCAGTGTTTTTTTTTATTCAGAAGAAAGGGGCGGGGGGGTTGAGGCCGTGTATAGATTACAGGGCGCTTAACGCTATAACCAGGCGCTTCCCCTATCCCATGCCGTTGGTCCCGTCCGCCCTCGAACAGTTGCGGGGGGCCCGGGTGTTTAGCAAGTTAGACTTGCGCAGCGCATACAATCTCGTGCGGATCAGGGAGGGGGACGAGTGGAAGACGGCGTTCATGACCACCAGGGGGCATTACCAATACCGGGTCATGCCGTATGGCCTAGCCAACGCCCCCCCCCCATCTCCCAGTTGTTTATCAATGACGTCCTGAAGGACTACCTTGGACGATTCGTGGTGGTCTTTCTGGACGACATACTGGTGTACTCCCCCGACCTGATCACCCATGTGCGTCACGTCCGCCTGGTCCTGGCGAGACTCAGGTCCCACCTGCTGTTTGTTAAATTAGAGAAGTGTGTGTTCCACGTGCCGGAGATACCTTTTCTGGGTTACATCATCAGCGAGCGGGGGGTTCTTATGGATCAGGCAAAGGTTCAGGCGGTTCTGGATTGGCCGTCACCAGGCTTGGTCAAGGAAGTACAGAGCTTTCTAGGCTTCGCAAACTTCTACAGGAGGTTCATTAGAGACTTCAGTAGTTTGGCAGCGCCCATCACGTCATTACTCAAGGAAGCCCCGCGGCACATCACATGGATGCTGGCCGCAGAGGACTCGTTTCAAGCACTTAAGCGTGCTTTCACGTCGGCCCCATTGTTGCGCCACCCCGATCCCCGTAGACCATTCGTGGTGGAGGTGGATGCCTCCAGTACAGGGGTGGGGGCCGTCCTGTCACAAAGACAGGAGGGAAGCGACCGCTTGCACCCCGTTGTGTTTTACTCTAAGAAGCTCACAGGAGCAGAGCGGAACTACGGGGTAGGGGATCGGGAGCCCCTGGCAGTCAAGATGGCGCTGTCAGAGGGGCGCCATTGGTTGGAGGGTGCTGACCACCCATTCCTGGTACTTACCGACCATAAGAACCTCGAGTATCTCCGGCAAGCTAAGTGTCTGAACCCCAGGCAAGCCAGGTGGTCGACCCGGTACCCGTACTACCACCTTCTGTTTCAGTCGCAGCGATAAAATGGGACCTCGATACAGAGATAGCCGAGGCGCTTTCCAACACCGTCGTTCCCGCGGTGTGCCCCCCGGACAAGGTCTATGTACCGAGCGCGTTCCGGGAGAGGCTCATTGGTTGGGCCCATGCCTCTCCAACAGCCGGCCACCCAGGTGAGACCCATACCTTTCATGCCTCTGCCCGTCCCTGACCGCCTGTGGTCTCACCTGGCGGTAGACTTTGTCACGGATCTGCCCGAATCCGGGGGTTACACGGTGGTGATGACGGTGGTGGATCGTTTCTCGAGGGGGGTTAGGTTCATCCCATTCCCAACGTTGCCCAGACAGCCCAAGCCCTGGTAGACCACGTCCTCCGGAATTTCGGAATCCCGGAGGACATAGTATCAGACCGAGGGGCCCAGTTCACATCCCAGGTATAGGGGGCATTTTGCGAGCACCTGGGGGTGAGCGTAAGTCTTTCCTCAGGATACCACCCTCAGACCAATGGCCAGTGCGAGCGCACTAACCAGGAGCTGGGAAAGTTTCTGCGGATCTACTGTCACGACTACCCCAGCGACTGGTTGCGGTATCTGGTTTGGGCCGAGATGGCCCAGAACTCGCTGAGGTGCGCGACCACTGGCCTCACCCCCTATCAGTGTATGTTAGGCTACCAACCCCCGTTGGCCCATGGGACTGCTGCAGAGACCCGAGTACCAGCAGTCGATGCACGGATGCGCCGCAGTGAAGCCGTCTGGGCCAAGACCCATCAGTACATTCAGACCTTCCTGCGGCGCTATAAGACACAGGCCGATCGGAAGCGTGGGGAGACCACGTCATACGCACCTGGAGATCGCGTATGGGTCTCCACACGGGACATTCGGACTGGTCTTCCGTCTCAGAAATTGGCAGCTAAGTACATGGGTCCATTCGAGATTGTCAAGCACATCAACAAGGTTTCTGTTAAGGTTTGTTTACCCCCGCACTCACGTATACATCCTGTGTTTCATGTGTCGCAGCTCAAGCCTACGTTCCAGCCTCAGGTAGTCTTCCCAGGTTTGTATTTGTTTGTTTGGTTTCATTATTAAAGACCATATTCTTGCATTGCTCTGTCCCTGCGAGTGTTCCCTTGTCTCGCCTAGCCAGCATGACAATATGAATATGCATGACGAACTGGTAGGTTACTCAGGTTTGTTTTGTTCTTTGTTCTTGTCCTGGTTCTCCTGGTTCTAATGTGTGAAAAAAAATATTTAAATAATTTAATTACTACTTTAGTGTATCGGTCCAATAACACTTATGTAGCAATTTAGCAATATTTATATCTCTAATATTTATATATATATATCTGTTTTCATATGCCCCAATGTTTTTCTAATACACTGTGTGCAGAATTATTAGGCAAATGAGTATTTTGATCACATCATCCTTTTTATACATGTTGTCCTACTCCAAGCTCTATAGGCTTGAAAGCCAACTACCAATCAAGTAAATCAGGTGATGTGCATCTCTGTAATGAGAAGGGGTGTGGTCTAATGACATCAACACCCTATATAAGGGGTGCTTAATTATTAGGCAACTTCCTTTCCTTTGGCAAAATGGGTCAGAAGAGAGATTTGACGGACTCTGAAAAGTCAAAAATTGTGAGATGTCTTGCAGAGGGATGCAGCAGTCTTGAAATTGCCAAACTTTTGAAGTGTGATCACCGAATAATCAAGCGTTTCATGGCAAATAGCCAACAGGGTTGCAAGAAACGTGTTGAAAAAAAAAGGCGCAAAATAACTGCCCATGAATTGAGGAAAATCAAGCGTGAAGCTGCCAAGATGCCATTTGCCACCAGTTTTGCCATATTTCAGAGCTGCAACGTTACTGCAACGTTACTGGAGTACTCATCACAAGCATCCAAATACTACACAGCGTGGCCGGCCAGTAAGGGTCTAAAAGAAGAAAACATGATGACATGGCCCCCTTGTTCACCTGATCTGAACCCCATAGAGAACCTGTGGTCCCTCATGAAATGTGAGATCTACAGGGAGGGAAAACAGTACACCTCTCTGAACAGTGTCTGGGAGGCTGTGATGTCTGCTGCACGCAATGTTGATCGTAAACAGATCAAGCAATTTACAGAATCTATGGATGGAAGGCTTTTGAGTGTCATCGTAAAGAAAGGTGGCTATATTGGTCACTGATTTGTTTTTGGTTTTGAATGTCAGAAATGTTTATTTCTAAATTTTGTGTTATATTGGTTTACATGGTAAAAATAAACAAGTGAGATGGGTATATATTTGTTTTTTATTAAGTTGCCTAATAATTCTGCACAGTAATAGTTACCTGCACAAACAGATATCCTCCTAAGATGTAAAAAAAAAAAGAAAAAAAAAAACTTTCAAAAATATTAAGCTTTGAGTCTTTTGGGTTGATTGAGAGCATAGTTGTTCAATAATAAAAAGAATCCTCTCAAATACAACTTGCCTAATAATTCTGCACACACTGTATTATCCCAATAAGTCAGAATTATCATTCCAGGGAGCAACTGCAACCGTTTTGCTTGAACTGTAGAACCTTGCATCATTATTTTTGCAATATTTATATTAAAATATAACTGTTTGAAGCATTAAGCTCACAGCTGCAAGTCTTGTCCAGCCTGTGGCAGCTTTAATCTAGTCATCAGTATGTCAAGTAACCTTACACAAGTACATCCTCACAAATCACAAACTTGTGACTAGTGCTGTCAAGTCAAATATTGAAACATGATGCAAAAGCTGTCGGGTTTTGGCTTAATTGAATGCATGCCTAGATCAGGCATTTCAAACTTATTTGATTACAATAAGCACTGCAACTTGCAAAACACAAACTCTACAGGATAGTGATGTAACCTCCCAATTAACAGATGTGAATTAGGTAGAAACCCAGTAATGGCAGCAAGTGTAAATCATAGCTGCAATTTCATTGGCTAGTTTATGCAGCATTGGTGACACATACAGTAGATATATAGTTTTAAAAGAGGTCACAGTATGTGTGTCTCTTTTCACTTCTTGGAAATTCTAGTAAGGAGTTGCCTTCTCCCACTCCTCTGTCCTGTTTATGCCCTGGCTCTTTGTAAACAGCGGGACAATGGGCAAAGAATGGCTGCCATTCAGAATGGGTCCCGCCTGGCACCGGGGCGTGACCGGGTACAGTTTCACGCTTTTCTAAAGGTGTAAAGGACACAGCTCTGAAATGTCATAGAAGGTGGAGATTAGGTTTTCCCAATCCTGATCTGGAGCCAACTTCAGTGATATCCACCGTATTCAATCTCATTCAGTAAGCCACATGCTCAGATTTGACCTATCCTAGTGACTCTTCCATTGCCATTTCATCACACACAGACTCTAACCTGTAGCCCGGTGGTGTCAGGAAATGAATCTTCTTTAGTCTAACTGCTTTTTTATCCACATTAAAAGTTCATATTCCTCCAATGTGGTCCTTAGGGAACTCAGCCGGGACACATTTTTGTTCCATACCTTCTCCCGGCACATCTGATCCAGCCAGGCAACATTTGATCTCCTGATCTAACAATATTCAGCCCTTGTCAAACCGGTCTTTATATGAAGTTGCACTAACCAGGACTAGGCTGCACCAGTTATGCAGATGTTTGTCCCTAAATTTGTGTTAACTAAATTCTTAGCTAGTTAAAAAAACTGAATATTTATAGCTACTGTTTGTTTGACAATCAGTTATACAGTTATATGTGCAGCTTATTCTAAAGCAACATCATATTGATGCCCAACTGACCTGTAATAGGGAGAATAATGTCTCTATTGTTGCTACTCTTGGCTTGGCATGCTGCTAACTGAAGTATGTACTTTGGTGAATGTTTTTTTCTTCACTTTCAGTGACAGTTCTGTATCTCTCAGATTGTCCAGAAATGCATGCACACAGCATGTCCTTTATGGGTGGCTCAAAGCCTAAATCATGCTGCTTTAAATAATGAGGGGATTCTCAAAGCAAAGTATTTCAAATTCAAATTTGGCAGTACAGACATGGTAAGTTTCACTAGTGAGTGAAGAGAGAGAGAGAGGACTAGAGGCTGCTGTAAGGTTATTCACCCAAGCCACTGCCTGTTTTCACAGCTGCCCAGCAGCAGGAGATACAGAAGCATGAAGACCAGAACATGCCGGGTTCCAAGACAGTTGCTACCCCCAAGCAACTAGGCTGCTGAACAGCCAGTAGCGCAGTGTACCAGTCCACAGTCCACAAAGTTATCTTACCTGTCTCATCACACCTCCACCACATACAAACACACTCTGCACCCTGCACTTACTCGTGTGACCTCAGTCACACAGCTCCCACAAAGACTTCTCCCCACTCACACTACATTTAACCCCCTCTATTGTCTATATAAAAATAGTAATGTAAACATTTCAGATTCTATGTTAAACCTGTACATTTTAAACATTGCAATAATGTACATAGAGATTATGTTTAGTGTGTGTAAGTTAATGTGTATATTGTTGCTGTCCAAATTGTGACAGGAGAAGGCCGAAACTTGAATGGAAGTCAGTGTAAAATAAGAATTCAACAGTATCAACAGAAAAAGTCAGATTGTACTGTCCTGCTAGCAGGACCTCTAAACAACTGATCATGTAGACCCCATCTTGCTAAATAAATCACACACTTGTCTAAAATCTAAAAAACACATATGCCTACAAAATCTTAAAACCTTTTTTGTGAGCCAACAGAAGTTTCCATATTTATAACTTTGAAATTTGGTACAAAATGCATTCTGGGATATTTGGCTGAAGTAGTAAGAAGTAACACACAAGTTATCACCTGATGCAGCCTCGATAACAGCATGCATCTGCTTCTGCTGAGTCTTAATGAACTGTAACTAAAAGATTCATCTTTGGAACTAAATGTTTAAAACAGCGTCATGATCACAGCACAGGGCAAAAGCACAGCAAATCGTGTTTGGTGTCTTTATTAGCTAACCCATCAAAACCATAAAAGTATTGACTTTAACATAGCCTCTTGCAGCTCTTGTTTTTGTCCTCTTTATCTGTTATATATGGTTTCAGTTTTTTCTCAGCACTTGCTCGGGGGGTGTATTTAGCAACTACAAAGCTCTATGTAAAACTAGGGTGTGAGTTGCAACCCATAAATTTGCTCAGCATCGTGCGTGCAACAGTTTTTAAAAGAACAGCAACCAGTATAAACAAAACAGAGCCATGATACATCTATCATAACAAACAGCAAGTCATTCACTCGTTTTCAGAAATGAAAACACAGTTTTAATCTCACAGCAGCTGTCCAGTGCGTGTGTACTCTGTGGATCTGTCTTGCAGTGTCTGTCTCAGTGTAGCAAGTGATCAGGGTCAGCAGAGTTGAAATGTCCAAAAAAAAAAAAAAAACACAACTAAACAGATCTGTTGTTTACTCACAAAATAAGCAGCAAACACCCTGTAATGACACTGTCTGCTCGATCTGCTTTGTCTGTCTGTCTTTTAGTGAGTGCAGCTTCTAAAATAACTTTATATATATATATATATATATATATATATATATATATATATATATATATATATATATAATATATATAATACCTTGTTAAAGAATCCAAAAAAACATTAGATTGTCTGTTTACAAACAAATAAACATTTCTCATGTCTCCCACTTTTTCTCAAAGTGTATGGTGTTTTGAGTCAGCAACAGTTTGACATCATATCTTTAATTTTATCATGTGATGTGTGAAAAAATAATGCCATTGCAATATACTTTATTCTATGTTTTCTATGTGTTTTCACCTGATTTCACTACAAGTCAATAATCCAACATGTAATGTTATTAATAATACACTCTGTGTGACCAAGATTGGTGTAAATGTAATTATATGTAGCAGATATAACACGCAAAACAAAATTCTGCACTGTTCTAATTTTTAAGAGGTAAATGGGTAACAGAACCAATGAGACCAATGTGGAATTTTGTTTTTGTTATATAAGCAGCAAACAAAGTCCAGATCACAACACTTTTCACACTACGGATTTTGAACTCCCCAACAGGTTCAGTCAGATGTTTTTCGAGGGTCAGTGAGGCATTGACTCTTTGAACAGCTCATGAATGAGCAAGCCAGTGTCAAGCTAACACCAATTTGACTATGAAATTGGCCTTTTGTTGACGATCTTCAGAAAACAATCATTGAGTATAAAAAGAAGACTGAAAGACTGTGTAGCGCTAATTTAGCATTAGCTGTGTTATCATGTGCTGCTTTAGCAAGCTTTGTGAGAATATTATGTGTAATGTTAATTAACTAAGACTTATTACATCCTAAGAAGCAGTATTAAGCAACTGCATGGACTGGCTATACTGGTTGCTTTACTCTACAGTGTAATGGAGGCCTTGCCCTTTAAGTCCACAAAGTCAGAATCACATAGCCTGGTAAAAGAAAAAAGTAATACGGTTTGAAAAAATCTTCACTCAGTCTTCAATTCAACAATGTCTGTTCCCATCTGTCCAACATGGTAATGGATTTACAGTGATGTGTACAAACGTAAAATTGCTAATTATTTCAGGAAATTACAAAATATATATTAATAATGTTTAGTTTATTTCTATTGCATAGAATCATTTTTCCTATTGCGTTTAACATTTGTAGTAATATTATTTAATTATTAAGTTTTGGTTGTCCGCTATGTTGTCCACTCCCTGTAATATTCAATGGATAGCAGATTGCTGATTGAATCAACTGGTTGGAAAATGTAACCCCTAAGTCAAGAGCAGTTTTGATGCAACTGAAAATAGCTGTAATTTGGCACATCATTAATTGTTTCGGCACCAGCCAGTATCTAAAACGTCCATTGTATAAAAGCTCAGCAGGTGTTGTCAGATTATGAATCACACAGCAAATGTAAAATTGTGTGGGAGAACATAACTTGTAATAGCTCCATCTACCATCCAACAGTCCATTTGTCAAAGCAGACCTGAAAGCTTTCTCAGATAAAACAGAAAAAAACACATGCATCACTGGCAATTTCACATAACCCCCAGTGAATAAAGGTGAGGGGAGAAAATGTTTAATAGAGCCGTCATTAAAATGTGAGAGCTTTCTAATTCTACAGAGACACAGAGGAAGGTCAAAAGGAGAAAGCAGTTTTAATAAAGCACAAAAAATGAAATGGCGAACATCATAGCAAGCTTGGTTTCCAGCTAGCAAATGCTGCAAAACTGTGGCTCCAAAGATCATCTAAAAATAAACAAATAATTAAATAAAAACACAACGTGGGCAGGTGAGTGAATGAAAGACAGGAAGTGCGTAGGGCTCTTTCTTGGAGAAAAGATCTTTTGTAAGTGTGTACACCCACCCAGATAAGGACAATTCAAGGACATTCTATTTCACTGCAACACAAAAGGATGCACTGGACTAAATATAATATGCTAGGAAGATGGAATTAATTCTTAAGCTGTCTTCAGTCTCAACAGTAGTCTAAATATGAGAACCAATAAAATGTTTTGCACCATAGTTTAAAATCGCCAGCATCTGATAGGATTGAAGAACAGTTGATTGTCTTTGGTTTTCATCATGGCGCTACAAAATGATGCAAAATGGGCATGCTGTATTCTAAGGTACTTTTACCTTGTACACTTAATAGCCATTTTAGTTATATACATTTTACATTTGCTGAATTGGCATGATACTTATACTAATCAGTCATTAACATTAACACCACCTGCCTAATATTGAGTAGGTCCCCTTCTGTGCTGCTATAACAGATCATCAGACCTCTAAAGACAACCTGTGGTATCTGGCACCAAGACATTAGCAGCAGATCCTTTAAGTGTAACACTGAGATAACAGATCAGACGCTCATGGATAAAAGGTGAGGAGGGATTTTTAATAATACAAGATAAAGCTAAAATCATAGTACAATGGAGAAGCAAGGTCAAAACTGTGAGAAAAGATACAAACAACATAAGTAAGGCAGAGGGGGAAAAGGGCAAGCCAATAGGTCGGCATCAGGCAGTCAGACAAAAGGGCAAATCCAAAGAGAGGTAGTCAAAAAGTAAAAAGGGCTCAAAGCATGGAAGAAAACACAAAAAGACTTTTGTTGCTGTTATTGCTAGAGATGTTACTGCTAAACAAGCAACACTTTGCATAGGAGTGTGTTACAGACCTGAGCCTGATAAGACACAAGTGCAAAGAGTCTATTCTTATATGAGCCTGATCTGGCTAACTGCCTCTCATTGAGTCCATGGTATACAGGAAATTGAGTTTTCGTGGCTAATAGTGTCAGGCAGAGAAATCGTCCATAGAAGGCCCCAGTGAACCCTGTTGGACCACTCACAAGACATTGGGTACACCTCACCAGACGTGCCTGATGTTTTGGAGATTCAGTTGTCTAGCTCAGACCCTTATGCTTGCCTATTTTTCCTGCTTCAACACATTACTTTAAGAACTGACTGTTTACTTGCTGCCTAATATATCCCACCCCTTAACAGATGCTACTGTAGGTAAAGATAATCAATCTACAGTTTTAAAGCTAATTAATGTTTTCCTAACACCGGTCAGTGGTTTTAATGTTATGACTGGTCAGTGTACACACATCTCTTCACATATCCCAGCAAGGGTAAACACACAAAGTCAGCTTTGGCATGGCAGCCATGCTGGCGCAGAGGGGGTTATGCATTTTGCTTAGTAGTAGTAGCTTTGTGGACCTGGGTATTGAATCCACAATCCTGTGATCAATAACCCAACATGCTCACCACTGAGTCATCACTTTGGCCTTTGGCCTCTTTTCCAAATGCCAAACTGTATTATGTCCAAAATGTGGGGACAAACAGTTCTGAGCAGAGAGAAGAACCATTGCAATGACATTTCCACATGGACAGGGATTTGCGCATAGTAGTCAGGAAGGAACAGAGTTGTGTTGTACTGTTGTTATTGTGATTCTAACTAGACTTCTGGAGCTCACAACCATTTGTATGCCCAGGGCCCACAAGCAGGTTATATCTCACTATGGCCCATTTCTTGCTGCACAAATTATCAGCCCCCTCTGCTCCATCCATCGGTGCAGGAGTATCACCACATTAGTGTTTTCCCTGCTCTGACACACCCACTTTCACTCAGGAAGGTTTTTTTTACTGAGCTCATTAGTTGGGAGTAGGTGTGTTGAAAGCAGGGAGAACACCTAAATGTCTTCCAACATGGCAGGTATATCTAATAACGCATACAGTAAGTATACACAGAGTGTAGTAATCCATTTAACTCTGATATGCCTCATCTACGCACTATCGAGGCATGGCACACCTGCAGTGTTGAGAACTTTCCACCACTCAAATGCTATCTGCTCAGCACTGACTATCCTAATAGTCCTTACCACTGATAGAAGGAGCAGACCTGAAAGATGATAAATGGATGGGCCACAATCTACGGATTGCCCTACATGGCCCTAAAAAATAGGTACAACAAGGTAATTGCCCACCCAGCGAACAACACTTGACCTCTTTTGCAGTCTGCTTTTGTTTGCAAATACAACCACACAGAGATGGGTATCAGTCAAAAACAAGCAGAGGCCTGTCTGGTATGCCCCAAAACAACCCATGGCCCATACTTTTACACCCATTGCCCTCATGAAGATAAGCTGGACCCTACTTTCATCCTGTTTTCCTCCACTTCTAAAGGAAACCAGTTTCTCTCAATATCACAATGTTTTATTAAAGAGACTCAGAATATTACCCTGCTCCGAGGTAGCTTTTTCAAAATGGACCTGAAGCTGCACCAGAAAAAAGCAAAAAGCCACTGGAATATGCTGATATGAGAAATGAGAAAACCAAGATACATCAATAAGGCCACAGTTACCCCTAGTGAGCCTGTTCAGTCCCTCATATGGTGGGTGTCTGGTTTTCATTCGAAGTGGGCACTCTGCACCACTGGCCGTCATGCAGAGCAGCTGCTTACCTGCACAGTGTCTAGCCTTAAGGAAGGAGGGCCAGGAGAGGGCACTGGCAGTAAATTACTTTGGAACTATGGCAGGTTCCAGAGTAATTTAAGGTTTTCTGAATGGCATAGAGAGCCTAGCAGATAATGTAGGGGTCCTTCAGCAGCCCAAGTTGAATATTTAAAGTAATGGTCTGACAATTTCCCCCATACCACAAATGTAGTCAGCTACAGATATCAGCTAATGCCAAGATCAGACTACACAATATTTCTGTCTTTCACCATGTCAGATTAGGCACTCATCGTACTATAAATATGTGGCGTGTCTTGATTGGCAGACTGGCAACACTACACGCTTGATGCCAACATCGTTTACATCCTTGCTTGAATGTGTAGGTCGCCTGGAAGTGTAGAAAGAATGGTTGCTGAAGGACTGTATGTGATGCTGATAGTATTATGTTCATAAAAGAAAAAAAGGGTGGCTGTGACAAAGAGAAAATGGGTTCCTTCAAAGAGAACTTCCGTGATACATTAACAACATTACATAAATGTAGCTGGCCATATGTAAACAGAACGTTTGATGCAGGAACAAATGACAAAAATGAGTTTTGGGAATTTAATATTCAAAAAAGGCAGGGGTTTTGCTTCCACAGCTTTTGCAGCAGTATCATTCTTTCTCTTCACCATGTTTACACGTGCACCAAAGAGCACTCTGTCTTGGTCAACGCCAAGAAACATGTCGTAGGACAAATACAAAAAATTCAGACATGCTAAACTTGCCGTGCAGTGCCGTGCAGCATCCCAGATGTCACATCGCTGTCTCTACACAATGCATTTGCCATTCACAACAATCTGAAGCCTGAGGAGTTTTTAAAACAAGTACTGTGAATTAATGACATCAAAACAGAACTCTTTAGCCACAATCAGCAAATGTATGTTTAGAGAAAAATAAGGAACTGCATTTAATGAGAAGGACACATTGCCAATTAGTAACCATGCAGATCTTCAAATGTTTGGGGTTGAGCTACCACCAGTGGCTCTGGCTATATTGTTTGGGAGGGGGAAAGAATGGATTTCACAAAGTACCAGTTACTCTTGCAAGGCTGAAGCTAAAAAAAGGATGGCTTCCATTACCCTAAAATCCAAAATGGACTACCTGGAGTTTTTGGAATAGCATTTACAGTTCCCTGATCCCCTGTTTGTGGATAGACCTTAAACAAGCTGTGCATAGAAGATGATCCAAGACCATCTCAAAACTAGCAGCTTTTGTAAATGTGATGTAAAAGACTAACCGCATAAAGAACCTGTGTATTAGGATTTGCTGAAAAACACAGATCTAAACCATGGACAAGAGAAAGGTGCACAGCTAATAGCAGTAGGAGTAGCCATTTTAAAACCTACATTTTATCAGTGCATTTTTTTTATTTCATTTTTGTGTAATTGTAGCATAATTGTGAGTTTTCTAATTTGATCAAAATAAAGACTTCTACAAAAAATAAAGACAGTGCCCGCTGCAGGACTGAACCTCTGTCTGTAAGCGCCAGCTGTTCTTGAGTCCTATCTCCATATGAAGAGAGTCATTGAGATGATGATTGCACCACTTGTGCTGAGCCATAATGATTCTGATGAGTCATGTGCATACCTACTGTCGGATAGAAACTCTCAAGCCTGCTCAGGGCAAATGTGATAAAAGTGTGTCTGTGCATATGTGCATGACTTGTGCACAGTAATTTTCTGCAGGTAGATGCCATTTTATTTCTTTGTGATGTGTGTGCTAGGTTTTGTGCTATTTCTGCTTCAATGCACTAGCAGGTAGCATTCGGATAAGATGCAGCTGGCAGGCTTATTATTTACAAGGCTGCACTCATTAAAAGCATCGACACTCATTTTGTGAGCTCCTATAGGATTATTATATATGCATACCATCACAGACTATAGCCTATTAGTCGCTTTCTGCTCCATTCAATATTGTTCAGTTTCAGACCACAGGACTGCTACTGACCAGATTTTTAACTCACCACAGCAGAGATGGTGGTACTGGCATAGTGGTGGTTGCTGGACTTGTATAGTGTTGTATTGTATTGTATGTTGGTGTGCATCAAGGCGTAGTGTACATTTCAGTAGTCTAATAAGCCAGACTGCCTACCATCATAGGCATCATAGTCCGAAGCTTTTCACTGTATGATAGGGGTACACAAAAATTATAATTTGGTTCACACCATGATTGATGGCTACACCACTCTCTGTAACTGTACACAGTCTAAGATATAGTCCTGATCAGGAAGATATTTTTGAGGCCTTTGAACTTTTAAGTAGCTTCTGATTTGTAAACATTTTGCTTTCAGCATCGTTTACATTTTGACAGGAAACAAAGGTTTATTTTTCCAACTAAATTCTAGCCAGCAAAAGTAAACTGCTGTACATCGCTTTGGAACGTTTGAAATGACATGTTTTGAAACTTAAGGTTTAATTAACTTTAGTAAATGATCATCAAGTCACAAATATTTAGTTATTCAGATGCTCCTTTAATGCACAACAGATATCAGAACCATCAGAACTGTTTATGTGTTGTGAGTGGAACATCTGAGGGTGAGGCTACTGTTTCAGTAACATAAGAAATTCCAGAAAATCAATGTTATCATTAAATTACAGACACTGACCTACATCTGCCAGTACTGTTGTTGTCGTTTTAGCAGCTGCCTTTAAAAAGCCCCAATCGGGGTTTTCTCATGAGCTGTTATGAATGCCACAAGCAAACATTCATTGCTGATGTTCTATTTTCTTTTTTGGACCACATGGAAATAATCCATATTAAATCTTAACACCCAGGAGTGTTCAAAATAGATTTTCACTTTCCAAAGTACCTTCAAAAATTATTTAATGGGTAAACATGTCACAGCACATGATGGTGTTGAAATGATCTCTCAGTTAATGTTTGCTGAAGACAAGCTGCTCTATTTAGTCTGTTGAGTTTTAAAACTATTTGTTTAAACATTTGGGAAATATGTTTGGCTATTCAGACTAGCTTCCTTCATCACCATGAGGTCTACATTTCCACTTCATAGAAACTGAAGTGGTTGGGCTCTGTGAACTGAACACTGATATTGTGGATATTTCATGTGCTGGAACGCAAATAGTTCCAAAAAGATATGAAATGGTTCTTGGCTTATATGTATGATTCTAGGAATAACACCTAATTGATGCAGAACCATCACGTTATGTGGAGGTTCTTCAAACTTAAACGGTTAATTGCATTTTCATATACTTTCCAGAAATGGTTCTTTAAAGTACAATCCAGCCAATGCTTCTTCAGGCAACCAAACATGCTTCTGCTATGGCATTAGTTGAATTTTTATTGCCTTTATAAAATGCTTGAATACTATATGGCCTGGTTCCTTTTTTAATGTCACCCATGTGAGTCCATATTATGGATAGTGATAATCATTTGTTGGATAAGCTAAAACATGAACCATAGATCAATCACCAAAGTTTAACCATAACAGTGTGAAATACATTTTTCCTGCTGTTGTTACTTTTTACTGTAATATTTCCTCAATCTGGATGCAGAGCTGCAGTGAAAACAAATACTAAACTGTCTGGCACGTAAATGTAGCATGTGGATAAAACCCAGAGAAGTTATAAATGAGGAGGCTGCTGACTGGTTAAAATATGATGGCAGTTCTCGTAACGCTCAATATAGCACCTGTTATGATAAAGTCCCACCCTTCAACAAACAGAGCCAATCAAATCAAATATTCTTAAATATTGATATAAAGTAAAACATTTAAAGAATATATATAAATGTATTAATTAAAATGACCAGTTTATGACATTGGTATCGCAACAAAATGAGGTGTCAGTAGAAATTTCCATTTTGGAAATACTAGCTTTTTACGTGACAGCGTCTACTATACCAAACCACTGCCACTGCCTTTGTGCATCAGCTACTGCCTCGCAAAACCACATCACACTTAATCACACTGTAATATGTACTTTAGAGTGCAGTGTGAGTAAGCACCAGAAGTGAGGATCTCCAGACCTCTGTATTAATTGTCCTCTTCCTCTGTTTCACATGGATTAGCATGTCTGGTTCTTTTTCCTCTCTGGCTGCCACGGAGTGTGCTGATCTCAGGAAGCATTAAGATGCAGACAGAGTGAATGGTCAAATTTAATCACAACGTTATTACGTTTAAACTTTCAATTTCCGCTGAAAGGCATCACCTGTGTAATGGCATAATGGATTTGTTTTTAAATGGTTTTAATGCAGAGAAGCTCTTTTTTTGGCTTCACCTTCATCTGTTATGGGATGTCTCGAAGTTTGCGTATTTGTCCTGGCTAGCGGTCCTCTTGTCGTCATACAGCCAGGGAAGTGTGCTTTAGAACAAAGTGTTTTGATTGTAAGACACTCTGGCCACAGTCCACTGAGTCCATTCACAATCAATAAAAGACTGTGTGCTATTATCCATGTTAGGGTTTGCAATACTTTAAAAAGTCTAGTCCTCAGCATGGTTCTACTGAAGAAGCTCAGGTGGTAAAGACAATCTCATACTGCCTAATAGGACGATCGAGCGGTTTAGGAGTAGGCTTTTTTGAATGGCCTTGACTCAAACCAAAGATGTGGGATTAAACTTGTGATCTCCTGATGGTCAGTTGGCAGTTGCCCAGCCTTGTTGTTGTTGGCTGTAGGAGTTAGCATGTGCCATTCTAGACCACTAACTAAACCATCTAACTGAAAAAGTTGTTTACGATGTTTCCTTACATAACTAAATAAAATAGAAACAGATAGGTCAGTCATGTTAATTATCTTCACATCACTTGTGTGACTTGAGTACATACGGTGGATTTCAAAGATCTGAGACCATTAAGTAAACTGCTTCCAATTTTTTTCATGTGTTCATTACAAATATCATCTTAACAACCTGAGTGAAAAGTGAAAAAAGTGAAGAGTCTTTCAGAATGTCTTTGGTGGTGTGGCCTCCATTTGCTTTAAGCACAAACAGAAGCCTCTAATGAGCAGATCAGACCCACCTGAGAGAGTTGCCTGAGTGTAGAACCACACATAGAAGCCATTAGCCATCTAGTAGCTTTTCTTTTAAGCACATGTTGTCTCACTATATTCATACCACTTTCCTCATTTTAAAACATACGTCCGTCAAAATGATGGGACAGACTGACCCAGGTAGAATAAATAAAGTGAATGATTTCCTTGCACTAATCCCTTAGCCTCAAGCTACAAACACTAAAATAATGAAGGCAGTTATTGAGCTTTAATAAATAAAATCCCGCAGGATGTCAGAGAGAATAAGGTCACCCTTCCCCTCGATGGGCGACTGCGCAACTTGCTAAAATCCCTCTCTCTCTCTCTTAGTATCTGTATTTATTTAAGTGTTTTTTTTTTTAGATCCCATTATAAAAAGGCCCTTTGCGGTAATAAAACTCACATAATGGAATAACAACGCTGTCATGGCCACCCAGCTGAGGCCCCTGCAGGCCCTGTGTGGTCTGTCTGCACATCAGTCTGATAGGAGTCAACTTGCAGTGAGGAAACCACATGTACATGCAGTCCCTTTGCACTGGAATGCTAGACTTGTCTTACACATGTCCACAGAGCGCCGTGAACACATTTAAGGTGATTCACGAGTGGCACTGGCTGACGGAGCCATAAACAGCTATATTTCCAGCACGGGGCAGGCAGTGAGCCCGAGGTTTTATTATTGTTATGACTTGGCTGAGGGGGAGCAGTGAAAAGAGAGGGGGCCGAGAGAGGTAGGGATGCTTCTACGTCTCTGAAGTCAACAGGCCCTTTTATGGAGCTGTGGGTTCACACTCAAAAAACCTTATTCCCACCGAACCCTTGTGTATGCGTAAGTCTTGAAGTAGATACTAGAATTTATACCAA
This sequence comes from Salminus brasiliensis, assembly GCF_030463535.1. Taxonomy (NCBI): domain Eukaryota; kingdom Metazoa; phylum Chordata; class Actinopteri; order Characiformes; family Bryconidae; genus Salminus; species Salminus brasiliensis. The sequence continues at coordinate 39,898,915 of NC_132879.1, forward strand.
CTTCAGTGTTAATGTAATTAACTTAGGCTGCCCCATGAACGTCTTGACAATTCCCAAACTACCACCCACAGAGTAAGCAGTCTAGCCTTCACTCTCACAGCACTGGCCTGTTGTACGATGTGGAGAGTCCTGCCAGGTACCTTTTTCTCCCATTAGTTGCTAACTAATGTTGAAGCATAAATACTGTTACATCCATGCTACAAGCAGTTTTTGTACTAAAATGCTATGAAACTATGAAAATATGTACCATTTATTTTTGTTGCAGATTATTACACTGGTTTTTTATTGCAAACTGTAAATCAACTGTTGTTATATGTGTCTTATTAATGCATAGTGGCTTATTGCTTTTGCTTTATGTTAATTAGTGAAAGAAAAAAGACCCTTTGTTTGTGAGAAGAAACACTTTTTTTATGTCAATCCATTTTTTTCAAAATAACAATTTCAAAAGAAGACAAGTTTGTTCTCAAACTTTTAACAAAGAGTGTCAGCTCTGCCTTCAAAAAGATTCAGACATGAGGAAGCAAGCAGTAGGATCTGCTTTCCTGAAATCCAGTCGCCCCTTTTGTTGAAGGTCTGATGTCATCCTCTAACCACAATCGTGCAGAAATCTCGTCTCTGCTCCTCTCTCCTGGAACCAATTTCCTGATTAGTAAATGTAACTGATCTTTCCCGTGCTCCAATCGCCAACAGAGCTTGACTGTGCTCACTGCTGATAGCATTCATACTCTCCCTGGGCCCTTCTGCTCCACTAAAATAGATGTCATATAACCCTCCCCCCATAACACACACACACCTAACTCCCCTTCAACCACAGGAAACAATGTTCAAACTACAAATATTATGGCGAAACTAGACATTTTTCCATGAGAATAGGCGAGACATTTGGAGGCCACAACTGTATATAAGGTATGACAAACAGTCAATAATTTAGACCCTTTTCAGTGTGCTTAGAAAAACAAAAGAATATTCAACTGAAAAACAGTGAGTCCCACTGTGAGTTTGTTTTCACATACAAAGGGAAAGAAGGGAAAATAAATACATATGTTTTTTTTTATTTTCATTGCTGTATACATTTCCATAACACACACATTGTTAAGGGCTATGATGGCAGATCATGTGCAGCGCTAGAATGTTGCATTTGAAGCTTAAACAAGTGCCTTCCAGAAGTAGGCCTAAACTGTCCTCTCTCACTCCATCCTAAACTAGCCTGCAACTAGACTGCAAAAACAGTCTGAATATCTGTTCAGGGAACACTGATGTCATCTCAGCCTCAGCAGCACCAGAGTGCTGACATCTGTTGGTTGTTTCTCTCTCAACAAGAACTATTATACCCTCTACTTGCCTTTCACTCTTCATGCTCTTTTTCATGTCTGTGTTTTCTCTCCCCGTTAACCCAAGCTTAGCTGTTGCTCATCTTAGTTCTAGCTGTTCCTTTCATTTGTTATTATCCCTATCTGTTAGCTACAGCCACTAGCCCACTGTCATAAAACCTAGCTTGTTTTTAACATTTAGCTTTTGTTGTTTTCTTTAACTTCTTGTTGTCTTGCTTTAATTTAGTACATCTTTCTCCTTGTTGGATTATTGCCAGTGAACCCTGCACTAATGCCTGATAACCTCTTGCCTGTCTCATTCCTTTTCAGCACAATGTTTTTGTAACAGTACAATGCATAAAATGTGCTTGTGTTTGTGATATAGGTAGCTATTTGTATTTTTGGTCAAATTTTATTTGCTAAGTGGTGAATTCTCCATGCACTCTAAGCAGAACAGGTTGTATATAGTATTGACAATGGAATCACTGTCTTTACCAAAGAACCCTTGAGGAACCCCTTTTGAGTGTGTGACGGTGTCCTTGTGACATCCAACAGCTTTATCAAACACTGCATTTAATGCACATCTTCAGCAGCTCTACCTTGGGTGCGGTTCATGTAAAGAAAGGATTGTCATAATCACACAGCATTTCCCACTTCTTGACAGAAGGAAGTGAAATCACAATGTAAAATAAGCTTTCTGAGTCATGATGTGAAATTCTCCATAGTTGGTAATAAAGCACACAGCTTTCCGAAGGATCACTCACTCACAATCCGCAACACAAACACACATATGTAGCGGTGTGCATGGCGAAGCTGCTGCCAATTTCATGTTTCATATTTATTTGAACTGCCTCAGATGATGACACGCTTTTTGTTTGAAAGTCTCTGTGGAAAGAAGGCCTATATGGCTCTGGATTAAGGTGCCTACTAATTATATATATATATATATATATATATATATATATATATATATATATATATATATGAGCAGTTTTAATATTTTATATATAAATAATTTTATATATATATATATATATATATATATATATATATATATAATATAAAAACTGCTCAAAACAATAAAGGGAGCACTCAAATAACACATCCTAGATCTGAATGAATGACCCACTGCCAAACCGGTCATGCTGAAGGATGTTGCAGGCAGCAGATCGCTCTCCACGGCGTCTCCAGATTCTGTCACGTCTGTCACATGTGCTCAGTGTGAACCTGCTTTCATCTGTATATATATATACTGATTGAGTTTTAATCCATATTTCAGCATAATTAAAACAATGTTCCCTCTGCTGTGTTTACATCACTAAATAAAACCACTAATATGTTACTATGTTCTGTAAAGACACCTGGTGCTGGATGGTATGAAGGGTCATTTGTCCTTTGGTCTGCATGTCTTACATACTGTAATACCGTTATACAACAAAAAGCACAGACTGAAATTCAGCACTGCATCATTTAGACACATTATAAAACCAACGCTTCTCACTAATGTGCTGCTAGCAACTAGCACACTCCCGAAGGACCCCTGGTATAAAGTTAACTCGCACTCTACTCACCAAATTAGCAATTATGGAGATTAACCCAGCAGTACTATAAACTCACGATTATGGTCTATACAGGACAGCTCTCAACCAGCAACCCTTTCCAGAAACAGCCCCGCTGAACACAAAACAGCACTTTACTAACAACTTGCTCTCTTCTAGGGATGCACTGATACCACTTTTTTTTTTGTTTCCGATACCAGATTTTCAGATACTAAATCTGACCTAAACTGAAATGATGACTATAAATCCAGATATTGATGGTGTTCCACTTGTCATAGGCTGTACTTTTTATATATCTTATCCCAAATAAGATTAAATAAGCTTGAAAGAATAGCATAACTGCACATTTGAAAAGTTTCAGAGCTATGAAAAAATAAAAATTGCCACAATGCAGAAACGTGTAATAATCTTGCTAAGCTTCATCAAACAACTTTTTAACTGGTGTTTAAATTCACATTTCACTACAATTTAAAAACACTGCTCTGTGTAAAAAGCTACTAAACTTCAGTGTGTGGCCTTTAAACAAGATGCTGAAACTCAACTTTTGTTTTTTAGAACCAAACATGGAAACAAAAATGTGCTAAAAGTTCTATTAAAGACTAATCAACGACTATTTTAATAGTCTGCTTGAATATAAAATAAAAAATGGTTTACATTCTGGTTTACACCTGTTTCATCTACATAAACATACATATCAACTATTATAAAAGTCAACCATATTAATAACCTGATTTTTCAGCGCTGTTGTTCTGTTTAACTGCTGCTGTGCAAAATACAATATGGTTTAAACATCCATTTTATTCAGATTTTAAATGATAATACGGGGGATTCTGAGTGGTCCAGTAGCAGTAGTGGTCAAGGGCTGCCACTATGACCCAAGGACCAGTGGTTCAAATCCTGGTCATTCTGCTTGCCATCAGCAAACGGAGTCACAGAGAGCACAACTGGCCTTGGTCTCTCAGGGTGAGTTGATTGCACGTTCTCCCCACATCACTCCTAGTGTGATGTTAGCTGGGGAGACGCATTTTCCTCCAAGAATGCTGACTACCTAGCGATGCTTCATTATGCCAGTGCCAAGAGGTGATGCACATGCATTCACATGTATTCTTCCCCCTCTTAGTGTCTAGGGAGTTCAAGGAGTTCACATGAATGGGCATAGAGTCTTCCAAATTGGGAAGAAACTTTGAGATACATTATTTTAAAAAAAAACCACAATAATACAAGCTTACCAATCAGAACGGCACTCCAAACGCAAAACACACTGTCTCAGATATATCGCAGATGTCTTAGATAATCTTGCTGTATCTTATGTAGCTACAGGAAACAGATCTGTATAGGATAGGAGAATTCAACTCTTTGCTGCCTTAAAAGCACTTTCGCCATTGCCAACGTGTATATGCCTGCTACCAGGTCCATGAGATCAAGCAGGTCTTATTGTTAAATTCCTACTACCCAGAAACAGTAATTAGTATAGAATCATAAAAAAAATCTAATTTATTAAAAAATGCTTATTTAAAAGAACCATCCACTGAAAAAAGTGGTTCTTCTATGGCATAGTTCCAAAATGTGTGTAAGAGAGACAACTTCAGTATCATTCAACACCATCTCCTTTTATCTCTAATGATGAATAACTTTCAAAGGAACATCTTCGCTTTGTGACATGCGCTCTGTGGATATGCTTATAATGAGCGGTTATAAAAAGATGCAGAGCATATCTGAATGAAAGCATTGCCCAGTACTTCCTGCCTACACCCATCCTAAAGACAGGCCCAATGGCAGCTCTAAAAGACACCATTTCAATGAAACTTCAATTAATAACATCAAAGAACAGAAGTCACACAGCACAGCTAAATTACTTCAAGCAGATATTGGTACAGATTGGAAGGATGTGAAATCAATTCAATATATCAGGTCAATATAGGTGGGGCTCCTGAGTGGTGCAATCATATACAATGGTACATACAGGAGAACAAAGACAGACCAAAATAGATCATTTCTCACTCATGTGGGTTTCTGTTAGCAGATGAAACAGAATTGGCAGTTAGTGTTCTCCTCCAAGTGTGATGACTTATGCAGTGACATTGCTAAAGTGGCAAGTGGTTTGAACATATGCAGTGGCACTTCACATGTTTCAGAGAAAGTACTCTTCATTACCCTCCCAACTTAAGACCATTGTGTCATAAGTGGAGAGCTAGCCGGCGAGGGGGAATTCAACAATTTAACCTACTCGTACTAAGTGTAAAGGTGCCCACGCTACCTTATTCTTCACCAAGAAATCTCAAACATGATGAAGACTAGAAAAATGGAATATTCTATTATATTTAGTTGTTGAGGGTTCTGTGTGATTGTCCATTAAATATGTTTCTGCATTTTCTTGATGCCAAATAACTTGCACGTAATGACTGGGTTGACTGCAAAATCAAGGAGGTACTGAAATGAAGTTAGTGTAACCCTGCACATATGTGAGGCTGTAGCATTAGCCCAACAGTGCAGCTTACAAAGTAGAAGGAAAAAGAGTGCTAGAGAAAGGCAAGTCAAAGCATTCAGTGAGAAATATTAAAATGATGGCTACGTTGGTAATATAATAGCACCCCCCCCTTCATGCAGGGTGTCTGCACTCTCTCTCTGGCCTTTGTTATTATTAAAGCATAGAGCATACTGATAGATCATACTCTGTACTTTATTAGTGCTGGGCAATTATGTTGTTCTAATCAGTCTAATTTAATATATTCAGTTCTGCCAGGCATAAAAAGGGTCTAATGCACCTGACAATTCGGCAATGAATAGAACAGCGCAATTTAAAATGAACAGGCCTAAAAAATACTAAATAAGTGCTGCCCCTCTCCATTAGCAGAACTATGCAATCAAACACAGGGGAACAGAATGCAATAACTACAAATAATACATTGAAACGAGTCACGTTCAACATCTAGTAGCATCTTTTTCATAGGTAGTATATGTCAGACATGCTAAATTATTTCATAGATGTTTATGCATGTGTGTGTCAAATTGTGGATGTCTTGCATTTCACTTATGCAATACAAAGCTTACCTGTAAACTACAAATGCCCTTCTGCTCAATGCCCAAATGCCCTTGCATGAAGCCAAAGCACCTTTGCAAGTCTACAATTGTGCATACTTGCAATGGTTTTGTGTTGTCTGTCAAGTATGCCCCACAGTTGAATTTCCATGACTACTGGAAAACACTTTTCACAGTTCTAACGTTGTGAAAGCAAAGTGAATCTTCGCAAGAAGTATACAGAGGCCTTTAATGAGCAGGCTAGGAGAGATAGTTGCAGAAAACTATCCACCAGCATGGGGACGAAACACAGAAGAACCCATCCTTCTCTCAGCTGGACAGAGGAGTTCAGAAGATACTGTGAAAAATCTCACCAAAAAAATCACGCCCCCATCTTTTATCATTGAGGTGTGCAATGCAACAGGAGAAAGTGGTCTCATAATTTAATGCTTCAAAGATGAAATCTCTCATAACTATAAGTAAACACAAATAAGCTATCTTGCTAAATCACCTACTTATAGATTAAATATAGACTAACATAAAACAAACGACTTGATGAGCCCCTCTCATAAGTCCACATCAGATCACACGTGAAGGCAATTAACTCATGTTCAAACCAACCAAAAATTGGAGAAAAAGAAAGTGTGAATGTCATTTTTTTTAATCAAGACGAATGCATTGAATTGGTTTTGAGGGTCATGTATCTAAACATTTTCTTCTGAAAATTTTGAACAACAAAAATAGTAGCAACTGTAAAATCCAGCGTTGTGGCAATTGTAGTATTTGGTGTTTATGCAGCAGTACTGTATACACATAAGGGGACATAAGGCAAAGTGTGTCCCAATTATGCTCTCAACTCTCAGATGACTCTTTTATACACCCTTCGAGAACTTTGTAAAGACGCACTTAGGGTGAAAATATGGACAGGGCCAGTAAGTATGCAGAGCATGTACATGTGTGCAGGTCGTGAGGGTAGCACTCACAGTGTTGATTTATCACTTGCAAATTTGCTGTGTAGGCAGGTAGATAGACAGGTTCACCATCCAATTATTTCATCCAGACTGAATCAAAAGACTGAACGTGTTGTCTGGCCTCTGGTTATTGTCAGAGCATTTGATTTATGGATTTTAGGCAATGCCTTCAAAGGTTAAATGTGTTAGCCATTCAGTAGCCCAGTACTGTTTGACAGGATGTTGTGATGTGATGAGTAAAAACTTAAATATGGGTGTAGGGCAGCATTAAAAAAAAAGTTCCAGTGCAAGAGTACATATAGGCAGTCATAGAGTTAATTACGGATCAGGACTTCAAGAGCAATGTGATGAGACTATTCAATTATTGTCATCATCAATTTAATTCACATATATTTCAGTGCACACTCATACCTGATTTCCCCACTCCAGCTCTTCCGAAAACGGCCAGTTTTACTTCTGGGCTCTTTGCCATGATGACGCAAGCTAATTCAGCACAATGACTGGATCACGGAGTGGACAAGTATCAGCGCGATGTCCCCGCCACTTCATCAGTTCATCTCCGCCTCCACATCTATGAGAAAGATCTCCTAAAAAAACAGATACACAGTGTAAAGGTCACTTCTACATTTAGTTAGTTCTCATGTATGATTTCTAATAGTGTGTGAAAATATTGTTGATGTTCTAAGGCTTGTAAAAGGCTTTAAAAAAATTTATTTGAAGCTTACAACAGACATGTATTTTACCTCATTTTTCTACAATTGTACCTTTACACCACTATTTAACCATCATCATCTTTACTACTCTTTTAGTCTTACCATTTCACTGTCTGACCACTATCATGTTACCACTACTTAACATTAGCATTTACCACTACTTTACCACCATCATATTGACACTGTTTTACCATTTCCTCTTTAATTTTTATTTGAAGCTTACAACAGACATGTATTTTACTTAGTATGCAACAGTTTTACATTGACTGTTTGAGTAATGACCCTGGCACAATCCTGCCACTGCTGAACACCATTTTATAAGCTAACTGGAAGGGAAACTGATGTTATGTCTTCAGTTCACCTCCTTAAGTTCTAACCAATAGAAAAGCTTCTTTGTTTGGTATATACCTAAATATTAGTGGGGAAAAAATTACCACAAACCCTGTGGCCATCCTAAATGTACATGAATGAATGAGCTATTTTGACCATGTACTAGAAAGACAAAGAACAGAAATTTGCTAGCATATGCTAGTGTACTAAAGTATGCTGCAGGCAACATTCCCAAATGTTTGATCTGTGTCACAAATGTAGACAATGCTAAAAGGACTGAGAAACCTGAGTACATCATAAAATGGAACACATTGATCTATCTGACCTTATGCTAAATAGTGTTTTTTTATGACCAACCACGAATGGATCACTTTGGAAACAGCTTTGACATAATGACTCATGTTCAGCCAACGTGTGGGCAGTGTGGATGTGTGCATGTGTATGTATGAGGGAGGGAAGCCCACTAAATTATTCATTTAGCAGCAAAACGAACAGCGCCTGATGCTAAATATTCTTTGCATCAAATTAAATGTAATTCCCAGTCAATTCCTCATGGGGTCATGTTAACATTGGACCAGATCACTTGCACTTGCACACCAACAAAAGAGCCCATTAAGAATGGGCATTTATCTGAAGCTGAGAAAATGGAAACTGTACAACTGGTAACATTGTTTTTTGAGGTGCCTGACAAACCTGATGTATGCCACATGCAGACTTGACCTAACTTAAGCAGCATCCTCAAATGAAAGTCTTAAAAAGTAGTAGGTTAAAGCTGCAATACAACATCTTCATACATTTACCATCTATACCTTTAATGTTGAGTATCATCCGATACTGATCCAATCTTTGTGTTTTCATATAGAGTTTAAGAGATTTTAGTACACTACTCTTTTTAGTACAGTACTTACAAAATTGAGATTTTGGACTGATAGAGTTTCTTTAAAGATGTTGCTCTCTCATTTTTGAATGTGCTGTTCGACACTAGTTTAAACCAAAAAAGGTGCAAAGCACTTTTACTGGTACAACCAGCCTTTTCCATAACAGTCATATTAGCCAGCTGTGATTCGAGAGTGAAAGATGCTGTAGCAGTGTATTGTGTATTGTCCATGTGGGTTTGCCTGCATGTGTCTGAAATGCCCTGTTCTAGAGAAACTTCACAAGTCACAAGGTTTTTCTATAGCTATAGGAACCAGCTTTAACCCTGCGCCTGGAGAGCTTTCATCGCTTTCTGTGGAGTTCAACTCCAACCCTAATCAAGCTCACCTGATCAATTCCATTTTTTCCTTTAAAGGTCCCTGATTAGCTGAAAGAGATTCGATTTGGGTTAGAGGTGAAACCTGCAGGAAGGAAGGTCTCCAGGATGTGGATTGTTGACCACTGGTTTAAAGTCTATAAAAGCTCCCTCACAGGAAGCTATTAAATTAAATGGTTTCCTAATATGTTGCCTGATGCTTAAGACACTGTTTTTCAATAGTTCTCATAGTGAGAATCCTTTTCGTTTTTTTTTTTTTTTTCAAATTTACCATTACCATACCATTTTTCATAACCAATTGATCACCAATTTTAACACTATTGTTCACATTACCATTTGTCCCATTTTTACGTACAAATTTTTAAGTTTATATATAAATTTATTTTTATATATTTCATAGCATTATTTTACAGTAATCATTTTAACACTGTTTTACCATAACCATTTTACCACTGTTTACCAATAGCATTTTACTACTATTTTACCAATGCAAAATTTTACTTTTATTTTACTATTATTATTTTCTCTCTGATTTTACCTTTAGACCACTAACCATCATGATTTTTTATTACCATTTTAGTCTCATCATTTTACTCCCATTTTACCACTGTCTGACCACTATCATGTTACCACTATTTAACATTAGCATTTACCACTATTTTACCATTGTTATATTGACACTATTTTACCATTTCCTCTTTCCCACTAGTCCCATGATCATCTTTGGGCAGGCAGTGTACACCGTGTCAAACATGTGACTGTATGTAATGAACATAAAGCAATAAAGTGCTACCAGGCTCAGAGCTCGGAGCATCAACAGTGGTGAAGTGAGTCATGTAGTTTAGCCATGAGTAAACACTGTGTAGTCCTCCCAGCCAGGGGAAAAGAGAGGCTAAACAGTGCTGAACCACTTTTAGCACTTTTCTGCCAAGTCAGTCCCATATAGCTTCAAGTGTGCTCGAAGTGTGTCCTCCTTCACAGCATTTTCTGCAACAAACTTAGGCTGGCTTTATAAGTTGAACGCTGAACCATCATATGATTTGCTAAAATCTATATCCAAATCAACTCAGTTAGTCCAAGTCTATCAGCAAGGAGAGTTCACTCAAGTACATGTCACTAAATTCATCTGTTATCACACAACACACTTGCTGTTTATATTTGAAGATGCCTATGGATTGATGCTCTATAGATCAGGAACGTGAAACGCCATATACACACAGTTTTTCTGTTAGGAAATCAATCTAATGGATCTTTTACCTTTCATTTTGGCACGTTTTTAGCATGTCAGTGTTTAAACACAATACCATGTGAATTGCATTCCTATAATGGCATTTATGTTTAAAGTACAGTGAAAAGCAATAAGTGGAAAGTTTTGCTTTGATTTTGTGTTTAAAAAAAAAGAGGTCAAGCAATGTGAAAGCAGTATAATGCTGGTTTAGCAGAAACAAGCAAATAAGAAAAAGAAATGAGGAGTATAAAAACACAAAAATAAAAATTAATTAATTATAATAAATTATAATTATAATTAAAATTTTATTATAACTTAATAATAAAAAATTAATATGGGACATAAAGCCAATAATACTTATATCCAGGGTACAACATTTTAATAAAATAACTGTAGTTTTTATTTATTTATTTTTTTTTTATATTATTCCTTTAATTTTGTATTTACAATTTTATTTATGCCTATATTATTTTTATTTATGCCTATATTATGCCTATATTATTATTTGTTTTATTTATGCCTATTATATTATATGGCAATATATATCTCAAAGTATGACCAGCAAAGTATGTGACCGCCATATCTGTTTACATGCATGAGTGCGTTATGTAGACCACAGCGTGAAAACACCAGGAAGCTCAGGCTTTCTCCACTCCGCAGAACTTTTTCTTCTTAACAAAACAAAGTGCAAAGCACAACAAGATGTATTTAGTATTTTGATGAACATGTTTACATTTGTCCATGATGAATCATAATGCATGATATGTATGGCTGTATAATATTGGAAAAATGAATGAAAAAGATTAGATTAGAAATTAGATTTTTTTTTAGATTACAATTTACAATGTCTTTTTACAATTATATATATTATATAATATATATTGCGATATTACAAAAACACAATAATTTTCACCAGATGTTACCAGATGTCACCAAAAGTCAATGATCCAACATGGATAGATATGAATAACTTTTTTATTTTTTATTTTAAACAGGTCATAGAAAATTTGAAAAATGTGTTTTGTTTTTTTTCTTTTGCATCAACCAGAAAAACCGCCCACATTGCGCCCACAGACGCTGAAGCGATATACTCAGCAGCCCTAATGATATGTGATAATTATGACCCCACAGCATCTCCACAAACAAATAATACTGAAACACTAAACAAACCTGGTCATGTGAATTAACAGCTTTTTACTTTACTAGAGTGTACAGACACAGTGGCATGCAAAAGTATTGACACACCTTAAAAAAGATCTGTTACTGTGAACACTGAAGCAACTAAAAGTAATTTACAAAAAGCTACAGTTACAGATGATACATTTCTTTAATAGTTTTAGCTAGGCCATGTACAATGCATCATATTTTACCATGTACAATTACCAAATCACTTTTAAAAGAAACAGTGTTAAAGATCTGTTTTAAGATATCACTTTATCTTTTTACACTGACTGCTCATATGCATACATCCCTTGTAGGCACGGTACCACATGACATAGAATTTGTGGGTATACCTGATCTCAAAAAGAACCTAATGCTGTTTTGCCTACCTAAAGTTTTTAAATGTGTATGATGCATGCATTTCACTGCAGCACCTAAATATCATTATTCATCATATTTTACTGACAAATTTAATACCACGAAATATATCTTGTGTATTGGGTGTGTATAAAATGGTTTTTTTTTTGTGCTTGGCATTTTGCTTTGTTGGGACAAAAAAAGGTAAACAGCATCTCTGTAAGTATCAGTCCGCCTTACACACCCAGGAATGGCCATGAAGCCTTTATTTTAAAAAATTAAAAAAGAACCAACATTGTGTCCTAACAGCAAACTATGTAAGCAGGAATGACAAAAACTTTTCTACATCTTCGACTGTTGCGGAGGGCTGATTTAAACAGACAACCCGTTTCAGTCTTAGTTTAAATGGTTGCGCTGAGGTTCCACCTGAACAATAACACTGCAGTAAAGGCAGACGCCTTTCATTGAAACACAAACCAGGTGAAACTGTTCCATGACGTGGAGAACAGAGAACTGTACAAGCCTTCATTTTTAATTGCTGCAGTGGAACGATTTTTCTTTCTTGTTAATCAGTTTTTGTATCTTTGTTGCCCCCCAAAAAATCCAGTGTATTCTTGACGCACACTATTATGCATCAGTGTCCTGAGTTTTGTAGAGTGCAACTGTGAATGAATCCAGCTTATGGCAACTGGCTGAATCAAACTGATATGGTTGTGTGTTTCAAAATACACATGCACATTTGTCGAGATCCCAGACTAAATCTGGTGAGACCGATGACCAGGATCCACGTACAAATACTATCAAGATCAAGACAAATCTAAGATGTCTGGGGACTTGTATTAGTACTAGAGCACTAAAGGCCTTGGAGACTAGTACAAACAACTACACAAACAAGAGCTCGGCAAGACAAGCTCTACACAAACCCCCACTACGAAAAGTGTGGATGTGCCTGTGTTCCATCTGACAAGTCATAGAACAGGAGAAAGAGATTAATTGCTTCAATAAAAGTGCTGATGGATGAAGCTAAGTGCCCGGTAAGTGGTCTCAGGGGGACACACGCCGACAAATGAAACACATCTGGAGGAGTTGAAGGGATCCTGCAGCCAGGCTGAAGTCACTCACACGCTGATAGTCTCACATGTACTCTTGTCACCTTTTCAGACATATGGGACTGTGTTTGTGAGCTTCCCTTTTTTCACAGCAACATCCCTTTTTTTCAACATTTCTGCAAGTAAATCATTAGGAAACTAATAATTAAAAAACTAATAAACTAAGTCATTCAGGGTGGTTTGGTGTGAATCACTCTAGTCTAGAGAAACTTAAGTTAGAACAGTTTACAGTGGTGATAATATTAAACAGATGTACACCATTTACACCAAAATGGATACTAATACATAGCTTGAGTAAGTTTTAGTTATATATCTATATATTTGCATTTAACAGTATTTTCTTATTATTTATTAGCATTTTCTTATTATACATTTATGATTACCAATATACAAACAGTATAAAGGTACAACACAGTCCCTACTTTGCCAAGCAACCAGTGGGATCATCAATATTCGGAAGGTCGCCACCCCCCGCTATGTAATAGAGCAGTGCTTCTTAACTCTGCACATTTTAGTGGACTCCCTGCGGCTCTGAAAGGGCTTGTCAATGAGCTGATTAGTTGAATCTGGTGTGTTGGGGAACAAACTAAAATGTGCAGGATCAGAGTGCCTCCAGGACCAGGGTTGAAAAACACTGTAATAGAGCGAGAGGTTTTTTTAAAAAAAAACTCAACAACTGAGGCAGAGATACAGACGCAGCCAAACTAAACTTTCAACCACTTGTTAACGCTTAATCTACCAATAGCCATGCTGTCAAAGTAATTATGGATGCGCTAGAGTGGCAGTAAAAACAGCTGCTTTGGGGAGACAAAACACAGGTATAAATGCTTAGAACATTTTTGTGCTTTTAAATATTAATCTAATAACAATGTCAAACTAAAATATGATACTAATATAATAGAAAGTAACAGATTAACTGACATGGGTGGTGTATTATGTTAAAGCTATTCAATGGGGTCAAAATGTGGGTTTATTCTAGTGTTACACCCTGGAATAAATGACATGAAACACTATATGTGTTCATATGCTCATTATTGAACTAAGGACCTTCATTGTGGGAGGCTGTAACGCTACACACTAGAAACATACTAACCACATAATTCAAGCTGGTAGTTTTGATTTTTGTAGGCACTGGATATTATGGAAATTATTCAATTGCATTTTCAAAAATAAATATAGATTTGAATACATTTTTGCTTTACATAACATAGCATAGCATAACATAACATAGAACCAGTTTGTTTGTTTTTTTGAGGAAAATTAGCAGCCTCTACTATTTTGAGGTAGAATTGCATGAGAACTTCAAGGTAAGTACTTATTAAGTTACGAATGGGTCCGAATATTTATTTAAGAAAATTGGCTTAAGTTTAAGTACTACGTTAGTTGCGAAGGGTTGTGGGAAACGCTCATCATTTTAAGAACGTTCTAAAGTACGAGGTTACCAAGTACTTAGCTTTACAAACATTTTGGGAAAACTACCTCAGTTTTAAAAATGCAAAAGTGCAATTTATCATAGTGTGGAACATTTTAATCAGATAGCAAACAGCAAATTAAGCATTCAAGAGTTTGACTTGTGATGTGGTTTTGGATCTGTAGCTCACTCGCTAAGCTAGCTTTTGCTGAGCTACCTCAGTTACAGAAACACTGAGTATCAAACAGCTCTGTTCAGCTGCTGCTGACTAACTGCTGAGCTACCGACACAAGTGATGAAAATAAAAACTTGTGTCTGAGAGCGAGGACGAACAACTGGTGTTGGGAATAACAGAAAGATCAAATTGAGACGGGTTTTGCTGTGTTTTCACTTGTAGTGCTCTTAGGAGTGTTTTCAACTGTTTTCAAGGAACAGTTGATATCCGGGTTAACAAACTGTGGTTTGTGGATGTGGTTTGAGTTAGTTGGGAGAAGTGTCTGCATGTATATGCATATGTATTTGTGTATTTGGTGGACAGTCAGGGGAACAGGAAATGTTTTCTTGTCTGATTAGAACACCTAGGTGAGCCAGAAGGACAATATTAGCATGCAACTTACATACTGTGCCTTACTTTCCCTGTAAGAGTACATTCATCTCAGCAGCAGTTTACTGAATGCTGATAAAGCCACCATGCCCACAGTCACTAAGGATTCAAGGACATCCTCCTTATTTATACAAAGAAAATATGAGCAATAGAACATGTCCAGGAATCAAGAAGAAACAGCGAGAGATATACTGGCTGATATAGACATCCCCTTGGATTCTTTCCCACATGCCAAGGTCTGCATGTACTTTATAAACCCACAGTTATTTAGATATGAAAATAAAGACGTATTTAGAAAGGCAGGGCCAGGCTCCAGAGTGGCAGCACAATGTTAACTAGTGTAGCCATCTGTTAACTGATGTACCAGAATTTGCAGTAAGCATTTAGATGTCTAGTGATGTTCCATGAGCATAGGTTTGAAAAGATGCAGTGGCGCTTCATGTGACTCTTCACCCTCCCAGCACTGGTAGTATTGTTTGAAGGGGAGGTACTAATTAGTTCATGGGAACTGGAAATGACAACAAAAAAAAATCACAAAACATAAAGGCATGATCCAGTGGTCTCAATTACAGACCAAAATAGGGTGGAGACTGGAAACCTCCATAACAGGCCACAAATACTGAGGTGCCAAAATGACAACCCTAAAGTGTGTGGCACTGTGAGTCATTCCTCTTCACTCTAAAACATACGTTTTTAGTTGTTGTTGTTGTTGTTTTTTAACAACCAGATCCACTCAACAGACCACTCCACAACATCTTCATGCCATGTACAACACTTTTCCTGCCTCCAAGTTTCAGTTACATTAATAGATTATCCAACAAACTTGAATACAGTAAGCCTTCAAAATGTATGAAAAATATTGTGTTTTGAGTACTGAATCATAATTCAAATCTAAAGTGGGCTGCGTGAATTGTTATGCCCCGAATCTAAACGTTGACTAAATCTGACATGATCAAGAATGGAGCCCACATTTTAGACTGAGGCTGGCCCCAAGCTGTCACCCAGTACAACTCCACTTTCTCAGTTTAAGATGCTAGCTAGCCGTTATTACAGTCTGATTTACACAGCCCACCTTGGAACTAACTGCCTTCACTTCTTGATTTATTCCTGCAAGTGTGTGTGTTTCAGTCGAAGCTACTGAAATGAATGAACCGTAAAAACCTCACAACGTCGCTAAGAAACTGTGGTGCTGAGCTGTCTGGAATGCAAGTCCTGTCCTTGTGGCTAAAAGCCCTGACACTGACACACGGGTTTGTTGTTGTTGTCACTGTGAGAGGGCAGTGACGTGGACAGCCGTGCGTCAGCGGCATAAAAACGCAAACAATAGCAACAAAACACACGTAACACCGAAAAAGAAACCGCTGGACAATAGTGTGATAGGAATAACGATGAAGCTTTGCCTCAGTTGCGGTGCCGTCTGTGTAACATGGCCAGACTTAGTTACTGGCCAAGGTGACTTTCTGCGTGTAAATACCTTTGTAGCATTGCTGTCTGGTTACTGAAAGAATCCCTACCTGTAAAATATCCGCCCCCGCGTGGTGCAATTCGCGAGCCAAGTCGCTGGAGATGCTGCAGGTTGGTACACCTCCAGATGTGCCGGTGTACCGCTGAAGAGTGATCAGCTCTGGAGATCCAGGCACAATAAGCCCCGCCTTCTCTGCGCGGGGATTGGCTAATAGCGAGTAGTGGCGAGTGAGGATGAAGTGCAAGCCAATCGAAACGGTGGACGACCAACACAACTGGCCAATCCTAGCGCAGAGAGGCGAGCATTGTCGCACGCACCAATAAGTGGCGGTATGCAGCGCCACCTATAAGACTGTATATGCAACACAGCGATTATTTCACGGCCTTTTTTTTTTTTTTTTCAAAATGATGATTCATAATGTAATCTTCAATTTTAGGATGAATGTGTTTTTCATTTGGTCATATGAACAACAGTGGTCCTGTTGTCACAAACCGACCTGTGATTAATAGGGCAGAGGGTGGCTCACATAATTAATAATCCACTGACATATATTTGAAATAACCTGTTCTACCTGTTGAGGTTAACTTTATTTCAGACCAAAATGGGCCCCCAAAAATATTTGTTTTTAGATGGTGATAAGTGGAGGTTAGATAAGTGGAGGGTTTAAGCTACACACCCTGGATATTGTAATCAGGGTAATTACCTAATTTACCTGTCTCTAAGAGTTGTCTGAAGCCTGAGACCTTGTTTTACAATAATTCTTATAGACGATTTTGACCAAAAGTCATTCACGGTGCGGGATGTAAAATCCCCAGAGAAAACGTATTTTTAAAAATGTACCTGTA
Source organism: Salminus brasiliensis (assembly GCF_030463535.1). NCBI lineage: Eukaryota > Metazoa > Chordata > Actinopteri > Characiformes > Bryconidae > Salminus > Salminus brasiliensis. The sequence goes on from NC_132879.1 coordinate 39,916,248, forward strand.
TTTCCGTTAAATATTGTCACTGTCAAAAACGTCATATATATAATATTATGGCAACTTTAAAGAAAAAAAACTTTCACGTCATTTTAAGTATTTCTATTGGTGCAGTCTCCAGAAATATTGGGCACAATGTAAAGAACAACTTGCCAGATTCAAACTGTCACAAAGGTGAAAAACGGTAAAAATGATACACGAGTTTTACGTGACAGCGAGGATATATAGCTGTGTCTGAAACTAGAGGGAGCTGACTGACGCCTTGCTGCCCACGCTGTCTCACATGTCAGTGCTGTAGAAGGCAGCGCAGTGATGAAGGTCTATGTAACCGGATCACGACAATACGTCTTGACGTTGTCACTGTGTCCACAGCTCACTGCTAGAGATTATCGTCATCAACTTTTCCTTAATTCAGTTCCGGGTCGCGGTGCCCAGACATCCCAGGCCTCAGCTCCTGCTGGGGGATCCCGAGGCGCTCCCAGGCCAACCGGAAAATATAATACCTGCAGTGGTCGTGCGTCTTCCTCGGGGTCTCCTACCGGTTGGTCGTCATTGTCAGATGCAGGAACCACATCAGCTGGCACACAACGCGAATAAGCAGTGGCTTTACTTCGAGCCTCTCCTGGATAACAGAGTTTCTCGTTCTGTCACGAAGAGTGAGCCCAGCTATCCTAAAGAGATTTTTGATTTTGATCGCTTGTATCTGCGATTCCGTTCTTTCGGTCACTTCCGCTTTGCACCGAAAAATGAGATACTTAGACCTCCACTTGGGATAGGTTCACACTCCCACTACCAGGAGGGAGCATGCCATCCTTTACTGGGACACCACCATGGCCTTAGACTTGGAGGTGCTGATTCTCATACTGACTGCTTCCCACATAGATAGAAGCCAGCAGGGCAGCGCAGTCTGCAAACAGAAGAGACGCGACCCCCTCCTGCTTGCTACCCTGTCCATTAATATCTCTAGCAGGAGCGGAGTCAAGGCACGGTCCTGGCGCAGCCCAACACCAACACTGAACAAGTTTGACGTAGTGCTGGGAATACTGACACAGCTCTCACACCGAGAGTACAAGAACCGCATGGCTCGCATCAGAAGCCCTGCCACACCACATTCCCGCAGTGGCGAACTCCCAACTATCCAACCCCTATAACTGTCTAAAAGAGGGCAAGAGTTGATGGCTGTTTTTTTATGCAGTTTTAAAAATTCCCCTAAGATTGTAGATATTTGTTTTGGCATTCAGCGGGGTTCTGTAGGTTTCTGTAGAGCACCACTAGGAGGCGATCCCAGCCTTATCTATTGCAATACACAAAAGGAATCGCGCTACAAAATGACTAATAGCAGAACTGACTTTCTGTCGATATTCTGCAACACCTGCCGAGAAAGTGCGTTACTTCAACAAATGAGCCTTAAAAAATCTAATTACGACAAACAAGAGTATTGCACTTCCAACTGCAATATAACTGATTTCACAATTCTTCCCCAAATATTATGGTAGAAGCGATAGGGGGTGATCTCGCATTCACGTGCTCTTTCTTCACATGCCAACACTCTTTCAGAGGAAGACCCGTTCACCAGCCAATGGCTGCTAAGCATTTGTCTAATTAAACAACTCGGATGTGATTGGCCAGCACTCTTAATCCTTGTTGCTGGCAAGGGGCAGCAGTTGGCTTCTGTCACATTGGGATTTCTTAAGCAGGCCATCATCGTCATCGTCATCACAATATCATCCCCATCCATCTATTGTTGCCTCTCTGTCATGTTGCAAATAATTACTGTGGATATGAAAAGTCAGGTCACAGGGGTTGGATTATTACATGTATTTACATTCATTTATGGTTCTTTAGTCTGTCCCCCAAATATTTATGGTGTTAAGTGTAAGGGTTCGCATATTCAGTCATGCATCAAAGTTTCTGAGTGAACTGAGTGTTTTTGTTAGATGAGGGTTGGGTGGATGGCAGGGAAACAAGAATGATTCATTTCAAATTATTAAATTATATGATATGATCAAGCATGCTTAATTTGTGCAGTGGCGTACACAAAAAAACAGGGTTATTCAGAAAGGTTTGGTGTAAAATTATCAATTCTATAGAAATTTTAGTTTAATTCTATTAGAATTTCGGGAGAATTGTTCTTATCTGAAGAGTTAAATGCCTTACAGAACATACATCTGTGAAAATACACCTAATGAGACGTACATACCAGGTGGTATAGTTAAGTTATAGAACACAAGAGGGTGTGTAATTGCGAATAACACGTGACCTTAAGTGTTCTTTTTAAGTTTTTTTTTTCAAATACACAAAGTAAACCGAGGAACCTGTGGATTTCACACTTCAATTTCAAAACACAAGGACCATCTAAGTGGAATTTTTCTTTCTTTTTCTTTGAGCTCTTTATGCATGCCAAGAAAAATGCTGATACTTTTAGGCTCACTTTTTGTAAATAGAACCATAGAACAACTGTCAAAGTTAAGCAAAAGACGAGAACAAGAACAACAAGAAGACACTGGTTGACATATGAATGGGAGTTTTCGTAACGCTCAGTGTGGCGTCTGAGTCCTGCCTTTCAGGAAAAAGAGCCAAATCAGCTTGCTGGTTCCGCTGCCAGCAGAAGAAAGGTCAAAGTACTAGTGTGAAAAGCCCCCTACTATATTTTATTAATGATTTCAAATATTTTATTTTTTAATTATAATTTGACCTTCAGTTTCCAGTATTTTGGTCTCTCCCTTTTAAAAAGATGGGAGCCTGGTCTTGTGTGACTGGATATCAGATTGTGAGGTCGGAACTAACTGTATAAGGAATAACAGTATATTTACCACTGTTTTACCATTCATGCAGATTCACTGGGCATTTTGGATATTACAATTAGTATTGGTATTGTAATAACGGTGACTCCATGTTTCTGTAAACCCCACTGTAAAGAAATCCCTGTCAGTAAATATTTCGAGATCACAGAAATTTCGTACCATATCAATCGGAAAGATTTTGCTTACATCTCAACGACTGACCTATGCAGAATTATGGATTAGAACAGTGGAACTAGTTTCTTTGTTGACTGGACCAGTCCAGAGTTCCAGCTTAGAATAATAAAAGGAACCTTTATTAATAATCATGTCTGTTACAGAGATTTACAAGTAATCATGAAACAAAGTTTTTTACTTTACCAACTACAGTGACTAATATAAATTATTCAACTGACTAAGTTAACTTGAACCTAATGTCTTATACATGCTGTCATCATTACAGTACCACATATACAGTTGATTTGGTGCCATAAAAGGGCCCAGATGTTAATGTACAGATTACATTTTATGCAGGCATTACTTTCTTTTAATTCAATTCAATTTTACTTCAATGTCATTGTATAAATACAGGGTTGTGCAGCATAACAAAACACTATTCGGCTATAAACAAGAACGCTAGTGCAAAGACAATACACAAGACAAGGACAATATGTGCGTAGACAGTGAGTACAAAATGTGCGAAACAGTACTGCAGGTTAGATGGTAGATTGTAGAATATAGCAAATATATTTTACAAGAACACTTGCAAACCATATTAAGCAATATATAATTGTCTTCTGACAATTCTGAATCATTAATGTTGCACCCTCTGTAGGGCCTTGCTTTCAGCAGCAGTGGTGCTTTCATACCATACAGTCATGCAGCCAGTTAGAATACACTCCACCATGAACCTGTAAAAGATGCAGAGGTACTAACTTGTGGCTGATTGGCTCTTCTCGATCCTCAGAGGAAGTGGAGGCACTGTTGGGCCTTTTACACAGGGTGCGATGTGTTAAAGGGCCAACACAATGGACAACTCAACTGATGATCTTGAAGCTATTACTACTATTACAATTTTATTACCATGTATATTCAATCATTTTGAAACATTACACCAATTAACTAGCTCTGATTCTAAGTGATGATTCTCCTAATCTCAGTCATGCTCTTTATTATATATGTTTTGAAAGATAATTTTGCACTGCACTCCTTGTGAGACCTTGAAAGAAGGGTGGAGCAAGTACCTTACAAATCTGTAAATGCATGCTGTAAACCCAACCCCATGTGTCATACACTATGACCTAATTCTAATTATTATTTGGACTGGATTTTACAAAAAGTCACCAAAAGTCAACCAGAGGCTATTTTTGATTTCCCATAAATTTAAATCCCACACTTTTAATGCAAATTGAAATATTGCGTCCATTAGCGGTCTAAAGAAGAGGTCATGTGGTCTCATGGGCTTGTGCACTTCAGTCCAGGGTACATTACAAATCAACCTAAATATGGCCCTGAACTGAGAAAATTTTTGATTTTAAAACATCAATTCAAATAATTTCAATCAAAAGTGAAGATATTTAAGTGAGCTCTACACTGCAGGATTATCATTCAATTATTCACTTTAGGGCTTATAATTTAGTAATCATTATCAATTATTCAGTAAATACCATAAAACGAGTTATGAGAATGAGGGACTCAAGTGTAGAATCACTGGACTTATGATAAATTGTGGACATTTAAAATTGCCTCTTTCTACAATATGGAGGTATGGTCACCTCTTGGCTGTCACTCTTCTACCTGCCTGTTGAATTTAAAGTCTCCCAAAATTTTTATAGTTAAACAATGTTTGACTTTTGCTAACAAGCCGTGGGTATGTGGGTAAGGCGTAAATGCTAAATGCTATTAAATGCTAAAGAGAGCGAATGTGATTCTGATTAGTAGTGTTTGGTATACAATGACAACATTTTCTTGTATTCTAACAGGGCACAAAGTCTCACTACTCAGAACCCAATCATTATAAACCAACTGCAACACCTGTCTAAAATGGGTCATATTCAAAAGCCTGAAAATAACGTTTCCTGTACTGGACTTAAATATTTATTCTCTGCACATTTAACACATTTACTATTTATTTGCTGAATGTAAAAAATAAAAAAAAATAAAACAGAGAGCAGAGAGGATTATTTGCTTTGCCAACATTTCAGGGCATATCCGCAGTGGACACCTCACACCATAAATCTTTACAGACCTTTACACCATCCTTAATGCGACTCCAAGTCACCTTTGCATAGCTGTACAAATGTTCCTATAATTATGTAACATACTGTACATAGTCAGATTTTATGTTTCCTCAGATTTACATATGTACATATTCAGGTATTCCATTTGAACTCATTCCACAGTGGTTTTTGATGTACCCTTTTGTCTGTTAATGGTATTGCATTTCCTATATTTATCTTCCCTTAGTTTTATCTTATCCTCTTGGATACTTGTCAACATTCTGGGAAAGAGAGACCACAATGGTGTTTTTTGTCCTAAACTATCATGGGAATGAGTAGGAATAGGGTATTCTGCTATAAAGTCCAAACATTAGCTAATTATCAGCACTGTGCTCAGTCTCAATTTAAGCTGAATGTTAACTTTTTTAAAACAGTGTTTTTTTTATTGTATTCGTATTTTTGTGGCTTGATCACAGCGCTTCATAGATGTGCTCTAAGTATCCTCAACCATTAAAATCAGAACTGACCGGTCAGGCTTCACTCGTTCGTTTGAGTTGTGAGTGAAAAACGACTTCTGCTCTTTAGGTTTCGCGTTTTGCTTCACTGTTTTCGCCGTTGTAGGGTAGTAAAAATAAGGACAACTGATTAAAAACCAACAGCCTGGGTTAGCCTTAGCCACTAGAAGAAAAGCATGTGGCCGAGCCTCTCCCCCGCTACACCCCCGCCATTTCTCCTCCCCTCACTCTCGATGTCCGGCTCCTTCTTTCGAACCGATTCTTCACGATAAATCGGAGGAACCGACTCACAAGTCCAACCGAATTCCTCTGTCTCTGTCTTATTTCACTACACTATTTCACAGCATAACACAATACCATGCTAAAAATAAGTTATTTTAGTTTGCACATAAAATCTATCCGTTTGCAGTGTGTAGCTCTTTTTCTTTTTCTGTTTGTTTATACCATTTCATAAATAAACTTGACTAAGCACTGTATATGGTATGAGAATGAATAATAATACTATGCGAATGCATGGATAGTGTTTCTCTACAATATTATGTCTTCTGCTTCTTTAGGTTTCTTTAAAAATGAGAGCCCTCATCTAAACGAAGGAGTATTTTGATGTAGCACTCTTCAGTTTTCTGTCCATTTAGGTTAAATATTTGAGCTAATTGATAATGTGCATATAAGCATGTAATAAGCCTACATCCGACAAACTGTTAAAACCTGGAACCTGTGCTCTGAATTTTTGTTTAAATCATTTTTTGTTTTTGTTTATTATGAATTTATTTTTCTCGCTCTTCCCCCGGCTGCAGTCATACCATCTTATATTCTTTGCTTTGATTTTCTAATAATATAGAATGTTTACCAAAGTCAATTTGCACTCAATTAAAAAAAAACTATTAGACCCTCTGATTCACGCCGTAACAGCAGTGTTGATCTCCACCCATTCACGGTGTAGTTTTAAGGAATGTTTAGCCCTACTTTAATCTAGTCATGAGTGTCCTTTTCATGTTATAGGTCTAAGAAGATCGTAGAAGCAAAACGATTCGTTGAACAGTTTCTATCCATTTTTAACGAGCAGTTCTAAAGAATCGGTTCGGCTAAACTGAATCGACTTTCCCGTCTCTAGCCGCTCTGCCTGGCGCTGCCGCCTTCCTGCCAATCAGCGAGAAGGGCGGGGCCTCGAGGGGAGAGAGCGAGACAGAGAGAGCGAGAGAGTGAGTGAGAGAGAGGCAGACAGAAAAAGCCATTCAACCCGTGTGTTCTCCGCTGTTTCCTAAAACCGATGGTCAGCGCTTCGAACAGCCTCCGTCGGACCCAAAAGAAGCACATGGACGGAATTAGGACTTCTTCTGCGCTGGCACACAGCCAGGAGGAGTCGTAGCGCGTCGAGCTAACCGCGCTGAGGTGGTGGGGGTTGGTTAACACTGGTGGTCCACCGGGGCTGGGGGACCGAGCGGTCTGATGCTGCAGAAAATTCGCCATTGTTCGGATGTGCGAGGCGCCGAGCAGCGTTGGGAATCGAGCAAAAGTAGCACAAGAACACCCTTTCGACGCAGAGCGAAGCTAGGATGACTGCAACACTGCCTTATGTCTTTTCCCTCCTCCTCAGCATCCAGGTAGATTACAGTCTTTTTCTTCGCAGCGTTGTTTCCCTCCTCCCCTCAGATGAAGTGGAGGAGGAGGGGGAGCCATATGCCCTGTCTGTCTACTTTACCATTACCGAACAGGCGTTTCTGAGGAAAACTGCCTGCTCGATATCCGTTTGCCTCGGTTTTATCTGCTTGATAATTCCTCCAGAAGCTAAATCGACCACTTCTCCATCTCCAGCCGCTTTTATGGTGCGCTCGAGCTGATCGTATTTGCCTTTTGCCATGCGGTTCCCCATAGGCTGATGTTTCTTGAGGCAAAATTGGGTCATTCCAGCTGAAGCTCTCTGCCTGAGGATCTGCTCCTGCCACTGCAAAGTCTAACACTGGACAGGAGTAGTTCTGAGCAGTCTGGAAGCAGAGCAGGCTATAAATGATGCTTTTGAGAGAATTTTTTCATCACTTGCCCCTTAATCTCAGCTTTGAAACCTGTTAAAGAGGTCCACCTGACTGTGGACAGAACTGCTTTGGCTGCAGAGGTTCAAAAGGCCCAGTTCACAATTCACTACAAAGTTAGAGCCAGTGCTCAACATGAGTTTCTGTTGGAATGAAAGAACAGGTTTGAACTCTTTTAATAACATGAAAATCAAATTGTGGTCCAAATTCATTTATTTTTCCTGCTACAAATAGTTTATTATCTGTAATCTCTCATGTTATCTTAATAATAATAATAACAACAATAATCATATTGATAACTCACATCAAGCACAGTTTATCCTTCTGTAATAAGGAAAAAGACTCACTTCACAAATCGTTTCAGTGATTTACTGTACTTATTTGAATTTAGTTGAATTGACCGACCAGTGAACAAATGAAAATAGTTGATGTTGAAATCATATACATACGCATAATTTCAGCATTGATTTAAAAAACAAATGTGGGGTTGTGTATTCTAATATGTACATTGATTTCACTTGACTATTGTATACTAAAATATACCAAAAGCAAGTCAAAAGCCACTAACTTTTTTTTAAAGTGCTACATTTAATTCTTATGGAACCAAACTACTAATTATGCTGAACCTTTCATGATAAACGTTTCATTCAGGCTAATATATTTGTAAGCCTAAAGAAATAAATGTGGTATTTCTCTGTGATGCTGATCTAGGACTTAATTCCTGTTTCTGTATTTTTGGTCAGTTATCGGCAGTGGCCCACAATTCCAGTACCAGTGCATCCCTGCAATAAATAGTTACATTTCTAGAGCTGTACCTTACTCGGAGTTTTAACAGTCGAATCAGATTTGTTTGTTAAATATGATTATTTGACTATTTGTTTCTTTAAAATTTTTTTTATATATCTGGCATTAATTTGAATGGTGGTTTATTTAAATTGCCAATTTCTAATGCTTGGCTATTGCATGAATTTCAAAGAACACTGAGACTTATTTTAAATTAGCCTTGAAATTTTTGCTTGCATATTTATTGTGTTATCTGCCCAGAAAATTGCAGATTTAGTGTTTTTGTGTAAGAAGCTGTCTAAAACTGAAAACTATAGTAACTGATGCCAACAAAGCAGGAGGAGACTCTCAGAAGATAGCAGTGTGTTTTCAGGTAGCCGTTTCCTCAGTTCATAATGGAATTAAGAAACAGCAGTGAATAGGACTGTTTCTTAACCGTTTTTTTAGGAGGATTTGCTAGACTTTGTCTGCTGTGCAGCAACAACTGCACAAGTATGACTGCAATGAGATGTGATATGTGTAGAAAAAAGGATACAGAATTTCATTGCAGCTAGTGGCACAGGGAACATCTCCCTGGTAGAAAAATGGATTCAATAAAATATCAGCAAAGTCTGGAAGCAAACATCACACTCTCTGTAACAAGAAGATGAAAAGAGGATGGCTTCTACAGCAGGGCAATGCTACTATACACACCTCAAAATCCACAATGGACTACTTCAAGAGGTGAATCTGCAGAGTTTGCCATGGCCCTCACAGTCTCTCTTATCTTAAACATCATCAAAAAAATGTGGATAGACCTCAAATAAGCAGTGCATGCAAGGCAGCCTTGGAATCTCACAGAACAAGAAGCTTTTTGCAAGGAAGAATGGACAAAAATCCCTCAAACAAGAATGAAAAGTTGAAATGTTGATGTCTTGATACTAACAGTGTTTACAAACACTGATACTTAACAAAGGTGAGGTTATTAAGTACCGAACAATGCAGCAAGCATCTTTTTTTTGTTATGTCAAAACTGTAAATGATGTAAAGAAAACTACATCTTAAAATATTAAAGAAATGTGGCATCTTTAACCTGCCTTTTGGAAATCAGATCTTTCAATTAGGAGTGCCCAAACCTTTGGGTGCCACTTTATGTATGTAAAAAATATTAGACATTTGCAACGACCCAGAATTCCCATTTTGGGTGCATCTCTGCAATATAAACATTTGAACAGAGTACATTTTTCAATATGCAGGCCTCAATACCCATTAGTGTTTGAAAATATGCTGAATGTGTGCAGCTCTGAATTCACTCTCTGCTGTTTTTTCTAAAGCCCTTGGTTTTGGAATTTCTCCCTGATTTGCTTTGATTGCATCAGCATGTGTCAAAGATGTTGAGGGCCTGCAGCTGATCTTGAACCATATGGCACACTTTGCTCCTTCATAAACAGATATCCTGCATTTCAACAGAGATGTCACATTGGAAAGCTGTTTCAACACAACTAAGTTCTAAGGATTAGTGCTGCATCTAGTTACTAATGATCTTGCTTATAGGTGCTTGGCTACATTTAGTAATTTGTTATTTTTGCTGATGCGTCCTGACGTCTGTCACTATTTTTAGGTGTTAAAACCGTGGTTAAGGCTGTTTCCCTGGTGGTGACATCATTGTTCACAATCGCACCTGAGCCTGGTAACCATGGTAACAGGGCTCTGCACATAAGTCAGGCATTAATAATAGAGCACGGGCCAGGGCTGGGGCCATTTTGGGGTCGTCAGATTAAAGATTATTGTTTGTTACTACTTTGTGGGTCATATCAGCTGCACCTTTTGATAACGTGAAAAAGATGTGCAATATCAGTTTCCAGCACCCTGTAAAGAGCGAGTGTCTGAGAGCTTAAAGTCGAGCATAAGAACATACCAACATAGATGTCAAATCAGTGCCTGTTACAAAGCCATTTTAATGCCGACATAGTGATAAGTTATGAAAGTTAAAATGTGCTATCTTTTAACTGGGTTGGCAGTTCATAAATTTAAAGCATTAGAGAGGGCAACGTGTCGAGCTGGTCTATCTGTGTCAAGTCAGTACTGGCATCAAAATGCTGGCTCAGGCCTGGGTTTTGTGAAAGCATTTAACACAAAGATGATATTTAAATGTTTGGACAAGGACCACGCTAAACACAAAAACTGGGCTTTGAACCAGCTCTGTAAAGAGTAGCCTCAAGTACAGATAGATCTACTTTTGGCACACTATAATGTAAAGTATGAAAGCGTAAAGCACCATGCAGTTGCAGTCAAAATGATTCAACCCCTCATAATAAATTACGCTGCTCATAATAATAATAACTGCTCAGGTGTGCAACATATTCATAATGACAATATAATAATTAAGGTGTAGTATAACTTAATATAGTCATGGCAGTGATGAAGCTTGGGTGTCATTGTACCTTCAGTCAGTACAATAATTCCAAACATACCTCAGAGTCCACCAAGGCTTGGTTTTTAGAAGTCCTAGAAGATTCTGGAGTATCCGTTGCCTGACTTAAAACCTATAGAAAAATTTTCGTGGGATTTGAAGAAAGTGGTGGTAGCATGCAAAGGCAATAATATTAGTGAACTGGAGGCTATTGCCCATAAGGAATGGGCTAAGTTGCCTCAGGAACTGGAACAGGAGCTAGTGTCAGGCTATTCATCTAAACCTTTTGCTAAACCTAATTTGCAAGGGGGGTTTCAATAATTTAAATTGCAACTGTAAACACGACAGTAGCCAGATACAGACTTAAGGATTGACTGTCAATTGTTAAATTTGAATTGTTTAAGTGACAAAAAAGTGAAGCTATGGTTCTGTGTAAAAATTTGCGTAATAAATGACATTCAGGCTGGCTTCTTCTCACATTCGCGTCTCTCCTTATTTCTAACGTGCAAAGTTGTGGTATGTTTAGGCCTGCATGATGAAGCAGTTAGCACTGAAAATGCATGAGCACTTTTCAGCAGTGACCAAGAAAAGTGCAGCACATGAAAAGTGTCATTTTCTCTCAGAATCATTTTGAGGAACGACAACCGTAAATGAGCTGCATTTTGCTACATTCCACTGCAATATTCTACTGAAATATTAAATTGAAAACTTTTGTGTTTTGTGTAACCCACTAGCTTATTTTTTTATGTCTTAGCTCAAACATCCAGGCATCTCTCATGACTTCATTCAGTTTATAGTTCTATGGTTCTTTGCAGCAGAGGCCTTTTAAGCAGGAATTTTGCAAACATTGCTATTGAGCTTATTTTGATATTTCATAGCAACCATTATTGTAAATCTCTACAGTCATATACACACCTCTGGTCTTTGTGTTTCTGTAAATAATATATTAGTGTAATAATATAATAACAACCACTATAATAATAAAGTATAATAATATACCAATATAATAAACTACTATAACAATTAAATAGTAATAAACACAAGTAAAATCACTGTGTTTTTAGTGAAAAGTTTCTATAAACATCAATTTTAAATTGATGTTTGGTTGCAACTTTTTAAAGAGCTGTATTTTAATGTTCTAGTGTATTTAATATCTTATAATCAGGAATGACTAACCTATCTGACCATTCATCTCCCATGTCCTTTACAACTCTGCAGTAAAGTCACTTTGTGTGCGTATAGGTACACACTCTGAACTGATAGCAGTTGCGGTTTGTCGACTACTGATGTGTAACTAATTTATGGTTTGTTTGTTTTTTTAAAGCTCATTTAAGCAGGGTCACATTGAGATTAAAACTCTTTTAGAAGTGAACCCTGGCCAAGACTGAATGAGCTATGATTTGCTTTTATAGTGTACATTAATCTTCTTCTCAGTTCTAAACAAGTTGTTCGGAGCTGGTTTAGAATCAAAGAAATAATGTGGTTCTCTTGCTAGTAGAACAAAGCGTTTCCGTGAAGGATTCGTAATTCAAGAATAAAGATGGGATGGAAGTAATGTTGAATCTCCCAAATGAATACAATAAAATTAAATATCTTTGTTGTTGCACAACTGCAAGCAAACTTTGTGGTTTTGGCAGCGTGAACAAAAATGGCAAAAAAATAAACAAACATTGTATCGAAGAGTGGTTTAGATCGTCCTGTTCTGACATATTAACAAACAGGATCAGAACTTTAAAGGCCGATACTCAATCCAATAAAAATGCCTGGATTGGTCCAAGTAAAAACTGCAGAATCTAATAGTACATTAGGCCTATGATGAGCCTCTTTAAAGAAAAACAGAAGTAACCACTTTTTCATGTTTTATGTTCTAACTGGTTTAGAAGAGAACCGTTAAAATGTTGATTCTGCTTGATTCATTATTGTGTTTCTAATTCCTGTGTGTCATATTACAGATATTTCTTATAGATTTTCCCCAAAACATTTACTGTGAATTATGTACCAGAGTCAGAGTTGCTGCATGTGCAGCCATGTGGAATGTTATCGTAGCTACCCAATAGCTGGCCATTAGAGCAGATAAGATCTTGTTGCTTTCATAGCAAAATAGTCTGCCTTAATTTGCCTGCATAAGACACTTGACATATGTCTTGCACTCATCTGATCATTCCAAAAGTCATGGCATAGTTCGCCATCAGGGGTACTGGCTAAAAAGGTGTTTACTGATCATGATCATGTATGAGTTTGAGTTGGGCTTGTTTTTTCTGTGAACATTTTGGAATGGCAATAGCAGGGGGTACTGTGTGACATGATACATTATCTATAATAGGTGAGCTAGTGGTGTAGTGTGGTCTGGATAGGTGAGCAAACTGTGCCTTTTAGAGACCATTATACCAACATCTGTGCTTATGTCCACCAACTGTAAACACACCATTTGACCATTCACTCTGTAACTGAATAACCTAAAACTGGCCTAAAGGCCTTAAGTAAAATATGTCAGTCAAACTCTACTGATGTTCTTGAACATTTTGTAGTGTGAAACACCACGAAAGTCAGCACCTTCAAATCTGAGGCCATGGCTATTCTAGAAAAAATCTGGACGCTCCCTCTGGGTGAGTGGAGAAAATTCACAAATAATGGAAAAATAGAACAGGGAATTGCTGTACTGCTCCATAGTGAGGAAACAGGAGCTTATCCTACAAGTGAAGCTCTTTGTCTGCTGGTTGATCTACATCCCTTTTCTCACCTAAGGTCACGAGATATGGGAAGTAAGCAAAAGAGTAAAGTCATAAATACAGCAGGTATGATAAGGTAAAAAGATCTGCCACTGGAGCTGTTCCAGGCACACCCTGCTGGATGGAGACCCAGAGACAGATCCAGAACTGGATGAAGGAATTTTAATCTTGCACTCGTCTTGGGTACAGTTGGGAGCCATTGCCATTGCCATACTTGTGCATCAAACTGCCACGTCTTACATAGTTGTTAGCTAGTATTATACTAGTTATCAGTGGCTGTAGAGCAAGACGGCAGGAAAACAAACATCAGGAGAAGAACTCTCTGTCATAGTCTTGGAGTGAGCATGGGTACTTGACTACTCTGTAAACTGTGGTATTTCAAAATAAGAAAGTTAAAAGATTGACATGACAAATGCTGTTAAGGATGTGTCTAAGAAGGCAAAGATGGTGCAGCTGTTACTACTGCAGCTGATATTAGTGAGATGTCAACTGCTGCGGCTGACGTTTGCTACGTCCAGAAACAGTGACAGTGAATATATTTCTCTTCCAAACCAATATGTTTGCACATCATACACTAAGAAGACATGACCTTGTGAAGAAAAAAAGAAGTCCTCATTAGCCTCTAGTTTACCGGTTATCCGTAGTTTTAACTCACACCTTAAGAGGCAGCTACTTTTATCTGTGTGTATTATGTATCTGTTTGTCTAGGGTTTTATTTATTTTTTTATCTGCTTGCTTTGTGCTTGTTTTTATTTTCCCAGTGGTTAACTGGATATCTATTCATTATCTCTTGTGGATACTTGAATATCAAAATTAGTCAGAAAGCAATCAAGCACAAAATACACACTGTGTATCGGTTGCTGTGTTTGTGTATACAGTAAATTAGTGCAGTCAGAGTTCAGTGAACTCTGAAAATCAAATGAACATGATTTATTACTTATCCCAGATGCAGTCAATCAGCTAAGGCACTAGAATAAACACTAGAATTGTGAAAATCCTATAGAGACATCACTGTATCGAATAGATACAATTTTTAACGTTTTAATGTTAAACCCTTACACTAGTTCATAACTTGATAATAAGTGTTTATTTGAATTATTCTTAAAATAACAGCCAGATTCTTCTGGTCCGTTTCTTGGTGTTATAACAATGCAAATGTATATGTGTGTTTCCAAGCTGATTCATTCACTCCATAACCTATTTCTTAACACAGTAACTTCTCTAGTCTTATGTGAACCCTTACAGAGTGCATTTAAAGCTGAAGTAGTTAGTTAGGTTGTGCCAGTGTATGTGGTAATTTCACAATGCTGATTTTGCGCTGCAAAATGTTTGATTCAGTTCCATTGATTAGAGCATTTCAGGCTTCCCTACTGCCAAGTACAAGTACTGTTACATTTAGAGGCTTTATCTTGTGTAATTGGCAATAATTCACACCAGTGCATCAATTCAACAAGCAAATCATCTTACATATTTACTCTCTAATGATTTATTTGGAATCTGCCATCAGTGATTTGTGAATTAGTGACAGTGATTTATTTATTTATTTTTGACTTTCATGAAAAGAGATTGAACGCTACACACTGTCCTTGTGGACACTACCTCCTTTGTACAGGGGCTGCTTGTGGATTAATTGCTTTGTGTTGTGTAATAAAGAGACTGGGCCGTCAGTGCCAGTCATTGCTGAAGAAGAGGCGTATTTAGTTGTGGTCTGCTGACAGTATGATCCTCTGCATTTAGGTCATCTGCACATCAGGACAGAACACTTATTTTTTCTGCATTTATTCATCTCATCAGTTCCAGCGTTTATTTGACAAAGAGTCATGGTTTGGTTTACATGCATGTTCTGACCGGCAGCCTAAACACATTTTTATGGTGTCCATTTTCGCTGGGTTTGTTGGTCCCTGGAGGGAATGCTGTAAATGTAGGTGGGCTTGTTCCAGAGATTTATCATTTTACGATGTGTTTAAAAGCTATAATGCATGTCAGAGACCACTAATGCACTGGTGGACAGATTGTAGAAGTGCTGTGAATATGCCTGCTTTATACTAATGGAATTCTAAAAACATACAGAACTTATTTTCATGTGTTGCTCACATTTGAGAAAGAACAGCGCTTGAGTATGCAGCACATTACAATTAGGACAATACATAAAGTTTTATTTCTCATATACCTTGATGATTTGGTGGACCAGACTTTCTAGACATTTCTAGAGGTTTGCTGTCAATAAGTTGGGCTCGTAGTAGTAATAAAACTGTCAGTATTAGACTATGAAAACAACTCCACTAGCCTTTTGAGGGTTAAGGGGGGGGGACATCACATGAAGACATTTTCATGATATGCCTTATGTTGGTCTTAGTCCAGTTCAGGCAAAAATAAACTATGTAAGAAGCAAATTAATGATTAAAGAAGATAATGGAGGAGAAAGCAGACATCCAATCAGTTGTGTTACTGCGCATTTCTGCACTGATGTTCCCTTGCAGTGATGACAGAGAAAATGTACATGTCAAACTCATTTTCTGTTTTAATATGAGTGATAGAGTGAGATATATTCCAATACATATTGGAAGCAGAAAAAATGGGTAAGAATCTGAGCGACTTTGACAAGGGCCAAATTGCGATGGCAAGACAGCTGGGTCAGACAAGCTGGGTCAGAGTCATGGATGTTCAAGACCTCGATGGTTCACAGCTGTTTTTGGCTGCTCTGAAGTTTAGAAACGTTTGGTGTCACAGGTCATTCCTGATGCTCCTACACACTCCCAGCTGAAAAAAGACAAAGGGTAGTAAGACAAAATGACTTTGAACGAGGCTCAGCCAGTCAAAACACAAACAGATGTCATGATTGTCACTGTCTGTATCATCTATCTATGTTTGTATTTTCACTTTGGTTTCATGGTCACTTTTGACTGTTGATGGAGGTTGCATTTGGGAAAGTAAACCTTGTTATGTTCTGCTATGATTGCTGGCTAAAGAGAGAAAAAAGAGGAAGTGGGTTTTATAGGGCTTAAAATATTACTCTGCTGGGCCCACAGACTGTCTCTCTGATTAATTCTTTGGAGAGGAAAGCAAAGGGGACAAGCGCGGCTCTGCATGTGTTGTTGCAGACAGGAGAGGTCTCATTTGATCTCCCTTCTCTATTCATCTGATAGCTGCTTTGTAATAAGGTACATATAATAATTGGTCCTATTTTGGGCCAAAATTATTGGGGCTTATTCCCCAACCATTCTTAAGAAGAACTTTCTTCTAAACACATACACAGTTTCTAGCATGGTTCTTATTTAGGGTTTGTTTATTTAGGAAGGGACCCATCATTATCGGAGCTGAGCTGCGAATAATTCTGTGGATTAAAAACACATCATGAATTGATTTTTTAAGGACTTTTTACAGAATTTTACAGTGTATGATATCTGTTTGCATCTTTTACAATAATGCTGTTTTGCACAGAATGGTTTGTTTCAGAGATGTCCCTGATGAGCCCAGTCTGCTCCTTCATCCATTAAGAGAAGACAAGTCAGAAAGATTAGCACAATAACAATCTGATTAGCACCTCCTAAGCCCCCATTAGACCATAACACATCACCTCTTTATCTTTTTCTGTTAAGCCTCAGCCCCTTAGGCTAAAACAACAAATCTGCTCTAATAATGATGATTTTTTAAAATAAGTAAAACACTTTTCATGCCTATAATGCATCTGAAAGCACTTTACATAGAATTAATAAACAAACAACACAATAAATGTAACTTTATGATTGTTTGAAACAGTTGTCAGTAGAATGGAGAATGACTAGTAGGTTTAAAGCTTAAAAAGGCAAAACATCCTTAGTAGGGGAGAGTGGGCACAAAGTAATGCAGGGTGAAATGTATCACATTTTCTTATGTAGTTAAAGTTAAACATGCTTTTGGTCATCTCATATCTTCTCATTCACACAGAACATCTTTGAACTTTTTGTATCTGAATTTCCCAGGTTTCACCAGTTTTGATTAGGGTTTTTTTACTTTAAAACTTTTACTTATTATCAGGTATTTTGGTTACTAAGTATGTGTAAGTAACACAATTCATTCCCATATTATCTCTGTTTTGATTGGCTGTAACAGCACAATTTTGAAGCATGTAAACAACTCGCTAGACCCAGCTAGACCTCGTAACACATCAATTAGCCTCAAATAAATGATCTCGAGAAGTAAATGTGGAACTCTGAAAGCATTTTGCCCTGAATTTAAAGGTATATAGATTTGTTCAGCCTGGGTGTGCCAGACAGACGTATGTTTGCTTAGCACATGAAAAGTTCATCAAAGAACTGTCTCATGAGGACACTGCTGTTTTCCCATCACTTTGAACTGTTGTGTTATCTCCCCCTGCTCCAAGTTCATTTTAATCAGATGGAATCTGATGTCAGGTCATGGAAAATAAGATGTTTAATAAAATGCATTATAAATGTGGGCTACAAAGGCAAATGTCATGAATAACCAATCAAAGCATGGTCTCAGAGTCTTTGGTTGGCATTCATTTTTGCACAGCACATCCTTCTCTTCATTTAATGATGGTACATCAGAGAGAATAAATCTATCTTTGCACTCAGCACATCGGCTTATCCTTTCAGAGTGTGATAGAAGCATCTGTCTGTATTAAGACGTACATACATATAAAAATTCATCAAAGATAGACTACCCAGTCCCAGAAGAACAAATAAATGTATGTACTACATGTCAATCAGTAAATGTAACAGTTGCTGTAAATAATTTCTGTAAAGATAGTTTGTGACTACACCCGTTGTGAAAAGCACAATACAATTAAATTTATCATTAGAACAAAACCTTGCATCTCTGATTGTGTTTTTACCTATTAGTAAATTTAATTTAATTGAACATTACTGTCAATAAAAAGACAATAAATGCAATAAATATAAAAAAAGTACAAATATGTGCATGTAAATATGCAATTGTGTGCATGAAGGCTGGGTGTTTAAGATCCAAATTATGTTACTATACAAATAGTAAAAAAATAATAATAATTGTAATCAGCATCACATATGTAAACAATTGTACAGTGCAGGAATAAGGAATAAGTATAACAGCTAGCGTTCAGATGAGAGAACACCAGACAGAGTGAAGAAAATTGTTACAAGTTTAAAAATAAGAATTAAATAGAATTTAATTATTTGTAGTTCCAAAAGTGACTAAAATACCCCAATCACAGTGTTGTTGTGGCCATTGCAGCCCTTATTGTGTTTAGTAACTGTGATTAGCATTGCTTTGGATGTTTTAACACTGTGGTTGTCGGTTTGCACACAGACAAATCTGTGATCTGTTACGATGCGTGCAGAATATGTGAGATCAGTGTAGAAATAAAATGGTATTAGAAGCATAGTTGTCATTCAGCAAGAACACGTCTGGAATGCATTTTTTGCGTCCTTGCACAAATAACTGCAATTACAAATGTTTGCAAAACATTCTGTAATCAGTTATGCAGCACTGTTCCCAAGCTGCCTTTCAAAGACTCTGCAAGTAAAATTTGGGTGGCGGCCTCGTCTTTCTCTCCTCGTCCTCCCGAGTGCACAGAATGCTCATTGAGTCTTTCTGGGGTGTCTGGGGACATTATGCCTTCTGTGGCATGATGGGAGCTGGCACATGAGGCCCACGTTTGAGCACAGAGCACCTAAAGAAAAGCATCGGGAGGTTGCCAAAGATTTACGTTTTTTTGTGTCCACATGCCTCTCTGGCCTCCATTGGTGGCGCCAAAAATGAGGGGTGTTAAATGGGCCAACATAGAGCTCATAGCTCATAGCTCATGTACGATATAGACAGGCATCTGCCATGCTTATTGTAGAGTTCTTGTAGCTAAGTAGCTAAGTTAGAGCGCCTGACTGAAATTCTTCATGCAAAAAAGGTTAAAGCAGTACAAAGAATTCTGAAGACATACTGAAGAACTATTTCCGGTGTTTCTTGGTGATTTCTGATCCTGAGGCTAACAGTCTGAGTCACAGCTGGGGCACCTTTGAATTGATCGCTGGAAGCCCCCTTGCTGGGAGCCCCATGCTTGTAGCCCCCATGCTGGCAGCTACCACGCAGCCCTAAATGTAAGTTCCCTTGAGACTCAGCACACGCATATGGAGAAGTCAAACAGCTTGCAATGTTTCTATCATCCTTCAGAAAAACTCTGCTGGCAGCTTCTTTTTATGTACCTGAGCGCTGGGAGATGCTTTTAAGAAACTTAGATCAAGATGCTGTATACCCCAAACCCCAAAACTATTAACAGCCAGTTAGAGGAATAGTTTGACAAACTGTCAAATGAACATGATTTATCTTGTACCCTAGATGCAGTCGAACTGTCAAGGCTTGAAATGTTTGCTTTTTCTTCTTTAGTTTAAAACAGAAGATGCTAGACTGGACACTGGACTTACCCAATCTCTGCAAATACATGCCCAGAAACGTCTCTCAACCCACTTAAAAAGCACCCACATCTTCATTTGTTTCACAAAGACAAGTCAGTGTGGTTTAGAACACGGTATGACAATAAAACAATAAAGAAACATCTGTGCATAGCTGAAAGGTGGGGTGGACGTTTTAAATCCTAATTCCAGTTATATCCATGCCATTTATATATTTTAAACCTGTCTATGTAGGTTTGGAAGTATGTTATTGACCAGTGTATGTACATGCTTATATTTTAACGTAAATACAAAATGCATACATCTATTAACCTTTAAGCCTTCTACATTTTACAGATGTTTATGCATCAGCATTGACATTTAAACGGAAGTTAAATAAAAATATGTACAAAGTCTATAAAAAACATTGTAGTTCCATATTAGTACTACATCTCCACTTTTGGTGGAACTAGCATACATACAGTACCTAATGGACAGTGCTGAATCAGGCTGATGGCAATGAGATAATATGACTGGACTGGTCATAGGTGGAGGAGAAAGAACTGCTGGAGCATAAAGCAGAGCAATTTCTTGTCTTGCTTCTCCAGCCCTGCTAAGAGGCTGCTTGAAACTTGTAGCGATGAGTGTGCAAAAAAGAGCCATTGTAGTGGCCTTCCATTTAGTTGGGCAGTGGGCGGCCAGCCACTTCCATGGAGGACTCTTTGTTTTCTTTGCTGGGTAATTGGTGGGGGGCTGGTCGTGTCCTCCCTGTGTCCAACTGTCAGCATGGTGCACATTCCTTTATGTTTGCTTTTAATTAAATGCCAGAGGAGCTGCAACCCGGCGGTGACTGACACCTCCTCCCCATCACAAATCAAACATCAGGTACGCCCGCCTCAGCTGGTCTGTGCAGTTATTGGAGCGTTTAGCCGTAATTGTTACATTAATGGCCAGTCTGCTTCAACACTGGAATGCAGTGCTCAGTACTGGCAGTAATGGAATGTGTATCCTAATGTAGAAACAGTATAGTGAGCTTTCTTTGTCCCTGGAGTTTAGTATGTTTGAGCAGAAGTGGTCCAGAGTATTGATCGTGATAAATTTAGTTATCGTGGTACACAATATGCTTTTATGAGTGTATCATGGATATCATCAGTGCTTAAAGAGCATTGATTATCTGCACGTTTCATTGCAAAGAGTGTAATCAGTCTTATTTAATTAAATGGAGTTCAGCATGTTTTGAGTACAAATCACAGTACTCAGTATGGGAGAGTATTTGGATAGCAGCTTGTAATGCTGTTGGTGCATTTTGTCTACGGGACGAAATATTGTGAAAAATATCGTATATATGTAAAAATGCCAGCTGCACCATTTGTGAAAGCTATTCATAGTCATGGTGATCTGCGTTTTATTTACTGGCTTCTTGTAGCTGGTCTACAAAGCCAAAAATGAACCATGCCCTCCCTAGCTGATGGTCAAAACCCTGTTCCTACCAAAATCCCTTCAAGATGTATGGAAGACAAGCATCTAGACTTTTTCCAATGTGGTGGACCAAACTTACTCTGTGTGTGCAAACAGCCTAGCAGGTCATAAGAGCAAAAGGGTGCTCTACTAAGCTTGTAATGAAGGGCTTGAATAATTCTGCAGTAGTCATGAAAAAGTTTGCATATTTTACTTATAAACCTAATTTGCAATTAGTATTTAATAGTATTTGCAACTATAGGATATCATAGCCTTAAATAGAGACTATTTAAATAGTCTCAACAATATTATGGAAATTCGCTTGTCTGTGTTTGTGCACAGATATTCTCCTTTGTTTTAACCTTATTAAACTTTGAGAGGGGATGATGGGCATGTTGTTGGAAACTTTGCATCATGAGGAAAAGAACATGCCACTCCAAGTGTTCTGGCCCATGAGGGGGTCTCAGTCTTAAACTAATGGAGCCTAAGTTGTCAAATTGTTCAGTTAAGTTGAAGTTGCCTGCAGGGCCCCGGGGGGGGGTTGGGGGGTTGACTGAGGCGGATTTCTATTGTACTCTAGCCAGTCTTCTCCTTTGGCTCTCTGGCTCGGGGGCTCTGGGAGGAAGAATACACTCATGTTTGCATGATAATATTGGCAGCTGTCTGTGGGCACTGCTCTCATTCTTTCACTGAGTGACCCCACATTCATTCCACAAACTAGGTTCACTCTCTTCCTCTTTCAACCTACTGTGGGCCTTATGTGTTTGCACGTATGTGTGTGTGCGCGTGTGGGGTGTCTGAATAAACATTAGCACTCTCTGCTTATACTCTGCCTGCCATCACTGTAAGTAGAAAGAGATAACCTTTTAGCCATGTACTCAATGTGTCATTTCAGTGTTACAGGATGCTGTTTGTTTGAAGCAAGTCCCTCGAGCTGGTCATGTTTTTCAGCATCAGTCAGACCCAGTGAGAATACTGTTTAAAATACATGTTTTATTTATTTATAATATTTTGTTTTTGGCACTCAGCTTAAACATTTAATGTCCCTGGCATACTCTATGAAACTGTTGTTGTAATCTGGGTTTATCAACACCTTGTCAATATGGTTTCCATCAAATTGTCATTTTTGTGGTAAGTAACATCTTAAGGACACTGCCAAGTACTACTTCAGCAGTGCAACTACAAAATAACTACAAAGCAGTGCAACCCTTTTCTGGTTTCTAGTGTTCTAGATCTACCCTTTCTATATGTGATCTATTGTATTCATGGCATTCTGTAAACAAGCAAATGTACTTAAATGAATGACAGACGATTAAATAAGTTATGTCCCAACAAGCCCAAACACACAACACACATTAGCTCTGTCAATTATTGAAGAACCCCAGATTCTAGCCTTTCTTTAGTTCAAAACTTAAGCATTCCCATACATTTGATGCCTTGGGTCTTTGGAAACTTTTAAAAACCTCTTTAATAACTGAAGCAGCCCTAATAAATTATTATGCAACTAACTAAAAAATAGTTATGCAGCAAAGAAAAGGCAGTTTTTTTAAACCTGACAGCTAAGTAACATCACTGTTTATAAACAAGCTGGAATATTTAGTAAGCTTTCAGTGAAAAAGCTTGAGAATTATTTAAGCATTATATACATATTTGATTTCCTCTGGATATGAGCTCATGTACCCTAATATTGTACATTTTAGATTATTGGATCATGTTTATTGCGCACACCTAATTACAGGTTTGTTCA
Organism: Salminus brasiliensis; assembly: GCF_030463535.1. Classification (NCBI taxonomy): domain Eukaryota; kingdom Metazoa; phylum Chordata; class Actinopteri; order Characiformes; family Bryconidae; genus Salminus; species Salminus brasiliensis. The sequence goes on from NC_132879.1 coordinate 39,939,257, forward strand.
TGAGATTACATGTTTACCTAAATTCACTCCTCCAACAAAACCGTGTGTTTATTAAATCTGTCATATCCTTACACTGTTGTCAAGTGACTTGTCAGTTTCCTGCTATATCACAGTATTTTTGTTTATTTATTTATTATTTTTTATAACTGGAGCTGGCAGACAAGTTTATGGCTCATTCTATTTTCAAGAGTACAAAGAATATAAAATGTTTTAAATTCATCATTATAATCAATCACTGTGTATGTAACAGCTGAAGAATGTAAATCATAATAATTGTTATATACAAGCATTAAAACGGCTCTTAATCAGTCACAATCCCATGACTCTTCTAGTAGTGGGTGGGAAAATTCATATCACGTGATATTTAAATTTACTTTCTTTGTAGGCTAACAGTGGCTTATTTACTACTAACACATTTTACAACTGAAGTATACAGCAAAAAAAATTAGTGTGCAGAACAAAACTAAACAATTACTAGATAAACCTTTAATTACTGCCGTCTTTTTAAAGTTTATTAACACTGAACTTGTTTTTAAAAAGTGCAGTTTTACCTCAGAAAACCTTTAGTTTCTCAACATTGTTGTAATGTGTTCCGAAAATGTTTAGCATCCTATCCAGGAGTGCATGTATAAACTATAGTATAGTCGCTTTGAGAGAACTGTGAGTCTTCTGTGTTTAGTACACATGTCAGATAGCTGTCCTATTGGGAAAAGCACTGGATAACTCAGCATTCCTCATCATTTAATGCACCCGACTCAACTCAGCAGCTGATTAGAGAGGCCTTTGATTACAGTCAAATTTAGTGCTTTTCCGTTTTTAACTGTGGAAGAGGAGTGTTTGTATGTGCGCTCTAAGAGACAAAAAATAAATGAATAAAAAAAAACATGTTCATGTCACAGACACTGGCTTCACCAGCTTGCAGAACCGTTGTTCCACCACCAATTCAGAGTCTTTATCTCCTGGAAAGTGTACATCCACCTCACCTCATCCACATCCATGCTCAAGTGTATCTGCATGTAGAAGTTTCAAGTTTCATAATACGAATGGTACATTTTTCCCGACATGCATGACCCACATTCAGGACCCGATTAAGAAAATCGAGCACCTATTACTGTTCCGTTTAATCAAGGTAGCAGTAAAAGGCTCATGCCTTTTTCTTTGTGAAAGAAACTGAATTCAAATTGCCTGGGCTTAGTGAATCACATGACCTCCCACTAAAGAACTTCCGCTAAATGTTTGATTTGATTAGCTACAGGACAATGACTGATTTGTCTGATAAATTGTTTCCCTGAGCAGTGAACGCATAGACGATGGATGAAATTCCTGAAGAATTTGGCTAGTGCATGCCGTTTTTTTGCTCATCCGACTTCCATTTCTATGTTTTCAATGTTTTCTTCTTATTTCGTCTGTTGGACACTTGGTAGAAAGCAGTGGGCCTTGACAAGATAACAAAGGCTTTGAGCGGCACTTTTTTCCACAGGTTCAGCCAAGGATGTCATTCCTCCGTGCTTTGTGTCATCTGAAAGGAACAGAAACTATCAGACAACTCATGTCAAACAGTGCTCCTACCATGGGTGCCTGAGCAGAGGCGAGGCAAGAGGCTGAAAATGTGGGCTTCTGCTGTGGTGCTGCTCAAGAAAATCAGAGTGACTGCTTACAAGAGTCACGGTCGATGCACTCTCAACTGACAATGAGGCTTTTTCCACTCTGAGACAGTTAAGTGTTTGTAGCACTGCAGAAAATCCTAAAGCTAGTGCCTTGCAATGAATAAGAGTTCAGTTTTACCGCAATATGATTTTTGTCAAGAATACCATACATTTCATCAAATTACATTACATGTGTACAATTGTTGCCTATGCTGTCGAATAAGTCAACCCTTAGAAGGCAGCACTGTGATAAACAGCCGAGTACATTTGAATTACATTTAAAATGCAATTCGAAGGCAGCCACTATGTCAACATTAAACAGTTATATTGTCTCCATAGCTGTGCATATTGCTTTTCCCGGGTTTGGCTTTCTTGCTTAGCATAAAAATTTTGAGTTGGTCCAGTTTATTTTCAAGGGGGTTTCAAGTGAAGAGATAGTAAAAGCTGGTTTGCTAGGGCTGTAACTTAGCACAGACTCACTCACGGATTTAATTTCTTCACTTGCCAAAACTTCAGTTACCCTTCCATTAACACTTGCATTTCCTATAACAAGCTGTTAAGTCTGGTAGTGATATACATGTTCTCGAATGTTACTGGTGCACAATGGTAGCTAAGATTGTCTCTGAAAAAGTGACTAAATGTATCAACAACACCAAATGATCTCTTACCGCATTGCTCAAAATGCTTTTTTTCTTGAGTGTAGAGTGTATGTAAATTTTGAGAGACTAAATGTAATGTGTCAAGACAGTGTTGTACAACTTGCTAATTCCTAAACTGTTATGTAACAACAGTTTTGGAATTAGCAAGTTGTACAACACTGTTTGGTTTATGGCAGGTTTTTTTTCCAAGTAAGAGATAACAATATTTATTGTAGGTTTATAGTACATCACCCCCATATACTGAGCTGTCATAGTGTTTAACTTTATTTTTTTAAGTGTATTTCTTCTCATATTAGTCTCGATATTCAACATCCTTTTTGTTTTAGAAAAATTGTTTTTATTTCCATACTGTGCAGCTCTAGTACATAATAAAATAAGTATTTTTTTTAATTTTAGTGTCTCTTGGGTCCCTTTTCATTATGATAACTCTCATATTCATGCATTAATAATCAGTCCAAGTTGTGCTGTCATTGTAGACCAGTAGGTATTCACAGTAGGTAGACCAGTGTTATTCATAACTTTATATTGGACTTTAATAATTTAATCTGTCCAAATGACTTCATATTAGAATGATAAATGACTAATGCTCCCTCAGTACCGGTATTCTGTGAATAACCCTAGGACTATGTTTATATGGTGGCATTAGGATGTCATTTCTGTCTGTGTACAAATTGCAGCAAAATGAGTCATTGTCCTTAAAGCTGTCCCACATGCATTGTGTGAGCCATTTGTCTTCAGGAAGAATGTATCACTTAAAGAGGCTGGGGTCAATTTTCGGTCTAGCTCCTCATTTCAGAAAAGGATATTGAATGTGACGTTTGTCTAAATTTGTTGGCAATCATATTATATTATATTGGCAGGCATTTTCTGACGAACAGGCTCTGGAGGCTCTGGAGCATAAGTCACCAGCTTCCAATGATTACACCTACCCTCTCAGCAGTACGTATTTATAGGTTCCTTGAAGAAAACACCAGGCCTCGTGAAAATTCGAAATGGGTCCAATGTGCTAATTATTGGGTTTTGAATAGCTTATCCTTTCCAGGGTCAACCTTATTAAGGTGGGAAAAGGGCAAGCAAGGATATAATTGCACATTCAGGTTGTCCTTAGAGCCCCTCTTGTCTCCTCTCACATGATTTAAATTTGATGTAAATATGAAAATACAAGCATGCCAGTTATATTGGAATTGGCTCCCTTCAACTTTATTGATGAATAAAGTAGTTAATAGTCTTAACCTTATGCAAATATAACCTTGGCTTATTGCAATGAAGGGCTGGGAGATATTACCAAACATTTGCATTACAGTATCGCATTACAGATTTTGGCGGTTTCACAAAACATCACAGTATTTTATTTATTTATTTATGACTGAGTCTATAGCTTATTCTTATTTATACTCTATAGACTATAGTATAAAACACTTAATTTCATCATGTATGAAATGAAGGCGTTCAGTATTATAGAGGTTTGCTTTGCTTCACAAAATGACACCATATATGCAATCATAAATTATTTATATATTCAAGTATTGAAATGACTATTCCCTTGGCTCTCCTAGTAGAGGGCAGAATTAACAAAAAATCATATCACAGGAAATCTGTTGAAGTTGATGTTGAAAACTGACAATAAACCTGTTTTTGTAGGTTTACCGTGGCTTATTTTACTACTAACACACATACTTAAGAACTGAAGTGTTTATCATACAGTTGAACATGTAGACCCTGTTTAAGTAAACATTGAAAAAAAGTGTTTAAAGCCTATAGTTTTTCAACCTTAATGTAGCATGTTTAGCAACCCTACGTTTGTCTGTGTGTATGTAGAGAGAGATAGAAATATAATAATATAGAGATATTTTTAATTAATTTTAAAGTTATTGTAAATCATTACTATTGTAGTGTAAAATAATCGGTAATAATGTGGTGTAATAAATATCATGATGTTGGCCAACTCTGTTGTGTATGTTCATACTGTACACAAATACTATTATTGGAATCATATCACATCATTATCATATTCATAGGGTCTCCTAAATGAGATATTGTAGTCTCCCAATAATGCTGTGCTGTAAAAATACGAGTCAGAATATTTTACATGGTTAGTGAAGAACATCCTTCTTCAGCAAGTTCCACTTGTTTTTCATTGAGGCCTACCCTCACAAAAAAGCTGCACTGACCTTTTAAAAAGGCTTTGGCAGACAGCAGTTTAGGTTCATTACAGCGCTGTGGTATTTTCTGGCTGAGCAACTGCAGTCATTTTCAAAAGCAATGGGTGAGTAAGAGAGACAAGAGTGAAGTAGTCATAATTACTAAGCAGACAGTTTTGCCCATTTGCCAATGTGTATTTAAGCCTTAAAGCATATTGGCAGTTAAAGGCAGGAAGAAAATACACTAGAAATAGAGACTAACTAAGGTGAATAAATATGGCATAAATCTAACATATTCTTGTATATGTATATACAGTATATAAGACATTATATATATATATATATATATATATATATATATATATATACTGTCTTATATACTGTCTTATACGAAATTGAACATGCATCACTGTGTTAATTGTATTTAGTTAAATTTAGAATTCATTGTTTTCAGTGCTTTACATTAATTGCACTGTGTGTTCTTGTTAATGAGCATGCTGTAGGCAAGTGATTTGATACTGATAATACTTGTACTCAGAAAAGCATGTTGTGGAGTAAATTATCAGGATAACACACTGTCATATCAAACCAACCTCGTAACACAGAACTGAATCCAGATTCAAAAGAGCAATTTGTGTTTTTTTGGCATAAGGGAGACTTTATAGAGATATATTGCTTATTGTGTCTTATTCAGAAGTACTAAGAATATAAAAAAATATTATTTCATCATCTAACACACATTTATCAACTGTTGTAAATATTATTTGTGAGTAATAAATTTTTTTATTGTGCAAAACAAAACTAAACAGAAAAACCTGACATTACTTTAAAACACATCTTCTGAACGTTTATGAACACTAAAGTTATTAACCTTAGATGCATGTTTTTTTTTTGTTTTTTGTTTTTCTTTACAGATTTTCTTGTAACATGTTCATAAAATGTTTGCAAACACCTGCTCCACTAACTGTTACATATGTTAAGTATGTATGTTAAGTTAAGCTTAAAAGCTCAGGATGTCTTAACCCTGGTTGATGCTGCTGGCTCTCGATTGACGTAGATAAATAGTTAATGCTGGCTATCCAAAATCACACACTAGCATGCATGCAAGATACACTTTTCAACGCTAACCCATTTGGACTGTGCATGTGTGTCAGAAGCCATAGCTATGCGTCTTAAAAATGGAAAATTAAAAACAAAACAGAACATTTGTTAAAAAATGCATTTTGTACAAAGATCTGTATGCATCTATTCTGATAAGGGTTGAAGTTACACTAAAGTACCAGATAAATATTATACAAATCAGTATTATGATAAGTAATACTGATTTAATAATAAAAACTTATATGTTTTATCACTGAAAATCACACAATTATTTAAAATGTACTATAACAGCTCTACAGTAGACTATGTATGTGTGTGAAAATATTATATTACAGACAATAAATTTAGCCTACCACACAAGTGTTATAAAGTTCTATAAGAGCACTAAATAGGACAATAGTGGCAACCAAATTACATTTCCATACACTCCCAGTTGTTTATTACTAGGCCAAAAAAAGGCATCTAGAAATATGGGACACTTTTCATTGAGGTGAGGTTCTAATCTTTTTTGTTTCTAAACAAAGCTTTTAAGATATTTGAAGATTGTTTTTTTTTTTTTTTTACAGCTGTGGAGTGTATTTCAGGTTTACAGTTTGTTTGTTGTAATTACAAACTAAGCCTAAAGCCCTCCTTATGGACAATGGTACACAAGCTACACAAAAAACTTGCCACAGTTTCTTAGTTTTGTGACATTTGAACTAGCCCGTTGTGTCATGTGATAAATGCAAGTGATTTTTTATTTTTGCAAACACTAGATTTGTTATCCTGTATTAAATGGAGCCCTACTGTTGCACTGTTGTATTGGCACAACGCGTTTGCAAACTTTAGTAAAACTGCACATGGTGATGTGTATTATGATTCATTAAAGCTACCTGAAGCATAGAAGTGAGGTTGTGGTTTTGTTGTCAGGGGTATTTTAATATATGCATATGTGTGAGTGATTTATATCCAGCCCACCCGCACACTCCCCTGTAAGACTTGGCAACAGTAATAATGTGATCTTGATCTTGCATTCTGCGTGATGACAAACTACTGCCCACACTATGGAGCAATTTCACATTTGTAAATAAACACCAATGCTGTAACATATCCTCATATCCAATCCACGTCACTTATTCAGTCAGGCAGTTGGAGCGCAGTTACATAAAACAAGCCATACTTATCCAGTATTGACAGTTTTGCTTGGCCTGAATTGATGCGTCAACAACTTAAAAACATCATATTCATTCTATTACAAGGCATAAGGATTATTTGATGTAATCTCAGAATGGTGTGAATTCAGGGGGATTCTACTTTTGTCCTGTGCTTTGTTTTAGAGACGAGCGTACCAGTGTTCAATATGTTTTGCATACATACCTGCAGTTCTGATACTGATTAAATATTTATAAACTGTTTATTCCAACTGGATAATCCAATTTACAAGATATAACATGTAATTCTGTAGTATTACAAATGCAGTAAAATTCATAAAATGTAGATATTTACTGCAGTAGTGCAGCATCATGTTTTCTGGAGAGCAAGGAAATATATTAACAAGTATTAGCCTGATATTTTCTGATAATTTATTATGATTTAGATTTTTACCCAGTTTCCCTTCAGTAGCATTCCTGCCAACCCTTCCGTTCTCCTGGGATTCTCCTGTATTGTACTCATCTCTCCTTCTGTCTTCTCGTTCAAATGTTTCACTCGCTACCAAAACTGTGAGAGTTAAAACTGAGATGCGTTACCTCCGACACATCAAGCGTCACCACATCCTTTCACGCTGCTGGTAACATAACTTCACTGGACACCTGAATACACTCCCCTGAACAGTAACTGCCAGTTCCAGTAAAAAGCAGATGCTTTTTATGCTATCAGTGTGTACCATGTGTCCCCTCATGTGTGTACATATCTAACATACTGTTGTTCATCTATAGATGTTCCTGTAATATGTAAAGAGAGGCTTCTTAATCTCCTTATAAAATATTCTCTTAGTCCCTAATGTGGTGTGTGTGTTTGTGTGGTCTGGTATACTCTGTTCCATTTTGTTTGGAATGGAATTCTGTTTTCTTATAGTATGGTAGCCTTTTTTTAAGGCTTTTTGACTGATGTTGTTAATGCTGGCATGCAGTGTTTCTGACCCAAATGAGTTACGTCTTGTCTTAGGTATTCTTGGTCTTATAGAGGCTTATTTCCAATGTTGATATTAAAGTCCTGTTTCTTGAGAATCTGATATCATAAGAAGAATGAAGAGATTGTGTGGAGCCCTCATTTCTGGCAGTCTGTATCTCTGTGTGGTACTTTTGCCTTTGAGCTTTGTACTCTTCAAAAGTGTCAGTAGACCTCCACACCCCAACCTAGCAGAACAGAGTGCCTTTCCTCTGCACTAGAGAATCCTCAATTAGTGATCAAAACCTTCCTTTGCTGTGCTGTGGCAGAGAGATCCTTTAGGAGGAGTTCACCAGATCACAGAACATCGATTGATTTATCAAATCTTTTACTACTTAGAGAAAGTGAGGGAGAGAGAGTGGGAATAAGAGAGGGAGGGAGGGCTGACTGATAACCTTCGATTCCCCCAAGTGTCATCCTCTTTTAATCACGCTTCTTTTTATCAGTCAGTAATTGGGGAACCCCCTGTGGGCAGCTGTGATTTGTATCTGTTACTGTTGCTGAATTAATTTGCTGAGAATCTCAATGATAACCCTTAAGAGTTCTTCGCATTTTCCTAATGGAGCTTGTACAATTCAGACTTAATCTTTTCACTTTGGAAATTGTACACTAGGGTGAAATGCTGAATAGGCCTTTTCTGTCCGTCCAACCATGCATTCATCCTCCCTTGAGTCAGGAACACCCATGCACCTACTCATTCATGCAATATATCTAATCGGCCAGTCGTGTGGCAGCAGTGCAGTGCATAAACTCGCACAGATACAGATCAGCAGCTTCTGTTAATGTTAACATCAACCATCAGAATGGGGGAATGTGGCTCAAGCATGGGTAGTAATTGACAAATATTTCAAACCAACATTCAGACCCTAATCGACGTAATCTTGCCCATCTCAATTATTTATTTATTTATTTTATTTCTGTTAGTACTTTTCCCCACTGTGTGTGTGAGTTCTTGTGGCTCCCAGCCAGTCTGTGACTTGGAAGCAACTTGATCAGCCTATTTAATTGTTATTTCACGAGGTAAAATGTTTAATTGTGATTTTGATTTTGATCGCCCAGCACTACCTTTCTGTTGTTTCTAGTTGTGGATGGACTGTTCTTACTGACATGAGAAGGAACTGCTCCTTTTTTGTTTTTCCTTACAGATCACACCAATGCACAAAAATCACATTTCTAACCTATAAACCCTAACCCTAAATCGCATTTTCTAACCCATTTTCTGATATCCATGGTTCATTACCCATTGTAACAGTCTGACAGGACACATGCCCACTAATCTCCACATCATTGTCGACACATCCTGATGTGATTTTCTTTTAGCCATGTTTTGAAATTCACCTGCAACTGCAGGTTGGTAAGTTTGCATGTCAGTCAAACGTCTTTTCTTGTCAAAATAGGCCATTCTTGGTCATGCAAAGCGGCTAAATGTTCCAGACTCTCCAACCTGATCGAAACATTTGGAAACCTAACTGAAATACCGAAATGTACTACTTTTCTTTGGTTCCGTTTCGGTTTAACACATTGCACGCATCCTGTTTTTTCACCTAACCTGGCATTATGAGTGTGGATCTTTTTAGGAAGGACACAGTGTACCTTTAACAGCGACCTCAACACAGATGCTCCGTGGCTTCATTTTGGCACCTCCTGCCAAGGGCTCCGAGCTGGAACCATCCCCACTGTTTGAGTTAATGAAAGAGCATCTTATCTCTGCCTGCTCCCCACAGCACTGTCTGTCCTACAGGAATCCACCTTATCTGAGACAAAATAACACTATACTTCCCTTGCAGCATTGTCATTGTCAGACAGGGAATGTGCAATATAGAGCCTTATCAGATAGAATAAGACGATGACTGATTTTAATCGACAGTGTGTAGTATAAAATCAGTGTAATATTTTTTAGCATCATCCCTTCGTTTGGTGTCTCACCATAAAATTGCATATAACCTCAAAATGTTTATAATTTTGTACATATTTTTCTTTACTTAGTGCTTACCAGACCCCAATGATTGGCCAGCACCAGTGTATATTGACAAGTGATGCAACATACCTAAATACAGGACACATACACAATTTTAAGGGTTTGTGTATATAAATATACCATATATTCATTTGTCCTAAATAATTGTCACAAACGCTAGCAAACAGACTAGTGGTTCCTGACATGGGAAATCTTGAGCATGCAGTCTTGCTTAAAACGCTTGTCTGTGTGAAAACTTGAACTCCCTGCTGCTGAACTATTATTATATATATTTTTGGTACACCAGTGAAACCAGTACTGACAGTAATGGTGATCTGACAAGCTCATTTTCTCAACAGCTCTGTTGTACTAAGATCATCTTAAATGGCACAGAGTGTTTCCTGTGATGCTAGTAATTTTAATCTTTAATCTTTAAAAATTAATCTTTGAATCCCATTATGACTTTAATGGCATAATTTCTCCAGGCAGATATAGAGAAATGGCCAAATGTAATTTTTTTAATAATTTATGTTATGGCTCATGTGTTTTATACCAGCAAAGTGTGATATAATGCAATTTATCATAAATATATGCATAATTGTGAGTCTTTAAAGCCATGCTCTCAAAACAGAGTTAATACCTTTTTAAACAGTGTTTCACTGAATTGTTGGGTATTTACTGTAAAGCTTGTCTGTGTGTGGCATATGGTGCCTTGGACCTCTACATTTGCAGTTGTGACAGATTCACCTGCAGGTTGCACTGAAACTAATTGGCTTCTGTGGAAATGTCCTGTGTGGATTTGTCTTAACTTGTTCTAACTTTCATATCTGACTCAAATTGCTAATAGCAATTGCTAATATCCCATCTCTAAATCTGAGTCTACTTTAATGAGATGTATACATTGTCATTATCTTGTTTACAGCACATGATATTTAATAATTCATGCATGTGCTGAACTGAATGTATGCATTCTTATCTTAGATCCTTTCATTTGCAGAAGGGCTTTAAAATGAAAGGATCTTCTTTGAATGAAAGGTTCTATCTTTCTCCATCTTTCTTTTTTTTAAATGCCTTTGTCCAGCTTTTAATGTTCCCACATATCATGCTAGCCTGTTGCATAAAAATTCTAATAATGCTATGTTTCCACCTATTTTATTTTTATTTTTTTAAACCACTTCTTACATTTTTTATATTAATTTAATGACCAACTTCAGAATTTGGCTACCACACTGGTATAGCCTGGTATAATTTGTTTTTTATTGACTCCTTGTTAATATTGAATGATCTAGCTGCTCATTTTTAGTTCAGTTTTACACTAGAAGCTGTGTATAGCATTGTCAGCTGAAAAAATAATGTTTTCATGATTCTTTTATTTTTAGCAAGTCTTAACTTGTGAGTGACAAACATGGCAGAAGTGTATTTTTGCATGGCTGTGGTGGTGTAAATATACTCAATATACCCATATACTCATATACCCAAATCACTAAATTGGTTAAGGATCATGGCTTAAAACATCACAAACAATTTGTACCTGAACGTTTTACAGAGCTCTGCTTGTACTCTGTATTAGCCAATAGCATCATTATAAACTCAGGGTAAAAAAACACATTCAGTGCCCTGCTTCTTACATTGCATTGTTCTTAACATGGATTTTATTGGCCGCAATTTTGAGTTGCTGGGGGCAGCAGCTTAGAGCAGTAGACTGGCTGGGGACTGTGAGAAGAGGCAGGCATTTGGTGTAGCGTTAAGACCAACTTGCCGAGAAACAAAACAAACCAGAGGTCAGTCAAGTGCTTCCCGGTGGAATCAGACAGATCCTAGTGTATCCAGAAAGCAGAGAGGGCTTTTTGCTGTTTGCTTTCGCCACCCCAGAGCCTCCCCGTTTGAATAAAAATAGTGTTTGAAGTGAAGGAAGACATGGCTCATAGCCGCAAAATTGCCTCCCCGAGGACATTAAGCTAAGCTGAGGAAGCCTGTGTTTGACTTTGAGGGCCCTCTTCTCCCTCTTCTTTCTCTCAGTATCTTGCTAAGCACATGTGATGGAGCACTCTTTGATGCCATTGATCCAGCTGTCTGTACTGGAAGTGGCCCAAGGGAGGTTATGGAAACGAGACGCAGACAGAATGCTGAGAGCACGAGACTCTCGCTTTATGTTCTCCTCTGGCGAAGTCAGTCCTTAAACGTTGCTTTGCCTATGGTTGCAGAGATGACTTAATCCACTTTAGCCTTTAGACTAGGTTGAGGAGTCTACTGTAGGGTTACACAATATATGTTTTATTAACAGTATATATTGGTTATTATGACATTGGCCTGCAATGCAACCAAGCCCTCAAATCAGGGATGCAAAGAGTTAAAGCAATGCTGCATAACGTTTGCACTGTAACAACCACACATGCACAAAAAATGGTATGGTATGTGGTTGTGTGATAATTGTGGGTCTTATGCAGGTAGATCGCACCATGCTGCATCTTACCCTTTCTCGTTTCATTTCCAGTCAGTTGCTGTGTGGCATGGCCCATAAGTTTGGCTGGGTGGTGAAATACTGTCTTGTGTTATTATATTGTCACTGACAGAACAAAAACTTATTAAAAAGTATACATTACCGTTACTTTTCACTTATGTGAAAAAGATTATAAGAGAGGAAGTAAAATCTGTTTACATTAACATCCATTAAAAGTGCATGTGACGTTAATTTAGTGGCCAATGGAATTAACATGAAAATTACCATGTCAGAATGCACCCTGCACATGTAAATTCGCCAATGAATTGTGTGAATAAATGCAACAGATTATCTATATGTTTCCAGATATTCCCTCACCCTAGTTAGAAACTGTAAGTGATGATCTTGGATGAAAGTTGTGTGCATTGTTTTGTGATGGATGATAATAACGAAATAAGGAATAGTTTAATAAGGAAATGTGTAACGCTGGAGAATTCAGAAGTACAAAAACAAAACAAAAAAATAATAATTAATATTCAGTTAGCCAGTAGAGCATCTGGCTAAACAGTCTGCAATTTAGCACTGTGGCTACAACAGCAAATGGCTTAGGAGTGGACTTCCAGTGCTTAATGATGGATTTACGTCAGACATGCACTGTGGAACCTTCACTGTAACTCTCATGAAAACGTTGTCACTTTGAATATGCAAGGTTTTTGCTCCATATGTAAATATTCACATTCTTTTAGAGAGTCACCTACAGTGGTATGTGAATGTAGCTTCTGGAGTCCTGCCTTGGCACTGTTAGTATAGAAATGTATATGAGGAAGGGCAGAAGTGTTATCCAGTGTGATTCATTTGAATGAGTTAAAAAGTCTTTTGGCTAGGAAGCTAAGGGGCAGCACAGTAGATCAGCAGGCAGTGTGGTTGTGTCGGTATGTGAATTGGCTATGCTAAATTGCCCCAAGGTGTAAGTGGTACCCCATGGTGAACCGGCGACCTGTCCAGGGAATATTCCTGCCTTGTGTCCAATTAATCCGGGTAGGCTTTGGACCCAGTGCCACTTTCTAGATGTGATTTCTATTCTGAGCATAGGCTTAATGTTTTTGGAAAAACATGGAATGAGCAGAATTAAGAAGATATGTAAGGATTTATGTATTTTCAGTAATGGTCTGGAAAAGTAGAAGAACCCTCTTCTTGCTCTAATTTGCAACAATTACCAATAGTTTATCTTCAGTAGGGGATAACGCTTTAGATTTAGTACTCGCAGGGAAAGATAAATCATTGTTTGTTGGGGCTGTAGTTTGACCATGACTGAGAAATCATCTGTCCAATGCTACTTAGCCCCCATGCACAGTGGCTCCGCTAATTTTAAGACCATCTTAGTTGTGGTGGACTAGAAATGTACCCAAATAGAAAATCAACAGCTATTACTTTAATGAAAATAAACAAGCACTTTTACTTAAGGGAAGGCACATTTTCAGCAATTAACCGAACCATATTCAAAGGAGATAAAAAGAGGGAAAGGAGAGCATATTTTTTCCTAAAATTATATTTAAAAAAAAAACTTAAAGTTAGAACATGTGAGAGGCCTCTGTGAAACAGGACCATTAATCTAGCTGTGTAAACTGGGAGTGATCCATAGTGGCTATATTTTTCCTAATCAATTATATTGTCTTTGTTTTTTTAATAACAGTGATTGCCCACTTTATTTAACATGCATGCAGGAAATGCATACAGAAAAAATGATTCTCAGTTTAATGGATTTAAATGACCATATTGATAATACCATTAAAAACGGTTTAGGAGCCTTTCTCACTCTTTAAAGAGTGTAGAGCTTGTCACCATAGGAGCCGTCTGCTTTCCAGTATTGATGGCTGATATCATTTGGGCCTGTTTCCTCCTGCAGCAGTAGTTGCCCTCAGTCCCTGTGTTCATTGAAATTTCCTGCATCGCTGGTGACAGTAGGGATTACGTGGGTGGGTAAGGGGAAAGTGTGTGTGTGTGTGTGTTTTCTGCATCCTAAAACTTGTGATTGTGGATTTGTGGATCTAAGGCTGTTCTATGTTAAATTTCTTACAGTTCTGGAAATATTTCAAAACAAGAATTTTTGGAATAAAACCTTCTGCTGTTACACACATTAAAAATATTGTCCAATTTGAAGCATTGTGGTCTGTTTGAGCAAATCTGTGCTTGAATATATATATAAACTGTATATATATATATATATAAAAATATATATATATATATATATATATATATATATATACAGTGCCCTCCATAATTATTGGCACCCCTGGTTAAGATGTGTTCTTTAGCTTCTAATAAATTCTAAATAATATAGGGCCACGATGGAAAAAAAAGAGTAAAATCCAACCTTTAACTCAAGTGAATTTATTCTGTAGGAAAAAAATCCCACATTAAGAAATAATTGTTTAACATCAAATCATGTGTGCCACAATTATTGGCACCCCTGATGTTAATACTTTGTACAACCCCCTTTTGCCAACAAAACAGCACCTAATCTTCTCTTATAATGTTTCACAAGATGGGAGAATACAGATAGAGGGATCTTTGACCATTCCTCTTTGCACAATCTCTCTAAATCATCCAGCAACCTGGGTCCTCTCCTCTGCACTCTCCTCTTCAGCTCACCCCACAGGTTTTTAATGGGGTTGAGGTCTGGGGACTGAGATGGCCATGGGAGGAGCTTGATTCTGTGTGTGGTGAACCATTTCTGTGTAGATTTGGCCATATGTTTTGGGTCATTATCTTGCTGAAAGACCCAGTGACGACCCATCTTCAGATTTTGGGCAGAAGCCACCAGATTTTGTTTTAAAATGTCCTGGTTTTTAAAAGCATTCATGATGCCATGCACCCTAACAAGGTTCCCAGGGCCTTTGGAAGAGAAACAGGCCCACAGCATCACTGATCCTCCCCCATATTTCACAGTGGGCATGAGGTGCTTTTCTGCATACTCAGCTCTTATGTTACGCCAGACCCACTTAGAGCATTTGTTGCCAAAAATCTTAGTTTCATCTGACCAAAGCACACGGTCCCAGTTGAAGTTCCAGTACTGCTTAGCAAACTTTAAACGTTTGCATTTATGATTGTGAGTGAGAAAAGGTTTTTTCCATGCATGCCTCCCAAACAGCTTGTTGGCATGCAGATAGCGCCTGATGGTTGTTTTAATGACTTTGTGACCCCAAGAAGCTACCATTTGTTGCAATTCTGTAACAGTGAGCTTTGGAGACCTTTTTATTTCTCTTATCATCCTCCTCACTGTGCGTGGTGGCAAAATAAACTTGCGTCCTCGTCCAGGCTTATTTACCACTGTTCCAGTTGTTTTAAACTTCTTAATAATTCCTCTGACAGTAGATATGGACAGGTGGAGGTGAGTGGCTATTTTCTTGTAGCCATTGCCTGACTTGTGGAGGTCAACACACATCTGCCTTACTTGAATGGTATGTTCCTTTGTCTTTCCCATGTTGAAGAGAAATGGCCTCTGTGTCACGTCATATTTATACCCCAGGGAGACAGGAAGTTGTGAATTACTAATTAAATGTTCCTACATGCTCTAATCAACTTCGGAAACTACTGTAGAATTGACAGAAATACTTTAATTACATTTATTTCCTAAGAAATGTTAGGGGTGCCAATAATTGTGGAACAGGTGATTTTATGAAGAATAATTATTTCTTAGTCAGGGTTTTTTTTTTTTTCCTTCAAATTCACTTGAGTTAAAGGTTGGATTTTACTCTTTTTTCCATCGTGGTCTTATATTATTTAGAAAAAAACTCAATTTATTAGAAGCCAAACAACACATCTTAACCAGGGGTGCCAATAATTATGGAGGGCACTGTATATACACACACAGACAAAATTGCTGGTACCCCTCGGTTAATGAAAGAAAAACCTACAATATAAATATATAAATGAACAAATAAAAATCCGACATTGATTTTGAACCATGCTTCAGCAGAATTATTTTAAAAAGTAAACTCATTAAACAGGCCTGGACAACAATTATGGTACTCTGTTGTTGTATGTTCTGGGGCTGCTTTGCTGCATCTGGCACAGGGTGTCTTAAATCTGTGCAGGTTACAATGAAATCTCAAGACTATCAAGGGATTCTAGAGAGAAATGTGCTGCCCAGTGTCAGAAAGCTTGGTCTCAGTCGCAGGTCATGGGTCTTGCAACAGGATAATGACCCAAAACACACAGCTAAAAACACCCAAGAATTTCTTTGGAAGGAGCTGAAACATTTCGTCTGGTAAAGGCACCCTTCAAACCCCCTTCAAAGTCCCATTGACAGTTACAGTAATCATTTAATTGCAGTGGTTGCCTCAAAAGGTTGTGCAACAAAATATTAAGTTAAGGGTACCATCATTTCTGTCCAGGCCTGTTTCATTAGTTAATTTTTAAAAATAATTATGTGGAAGCATAGTTGAAAAGCAATGTCTGACATTCATTGGTTAATTTTCATAGCATTTTTATTTATTATTATTATCAGATGCAAGTTGTTTCTGTGACCATTGTGGGTTTTTCTTTCATTAACTGAAGAGTACCAGCAATTTTGTCCATGGGTGTATATTATATTTAACCTTCTGTCTCATCTGTACAGTAATATCAAATCATTTAACATTTTTTTCTCTCTCTCTTTTGTCTTTGCTCCTCAGAGCGTGACTCCTTTTCAGGTTACGTTACAGGATGACAGCTACATCACTATGACCTTGGAACCCTCTGATCTGAGGGAAAACGTCACTGCATATGCTGCAAAGATATCTGGGGAGCCGCACAACCACATCCTGCCCTTTCAGAGTGCCAACAACAGCCAATTGGCCCCAGCAACCCTTCTTTATAATGCATCCTACCATGGGCTCTGCTACACAATTAGCCTCCTGATGAACAATGGTGTCACCTGGTCCAAACCAGTCAGGACTGTGACTTTACTAACAAGTAAGACAGCTCAAGGGTTGAAACTGCTAGACAGCAGTAATGTGGACCATTATTCTTCCTTTTATCTTTGGCTGCCTTTAAAACTTGATTAAACTGCTTGATCAAAATACTCTCACTTCATTTGTATAGTGTGATCAAATAGTGAATAAATACAATTTGTCAAGGGGTGCCAAAACACAAAAGACTGTATGTACTAGTATGTGACTTGGTAGTAAACATAGTGTTTGTAGCTCATCAAACTTAAAATGCCAAATCTTTCATTAAACTAAAAAATCAAAATCATCTCTGTGACCTGTAAAAATGTTTGGGCACTCTAAGGCTCAGTTTGGTCACTGTTACAGTCTCAGACCTTGATTAGCAAATCTGACCTGAGGCATGTCACTAGTTATAACAAGGAACTGTCAGCTGCATCAAAATTCCAAGCTCTCTCGAACTCTTCGAACTTTGTGCTTACACTCAGCAACCATGAGCTAACAGTCTATGCAACTGTCCAAAGATCTGAAAACGAAAGTAATTGATGCTAAGAAGATGGCCATGCATGTTAAGCTTGCGGTTTTTCACAGTGCAGAATGTTTTTAGGAAAGACCAGTTCAGGAGGATTGTGGAGGTCTGATTGTATGCTGGTAAGACAGTTAAATCGAAACCTTTAATGGCTGTTAAGAACCAGCTGGAGGTCAGGAGTAGTTCTGCAACATTCCACTGTGCACGTTTGTTGGTACAAAACAATATTCAGGAAATAACCTCAACTTTAAGGATGCCCCAGAATAAGTCATATAAGTTTGGGAAATACCTTATAGTATACAAGATTTGTGGATAGACATTAAATAAGCTGAGCTGTGCATGCAAGACAATCTCAGAACTGGAGACCTTCTGCAAAAAAATATTTTATCTTTATAAATTGTGCAAATAAGTAAGTCAGTAGACTAATCGACATTGCTCTCTGCCACAACATTGCTCTCTGCCACATGGTCATCTTACACATTGCTCTTTTTCTTTTACAGAGCCTCTCTCACTGGAGAGTGTGCAGATTTCAGACTACCAGGCAACTCCAGAGACTGGAGTAGTGTTTGAGCTCATCTCCCCTGATAGAAACACCTTCAGCAGAGTGAACATCAGCTACTTTGAGGGCCACGAACCACGATCTATGCTCTACAAAGGTCAGACTTTGGGGAGAACAGATGGATTGTGCTTACTGGGGTCATTAACTCATGCAGAAAAAAATTCAATTAAAATCCTGTCCAACAGGGAATATGTAGAAAAAAAAGACTGTACTTGGTAAATTAATTGAAATAGATGAAAATGGATCTAACTGGTTTATTTTGTTTTGTTCATACAGTTTTCCCATTAGTGCCTTTTAGCCGATATGTTAACATTAACTTTAATTTGTAAATGTATTATTATAGTTTATATTTTTGGACATTTTATGACTGCAATCTTTTCATGATCTGTCAGTCTTGTCTTTGAGTCCTGGAATTAATGGCCAACTGTTTTTTTTTTTTTTTTACCCAGATTTCCTGAAAGGAAAAACTGTGTTCAAGCACTGGCTGCCTGGAACGTGTTACAGCAACATCACCTTCCAGCTGATCTCAGAAGCTACTGTCAACAAAAGCACCCTGGTAAAGAAGAGTGAAGTGAGCACTGAGGCACGGTACCACAGAACAGGTACATTTCAGTACCTAGATCCTATAAGCTTAACAGAGTTCAGTGATTGCTAAATTTGTAACCTAACAGGCACCAGTATTTGGAATGTGGAGTTTTGTTTGGTTTGTGGTGGGTAGTGGTCAGGGTTAAAGTGTTCTTATGCTATGGTTAGACTATGGCTGACAGTGTTAACATTTAAGCCAGAAATTAGATCTAAATCTGCATGTTTGTGGATAATAGCGGTAGAGGTTTGGTAAAACATCTGTTGTTAGTTCAGAATTAACATATTTGGTTCGTCAGTCAAAACATTTACTGTGTGAGAGGTGTGTGGACAGATCTGTCACAGTTCCCCATGGGTCAACACCTTTAATTAATTATTCAGGCCAATTTGAATGCTAGTAAAAGTGAACTCAGAGCACCCATCAGAGTCACTGTGACCTGCATTGAGTTAATTATCCTCATAACGAGATGCTATTAAATTTGCTGCTTCCCAGAGAAGATCATTACTTATTGATAAAATAACCCTCACTTTATTTGCTGTGAAACACAGCTGCAGTACTTAGCTTCTCTCTTTCCTTTCTGTAGTACCCAGTGCTCCTCTCAACGTGTCTCTGAAGATTGTTCATCTCAGTGGAAGAGGCTTGCCAGTGACTAACTTGCGCGAGCGGAAGACAGCCCGAGAAGCCCACATTTCACGGAGGACGCGTGATATCCCCCTAATTGAGGAACAGGAAGATAAGGATGTTCATGAACGAAACGAGGAGCCACATCGCGAAGAGGACACTAAAACAGTCACCCAGCCACCTCACAATGTAAACAGCAGCTTAGCACAAATTCTGAGTACTGCTGAATACACAACTATTGACACACTTGTTAACACTAACACCAGCAACACTTCAAAAGATGAGGACCCGACAGATGCTACGTGGCCAGAGCCGGCAGGAAGCCCCTCACCAACCGACGATGAGTTTGTGAATGCAGTTGTTTCAGAGTATGAAGACTCAAATGAGCCCGGCTCAGCCATGGACCTCACCCCAGAGCCCACGGTCATACCCACCAAACTGCCCCCAATTTTGCTGGAGCTCCGCTGGCTGCCCCCTCGCCCTCCCACTGCATTTGATGGCTTTAATATCTACATCTATCGGGATGGTAAGTTAGGTCTCCCAACTTTCCCTCCAATGAATGACCTTTGGCAGCAATTCCTTTTCCTTTTGAATTTTAAGCACAGTTAAGAAACAATTTCTGTAAAGTTACAAATAAAAAATTAAATAATATGCAGGTATTTTTAGATTTATTTATATTTATTTATTATTTAGATTTATATCACCTAAACATTCTGCTGCTCAGCATCATACATGTCAAAACATATAGCTACTAATAAAGCTAATAATTGCCACAAAGGTAGTGGTGTATTACAGTTTATTTACTTCCATTTGTATCCTGTTAGTCTAATATTATTGTTCTTTTAAACATCAGTGCTGGCTTGAATGTAAGACATTACTATGTAAGAAATTATGTTGTTTTTATTTTGATTATTAGAATAATTTCTGAAAATCAAGATAAAAAAAAAACTCTTACTCCTTTAGGTAACTCAACTGAGACAGCTACAGTGGATGAAAACACTCACGAATTCTTTACTGAGATGTCTGAGCCTGGAACGTATCGTGTGCTGGTCACCACCATTAGCTCCTCAGGAGACTGCGAGCCTAGGGAGAGTGCTTCACACACAGGATTCACCTTCTACCTCAGTGCGTACTGCCCTTTACAGTTAATCACAAAGCGTAGGTGTGGTAGTAGACGTATACATAAGTAGATACAATGGTAGTAGGTAGAGGTCAGGTCAGATGTGCAAATTGTAGTAGCAGCATCACAAAAGTTCTTATTTTTCAAACATTGCAAGTAAATGAGCTTTAGCAGCGTTAATGTTCAAATATTACAGCCTTATTTAACAGAGCAATAATATATCTGCTTCACCTCCCTAATTTAGCTTAGTAGAGAACTGTAATTTGTTAATCTGGTAATTATGGACTGTGACGTGTTTTTAAGCCAGCTAGTCTTACCAATTGTGTATGCTCTTTGCACCCTTTTAATTGAAGCTGATGGACATATATCTTACCAGAGAGAAGTCGTCAATCCATTGTTTTTGGGCCCTTTTTCTGGGGGGGGGGGATTAATTCCGGCTTTTATGTGTCTCTGAAGAGTTTTCGGCTAATTGATCATGCACTGTATAACAAAAGCACATGTTTCAGTTTTTGGGTGAGCTGCCACTGCTATTTTAACTTAGCACAGAAAGTAAGTAAATTTGTGTTTGATAGATTTTTTCTTTGTTGTATCAATGCTTCTTATTAGTAAATCTCATACCGTTGGAAAGCCTGTTAATTTCCTTTTTAAATGTTGCATCCCATGGCATGGCATCCCATTCTTCAATCAGCATTTGTCGCAAGTCAGCCAACGTGGTTGTGTTGGTCAGTCTGGCACGAACAGCACGGCCAAGCTGATCCCACAAGTGTTCAATGGGGTTGAGGTCAGGACTGCTGGGGGCAAGCATTGTCATTTTGGAGGATTGAGTTTGGTCCCAGACTGTGGAGATATGGGATTGCCACTGGTTGCAGAATTTCATCTCAATATCTTTCTTGCTTTGAATTTGCCTCCAGTGGCAGGCCCCGTTTTTCCAGTGAGCGAGATGCCGCCTCACACCATCACACTGCCTCCACCAAAAGATGTTACTTTATTGGTGCAGCAATCTGCATAGCTTCTCCACACTTTGACCCTAAGATCCAAGTTCCGTAGGCAAAATCTGGACTCATCGCTGAATGTAACGTTCCTCCCCATGTTCAGGTTTCAGTGCATGTGTTGCCGACACCAGAGCAACAAGATTGACGGTAAAGGGCAGTCATGGCAGGCCTCCTGACAGCCCGATGAGTTCTGAGTCTGTCTCCGACATCCCTGTTATATTTGGAACTTGGCCTTTAATTTGGAGATGGTACGACTTGGTTTTGCAGAACACCACAAATTGCCTTATCACACAGGCCCTATTCACATCAGTCAAACATGGCATGCCGATTGTTGGAGCAAACACCTACTGACCACTGCAGGAGGGCCCATGTTCCATGTAAAATGGAAATTAACAGGTTTTGCAACGGTAGAACATTTATTGCCAAGAAGCATTGTTACAACAAAGAAATAATCTATATATATATACATATATCTATGTGTGTGTAGCAGATTTTTTCATCAGTGTCTCTGTGCCGCAGGCCCCACAGGTGAGTGGCTGGAGCAGCCAAAGGAGCGTCCGCTGGCAGTAAGCATAAAGATGTTAGGTACAAGCACTGCCTCTGTGTCCTGGGCTCCATCCACTCAGAGCCACAATGGCAGCCTGGTCTCAGTTCTGTCTCTGACCTGCCTCAAGCCCAGCCTCAGCCAGCGCATGGAGAACACCTACTGCTCCGAGGTATAACATTTGCCTTCTACAGACATTTTTTCTCAACATTTTCTTTTTTAAGTGGTTTTCAAAGACTGTAGTGCCTCCCCAGCCGTAACACCTGATGCAACTAATCAGCTAATTGACAAGCCCTTGTTGAAGTGAGTGTGGTAGAGCAGGAAGAACTTTCAAATGCACAGGGAAGGGGAAACTCTAGGAGCACAGATAATGACAACAGAACCTCTGTGTTAAGTGGGTTTTGGGTTTTCTTGACGAAATAGCAACATATGGTTTCTTAAGATCGGAACGTTTTTTCATAGTCTATGTTAGTATCGCATAGAAGGCAGGAACATAAAAAAAAATATTATTGAGAACTCATTCAAAACCATTCCTAAAGTCCACAGTATGCTCTAATGGTAAAATGAATGTCACTATGTTTATCTGGTTCTTTGAATGATTCCTCAAAATGGATTTGATTTTGTTTTACAGGAAAACACCACAAGTGATATCATCACCAACCTTACCCCAGGTGCTCAGTACAGAGTGGTGGTATACCACACCAATGGACCTCTAATTAGCCCACCCTCTGACCCAGTTATTATTGATATAGGTAAGCATTTGTAGGTAGAATTTTGGAGTTTCGGATCAGGTTTATTAAAAGAAGATTATATCATATACAATAATTATTTCTGTTTTGCAGTCATGTGCAATTATTCTTTCTATTAGTTAACTAATCTTATGAATATATTAATAATTAAGTGTAATTAAGTTCTCAATTATAAAATAATTGAACCATAATAATGAAAAAATCAATACTTATTTTAATATTTCAATGTTTTTTTGATCATTATCTCTTATGAACACATAGGGCATTATTTTGCAAAAAAAATAAAAAATACCTCAGTGTTAACAGATAATAATAGTTTTATGTCACAGCAACCTCTTTCCTGAACTGGAGTATCAATATGTTTACTAAAATGCTACAAACTTAAAATGGTTAAAACTTGAAATTATTTAATCACTTAGTATATGTAAGATAATCACTGGAAAATATATTTTTGTATCAGTGCAGTGCCAGGAAAATAATTAACAGATTTACAGGCTGTAGCAGCAGGCTGTGATGTTAACATAAACTATTCACTCACTTGTACATAGCCATTAAAGTAAACATGTAAAGCGCTTGAGCAAAATTACGGTAGCGAACAGAAATTACTCTTAATACAGGGCGATGAAGCATTTACGGTGCTGTTATGCTATGCAATTCACTAGAAGACATTTACACATTGCAAGTTATTGCACCATATTGTTGGGTCTCTGTCCAAAATACTCCCACAATTTAGATGCCTTTGGAAAATGTCATGGCTGCATCCCAAACCACACACTTTTATTCTTTGCTTGCTACATTGACTGTTTTTTTGTCAAATATTTTAGTGTGTTAGTTTGCGGTGTAGTGTGCCATATTTCCATAATGATGATGAAAATTGCATCAACAAGTCCTCCCCAGCCCTACAATGTTACATTTAACAAGTAAACAATAAAATGTGCAGACGTGTTCTCTGTAGAGAATGTGTTTTTATTTATACTTTAAAAATCAAAAAAGACTTCTGGTCTGACCAGAGGCTTCCAAACATTTGCCTTCAACTGTAGGAACATTTAGTAGTAGCTATCTTGCTCTTTTGGTGAACAGTACACCTCATATCCTTTTACTTTATTACTTACACTCAAATACGCTGGTTCCATAACTGGCTATTGTTTACCTGATCATGCTTGCCTAATTCTGACCCCTGTTTCTTTGGCAGAGCCAACGGGAGTGCGAGACTTGGTGGTATATTCGCTGAGTCCCACTGCGGTCATATTAAGTTGGCAGAGGCCCTACCATGTTGCCTTCCGTAAATACGTGCTGCAGACCTTCTTCTTCAACTCTGCTACGCAAACGTCCCAGTGGACCACTTACTACGAGATCACAGCGACTGCCTCCGTCATCGCCTCTGTGGTAATAATTAAATTACTTAAAGTATAATTACTTATTACTTATAGCCCAATAGGTGAGGACTGCCCAATACAAATGCCCCATTAGCGGTACTCTTTTTGAATAGGCTAGACTCAGGCTTAAATTATCTAGCTGAACTAATAAATCTTGTGGGCCGTATAATGGCGTCACAAATTGTGTGTGTGTGTCGCGGAGCTCCAGGGGCCTGGGGTTGTGGGTTCGGTCCTCGCTCCGGTCAGGTATCCTTCTGCCTCCAAAAAGACACATTGTAGGTGAATGGGCTATGGCCAGTTACCCCTTGGTCTGAGTGTTTCAGTGAATAGGGGAGTGAATACTGGTGCCCTGTCCAGAGGGTATTCCTGCCTTCCGCCCAGTGATTCCAAATAGGCTCCGGATAGTTACCAGGAAGAAGCAGATAAGACGATGCATAAATGGAGATATGGGTGACAGTAGCCACAGTAACAATGAATATGTTAAATAAGAGTGTAGTTAATGCCTGTTATAGCGCCCCTTACAGCAGCAGTCAGAATCCAGTGGCGCATTAAATCAGTTTTGCGCAGCTTGAAGCAGTTGTGTTTCAGTAGTTGTTCCTTATGTTTCTGACCTGTGTCATAACAGCTTTTGGCAA
This sequence comes from Salminus brasiliensis, assembly GCF_030463535.1. Lineage (NCBI taxonomy): Eukaryota > Metazoa > Chordata > Actinopteri > Characiformes > Bryconidae > Salminus > Salminus brasiliensis. The sequence continues at coordinate 39,963,985 of NC_132879.1, forward strand.
ATGAATGAAAATGTAACCAGTCAAGTGAAGCGCTAGATTTATTCAGTAGTGTATATTGGACTATGATATGATATGATATGATATGACAATCTAAATACTGACGAACTCAAATAAGAAATGAAGAATTGTTGAGCTTTAACCTCATCTTCTGAGGTAATTGGTCATGCTAATACATAAATGATATCCCAGCGAGCATTTTTTTTTTCTTTACATAATTATTATATTCATGCTTAATCACTTGCTGCATGATCTAAATTACTCTTGCACAGTTTTGGTGGTGGAACAACGGGGGTGTTTATTGGCCTAAAGTGAGAATTAAAGGCTGCTGAAGCAGTGAAGTAGGAACACAATACAGCAGTTTAAACAAGGTCAGGGTTGAGGACGCAGCTTACAAGTTAATTAAATCAGACGGTGTAATGTGATACAGAAACAGATCAATGAGTGCAAAGGCCAGTCATCCCACCTGATCCTGAACGGCTGAGTGAAGTGGCAGTGCTACAGGGAGACAGAGAGAGACACAAGGAATTGCTTTAGTAAAGGGTATTAACGTAAGAGTAATAATGGAGCTTTTGTTGGAAAGAAATATCCCTTATGATAATGTTCTTCAGCCATGACTGCAAGCTTAAAAGCAACTTTATGCACGGATGAAAGCACTCCCAAGAAAGTGCAAACTATAATATATTGTAAAAGTCATAAAGTCTTAATAAAAGTAACTTTTAACCTTTTCCCACTTTCTTTCTCTACTAACAGAGAGTGACGGACCTGTTGCCTGCATGGTACTACAACTTCCGGGTGACCATGGTGACCTGGGGTGACCCACCCCTCAGCTGCTGCGATGGCTCCACTGTGAGCTTTATTACTGGTAGGTTAAACGACACTCAACACCATCAGTCCTTCAGCATCTGCACATTACACCTGGGCTCCATCTTTTATGCAGGACCTAAACAGATATGCTACAGAGATGAAGCAGCATTACAGCTAGGCCTACAGTTTAGGGTATTAATATCAAAACCTGGTCAGAGAAACAAGAAAAAATACCTTTGCATATCTAATGCATATGGCATAAACGCTGTGTTTCTTCATGGTTATATGGTCAGTAAATGCATTATGAATTCTGGCAGGTTGTAGTACTGTCATACTGTCCTATAGATTAAGAAAACCATTTATTTCCGCATATTATTTGATCATGCTAAGTACATGCAGACGTCAGAGTCAGAAATTGTCACTCAAATCATACTTAAGTACTATTTTACTAAGGGGCCAATGACATAACTGTAACATTTGGGTTAGATGATGATGGCTTGTTCTTTATAGGACATATTGTATTGTAAGACTCATAGCAACATGCAACAGCAAAAAAATGAATGTATTATACATTTTTTCTCAGCTCCTGAGGCCCCCCACATCTCTTCAGTGGATTATTCCCATGGGGTCTTGTACGTGCGCTGGACCTACGGGGACCTTTTCACTGACCTCTCTCACTCCAGAATGCTCCACTGGCAGGTGGTGGCTGAGGGCAAGAAGGGCTCTAAGAGACGCTTCTCCGTAGATGTAAGTCTTCGGACAGCAGCATTTAATCTATTCTGCTTTGTTGCATAATCGTTTATGTAATACCTAGGCAGCAGAAGTGCTCTGCTAACATCAGTTACATTATGGTAATTTCACTTGCATGTGTGGTAGCCCTTAGTTTCCCTGCATACAAACACAGTGATGACTATAGTTTACATTTGCTATATGGACAAAAGTATTGGGACACCTGCTCATTCTTTTTTTTCTTCCAAAATCAAAGTTATTAAAAGAGGTATTTATCTTACTCTCTACTGCTGTGAAGATTGTATTGCATTTAGCAACAAGAGCAGGGTGTTGGATGTTCACCACCCCACCTCATCCTCAACTCTACAACTCCTCCCAAAAGTATTGGACAGAGCACCATGATTCCAGAGAACGTAGTTTCACTGCTCCACAGCTCAATGCTGGAGGACTTTATAGCCCTCTAGCCTACACCTGGCAATATACATGGTGCGAATGGGTTCATCTGTATCTGCTCCCGAGTGTCCTATTCTATTGACAGTACTGCTCTACAGGGACTAGACAAGCTGTGTGTGTGTGTGCATTTTTGACATTGGACATGGAGTGTATATATAAATTTTGTTTAGGACACATTTGAGCAAAAAAACAATGGGCGTGTGTGTGCATTTTGGACATGGACATTGGACATGGAGTGTATATATAAATTTTGTTTAGGACACATTTGAGCAAAAAAAACAGTGGGCATGTGTGTGCATTTTGGACATGGACATTGGACATGGAGTGTATATATGAATTTTGTTTAGGACACATTTGAGGGGAAAAAAATAATAAAAAAACAATGGCTGGTTTTAAAGGTTTGTGTGGTTAGTAACTGGACCTCCATAATCTGCATCCTGCCTTGATTTACCGCCACCATTACCATCAGTTGCTGGTAATCTTTCTCACCATCACCATTCTATGGTGCTGCTAAGCCATAAAAAGTCCAGTGGTCTAAGAGCAACATCTGATCTGTCTGGTCTGAGCTCTGATAGAGCATCTTCAGACGGTTAGCTAATGATGAGAAGGTACTGTTAATTACTTTCTTGATGTACTTTTGAGGCCTAATTAAAAAGGCGCAGGGCGGCGCTGGTGCCTTCCTCCGCTCTCTCAGCTCTCTGGCAGTAGCCTGTAATGAATCCAATTACTCAACACACATATTTATCTAACACAGTGCAAAAGGATTAATTAGAGACTGCTAAATGTTTCCAGACAGAGATAGTCAGAGATGGCTAGCCGCCCACCAGCTTTGCTGGCCAATGCCTGTGTTTCTTACTCAGAAGGAGCTAAGGAAGGATTATTGTAGATGCACTTTTGTATAGCCCGTTTGTTTAGTCCTTGTGTATTTGAACTAAGTGGCATCATTGATCTTTTTCAACCAGCAGTCTCCTGATCGTTTACAAAACACTGCTTTATGTTCTTTTTGAAGAAAATCTAATTTGCAATAAACAGTGAGTGAATAATTTTGATTGCAACTGTAATATATTGTGTCGAGGGAAAAAAAGAAAACAGGAAAACCCTATCTCAAATGAGGGATTTTCAGGATTTTCTGGAAATTCAGAAAAACCTGGAAATGTAGAGTCATTGGAACTACTGGAAAATAATAAAACATGGCTATAAATATTATTGAGCCACAAAGAATATTTTAGCTATCAATGCTGTATTTATTATCTTAGTTTGTAATGCTGCACATGTGGCAGATGTTTAATGTCATTATTGAATACAAAAATATTTGTCATTTATTAGTTGGACATTGCTCTTTTGTTAAATGTCACTGGTTTATCTATATTTGCATAACTTTTTTGTTAGTCGTTCACACAACTTTCTATCTAAATTGCATTCCTTGACTTCCTTTTGATAAAGTCATTAGTTAAAAGCAGCATTATGCAAAAATAGTTTTTTTTGGCTCCCCATTCCAGGGACACTGCCAAAGATTTTGGGCCCCATTAAAAGAAATATAAAATGGCATAACCACCCCACTGCCCCAATCCTGAAAATGTAAAATATAACATTAACAATTCTGCCAAAATAGCCATATGCTTCACAAATAGCTACAGATAGCATGCTACTTTCATGACTCACTAATCATAATTGCAAATATGATGCGCTGAGTGTACCTTTATTACAAAAATAAAACAAAAGAAAAAGACAAAACATAAATGTAACTTGAGTTTGCGAAATACTTTCAAAATAAACTGCCCTAACCCAGGGGTTCTCACAGGGGTTCATCACAACCGCTAGAGTGCATAGCTGCCTCTCACACATTCTCTCAGTATTGACACCAATATCCGCACCACTACAATCTGTTCTGTTTTTTGCACAGTGGTACTATTTGCACTTCTGGTAGATGCTAACTGTATTTCTTTGACCTTGTACTTGTACTGAGCAATGACAATGAAGTCTTAAGATGCTACTACTCGTATGATGATATGGATGGACACAGAAAACTGCCTGCTATTAGGTTATTTGTGGAGTGGAAATTGTGTTTATTGTCTTGGGAAACGTTTAAATCTAAAATATTGCAAATTAGAGTTGCCTTCAGCAACCATTGGAACAGCTCTGAATTTCAAGTTGAATACTAGCCTGTAATTTTCATTTACTGGCACTTTTTGGAATACCTCCCACTGCTCTCTGACTTTGAGAGCTTCTGTGGACTGGGAGTAATAGTTCCAGCTTTAGCTATGTTTTTACTTTAGAGCTATTAGTTATTTTCCCTGTTCTTTTTCTCTCCTCCACAGGTGACACGTAACATGATGAAGGCCACGCTAGCTCTCCCTCCTGGCGACATCTACAACCTGACAGTCACCGCATGTACTGAGCGAAGTCGCAATACCTCCATGCCGCACATCATGAAACTAGGTCAGTAGTTGACCTCCGCCTTCTCGACAGCTCTCTCTTAGTGTCAACCAGTCTTCCTCTTAAAGCAAGGGTGTTACTCAGTTAACGTTACAGCTGTAGAGCAGAGAAAATTCTCTCTTGATGTTCAGTCAGAATCTTCTTCATCTTCACACTCTACGCATCACTTTACTTTGCTCTCAGAACCTGAAAGATCAGATTTTTCTGAAGGAAAAAAGTTAAACAGAAATATCAGTGAGCTGAAAATAGCCCAGTATCAAACACAACAAATAATTCTTTGATGCATTGGTAGGCCACAACCAACATGAAAATATTAGCATGTAAAAAAACTGCTTTTCTGCCTTAGAGAGATATGCAGAGTGTACTGAAACCACAGACCAGGCTTATATTAGAGATCCAGCTATCGGTTCCTCTAAGGCCATGTTTCAGTTTCTGTAGGACAGAGTGGCCACAGAGTATAGCTGTGAGAGCATGAAAAACTGAATATTTATAGATGTGTATATGTGTGTGTGTAAATCTTGTATGAGTATATTTCTAGCATCTTATTATTTTTATTGTGAGTTTTAATAATGATATATAAACTAATAATTTATATTATCACTTTTATGCATGGTGTCCATATACAGTACTGTGCAAAAAAATACTCTTTGTCTCTATTTATCAGTAAGTGTACAGAATACTTACATGTGTACAAATACTAAATATAACATTATAGTAAATACATTTAGAAATAAGGCAGAAGGCAGAATGTGCTGTTTTTATTAAACTGTTGATGTATAAGTTAGAAGAACATGTTTCACAGTTCTCTATTCGCTCCAGCCATTGTATGGATTTGTTCAGATCCACTACCAGCTCACCTCATTTACTTAAAACTAGGTATTTGATGGGAACGGTAAGTACTAACCTTCCTCAAGAAGAGGTTTAGTAATAGTTATGATAGTACTATCACACACATCAAATCACAGTGTGTTGTTTATTTATTTAGTTTCACATTTTTTCTAAAGTGAATGTTTTTGATAAATACCTTTAACAGATTGTTAAAGCCATGTACAAGCAGATGAAAGTGAAACTTGCAAGAAAATCATTGGTTTAGGATTTCAGTTCTCCCTCAGCAAAAGTGACCACCGAAGCCATTTTCCCTCTGTATCTTTTTTGCTGTACTTCAGTTTTTAAAATTCTGCTTTGTTGTGAGGAAGTTACTTAGCATGTAGCGTAATCAGCACACATTTTTTTCACTGTAACAGAGCCAGCACCACCCAAGTCCCTGTATGCAGTCAATGCCACACACTCTGCCGTCACCTTGCTCTGGACTGAAGAGGGAGTAGTGGACTTTTACCAGGTCAACTGCAAGCAACTTGGACCCAACAAACAGCTCAAGGTATGGAGTTACAGTAAAGGGATGTTTCCAGTTACAGTTAGCTCTGATTAGACAACAACTCCAGTTCCCTGCTGCATTAATTAAGCTTGTTACTATAGAAACCTAATTGTATGATTGGATTTGGCTGGTGCGTGGGTAAGCAGCAAAAACAAATGTACAAATGCACAAGAGCTGGCTAGAGATACAAGCAGAAAAAGACTGAAATGTAGAGTCAACCCTGTTTAGTGTGTAAATCAAATGTGAATGTGATATCCTTGATATCCTTTTCCTCCATTTAATGTTGTCCATATCTGTCGATATGAACAACATTAAGATCTATAGCACTAAAAATTTATATGTACAGTGCCCTCCATGATGCTTGGGACAAAGACACATTTTATGTGTCACAGGTGATTAAAGTACACATTCCAGACTCTAATTTAAGAGTATTGTTTTAAATTTATCGTAATTATTGAAACTATTTTTTACACACTCTCCCTCATTTCAGGACGCTATCATGTTTGGGACATTTGGCTTCACAGGTGTTTACTCAGATGTGTTTCATTGCATTCATTAGCACAGGCAAAAGATAGCAATACTTGCTTCTAAGCCTCCAAACACCTTGAATCTGTATTTGCCATTGTTCAACATAAGGGCAAGACCTTGATATTTCCAACTCTGTGGAATATCATAAAGAAGAAAGCACTGGTGAGCTCATTAATCACAAAGGGACTGTAAGGCCAAGGAAGACCTCTACTGCTGATGACAGAAGAATCTTCACTATCGTTCAGAAAATTCTTCAATTGTCTGTCTGACAAATCAGAAACAGCGGAGGCAGGTGTAAGGTGTGAACACTACTATCAGTAAGAGATGCCATGAACAGAAATACAGAGGCTACACTGCAAGATGCAAATCAGACAGAATGGCCAAATTACAGTTTTATAAAAAGAGAGATTTTTGAGAAAAGGTCTTGTGGACATAAAGAACCAACAGGGACCGGTAAACTGCCGTAGAATTAGAGTGTACTACATATGCCGTCCACCCACCTCAGTGTACAAACTCATTAGTCTTGTGTGCACTTCTCCCTCTGCCAGGCTAAAGCTTAAGGGCCACCTACAGGCTACTGCCTCTACCAGGTTAGTCAGACGTTTTGTAATAAACGCAGAGGGAAGTATGTACACCGCCAGGCTGTTCCATCCTTTTAGACATTGTGCACCAAGGCCAAAGAACAGTCACGACACCTCCAGGGACCGTCAGAGGGGTCTGTAGTTTATTAGAGTCATTAAAAAAGTAGCAAGCTTCACGCGGATGATTCACTCGGTTACCACGGCAGCAGAAAACCAAATGCCTAGGGGATCGCGGGCGTGACGGCTGTTCTTTTTCTTTGTATGCCCACACTGCGTCATTAGCATGGATCTTCTCCAGCCATAACCGGGGCTTCTCTCATACCAGAAACCTGATGAAAGGAAAGGGTGAAGCAAATTACAAACTCTATTGCTACTTTTATTGTCAAGGATTTGTGCCCACATTCAGTCATTGACAACCAGGGCTTTCGCTTTTTTTTGTAGCGTACTTCTTGCCCGAGAGACAGCGTCTCGTCTCAAAGACATTTTACTGACACAGTGATCCCCACACTCTACAACAAGACCCAACTGTAACGTGATGCATGGACATCCATTACCACAGTATTGCAGCTATAGTTTCATGTGCTCCAAACAAGAACAGTGAAACGTGAAGTTCTATGCACACATGTTAAACCTGTCCTTTCAACAAGTGCTCAAGTTGTTCACTGTGTCAGGGCTACTAGGGATGGTGAGCTGCACTACAAAGATTTCCAGCTTCCATTTGTTTTGTATATGTATATGTATTGGGAATAAATCCATTATTAATTATTATAAATACTTTGCTTTAAAAGTATCGCGTAGAGTCACACAGTGAGAAAGAAAAAAACCTGCATCAGGATGCATCAATAGTTTTCAATAGTTTTATCATCGTATTGCAGCCCTCTTTATCGTAATTGAATTGAATCATGAGGTGCCTAGAGATTCCTACTCCTGCTTCCTAATAAATTGTTTTTATTGAGTGCAAATGAGAATATAAAGTCATGTAAAATATTTGGGACACCCTATTAAATATTTAGTTCTATTTTTAGACAAAATCACCCCACAGCATCTCAATAGAATTCATTTCTGAGCTTTGAGTTGGTCATTCCAGAATCCTTGGTCCTTTGAGCCATTACTTTGTGGTTTTACTTAGTTATCATCATGTTGCATGGCCCACCTTTGCTTCAACATTATTTTTTGGACAGATGGACATTTTCTTTAAGCACCCTCTGATACAATAAAGAATTCACAGTGGATTTTATGGTGCAGAGCTTACCAGGCCCTGCTGCAGGATCCTGTTACTGTATCGAAATAATATTCTTGGTCTTTCCCTAGGTGTTTTTTGGCAAACTTAAGTCTTACTCTGGTGTTTTCTTTTGTTTGTTTATTTTTTTGACAGTAAGGGATTGCTCCCATAAAAAAGAACTAGTAGATGCTGTACTTTGTAATTTGTGTAATTTGTTTTGTGAATTTCATCTTGACGTAATGTTCACATTAACCGTCTGAACGGACAACATGGTATTAGTGATTTTGATGTGATTGTTGATGCCAGATGGGCTGGTTTGAGTATTTATATAACTCCTGACCTGGAATTTATATGCACAGCTTACTCAAAATGGTGCTACAAAGAAAAAAAAAACAAGCATAAAGAAGAAAACATCTATTTGAGCTGACTCAAAGACTACTGGACAGAATAATGTTGTACAATTATGATGAGCAAAACGCTTTTCAAAATTCACAACATGTTGAACCATTAGACTAATGGGTTACAACAACAAAATACCACATCAGGTTTCAGCTCTGTCAGCTAAGAACAGAAAGCTGAGGCTGTAGCAGACACAAGGCTTACCAAAATGAACAGTTGAAAACTGGCAGAACATAGCCTTGTCCAATAAATCTCGATTCCTGCACACCTGATGTTAGGATAAGAATTTGCAGCCAACAGAACATGATTCCAAGGCCCCAACCTGCCTTATGTCAACAGACCAGGCTAGCATAGAGGCCCTACACAGGGATAGCGTGCCCTGTGATGTGTGTATATATATTTGAATAATCTTTGTCCCTTCACAGGCTGGCGAGCCCCAGACAGCTCTTGCTCATGTTTTGACTCTGAGCAACCTGCAGCCCTCCACCTCCTACAACTGCAGTGTGACCAGTTTCAGCTATAGCACACCCAGCGAACCAGCCTACATTACCATCTCCACCCTGGGTAACTTACAAGATCACTGTGTCCACTTCTTTACAAAAAAAGGAATAAAGTTCTAGTTTCCTATTAAAGAGTTACATATTATTAACACATTAAAAGTGAAAAATGTGAACAAACGGCAACTTTCTTTGACTGATAAACTACTCACTACAAAAGGTTTAACTAAGACTCTAACTAAGGCTCTTTTAAAACTGCTTTAACAATGTTCTTATTACATGGAGTTGATGTGTTGCACCCGATTCTAATTTTAGGTATTTTAAACATGGGGGTGTCATAAGGATTTTCTGTACAAGAAAATTGACAACTTTATCTCACTGATAGAAGATGGTACTACAAATGACAGTACTCTAACTGTGCTAGCTAAAATCTCTGAATAACACGGGAGCAATGTAAAAATTATGGCCATTTAGTACATTTTAAACAGTGTGGAACACAAACTGTGACCAACTGTGATCGCAGTAAAAGCATTTACAGGGTTAATGCAGTTCTCTTACTGAGTCAGAATTTGCTCTGGTTTCACCATCCCCTACCCTCACAGAAATGGAGGTTTTTATTGCTCGTACCTCAGAGTTTTTGCCTTTCCCACCCCCAGCTGAAGTAGAGATTCTGCTGACACTTGTTTGACACTTGGCCTGTTTGTGCCTATAGGTCACTGTCAAAGCAGTTTAGGGACAGTGTATTTCTTTTAATAAGCAGCTGAACTCGATTAAAAAGAGAACAGTTGAGAACATGGATTTTAGGTTTATTTTGCAGGCCAGATATCCTCATGCATGTGTTTGCTACCGTTGTGCTACATTAAGCCTGGCCCACTTCCTGTCATTTCTATTTTAACCTACTGTACTTCATGCCACTGTAACAGAAGTGACAAACGTTTTTTTCCCCACAACTTGTGAAACATGAGGCATGTTTGCAGGCGTTAGCAAGCAGTTTTACGGCTTAGAGGTCATTTTTTTGTTAGTAATGCCAGTGTTTCTACAGTAGTTACCTGCACGAATTGTGGGAGTGCATAACTGCTGTAGAAAAAATTCCAGGAGTCCCAAAAACAAAGAGAGCTAGGCTTCTTTGCACATGTTGGAGAAATATAAAGGATAAAAGTAGTGCATTTAAGACACCAAAACCTAGCTATTTAAGTAAAATGTCTTTAAGGCTAACTTTGATGTAGCAACTATGCAGCTGAGGTATCTACAAAATGTAGATTAAATTTGGTTTTAGCAGATTCTGTTTACATTGTAAAGTATTTTTATTATCTCCAGTACTTTCTGTACAACCCCTAAAAAAATCACTCTTTCTGTATTCCTTCCAGGTTTAAGTCACATTATGAGAAAGAGCACCCCTTTAAAATAGTAACAGCTTAGTCAATCAGTCTCCCTAAATTTGTGTTTTCAGATGTTGCAAGTCACTGTTCTGTACTGTTTTACAAACTGTCCATTTGCCACAGTGACCTAGTATTCTGTCTATCCTCTTTTGGAGCTGGTATTAAATGATGTCTGTGTTTTTGCATAACAGCCCGGGAGATGAACCCCAGTGTAGCTGCTATCTCGGCACTGGCTGTGCTCAGTGTGCTTCTTATCAGTCTGCTGGTGCTCTTCCTGCTGGTGTTGCGCAAAAAGCATATGCAGATGACCAGGTGAGAGCTTTACTAATACTGTGTTATTGTTAGATCACTATGACTTCAGCTTTACACATTAAAAGAACCGAGATTTGCCAGTATGACGCAAAAGCAAGACTGGGGAATTAGAGTTAAATTAGAATGTCTAGTCTTTTACTAGCCACAGCTTATTTATTGTATTTATGGTTTTCTTTTTAGTTCTATATAGTTATATATAGTAGTATCTTTTTTGGCTGTTTTGACAACTGTAGATCTTAATTAAATCAACACAGTTATTCACAAAACACAGGCTGACTGTGTAGTCAGCATGATTCATTCAGTTTACTTTCTTTGTATAATTAGGTGTAAATAGTTGGCCTTGTTCTCTCTGGTGGGTAGGATGACCCTCCCTCAATGCAGTACTAGCCAGTGCAGCCGTCTGTTATCTGACGTAACAGAACTGGCACTTTATATTCTCCGGCAAGCACATTCAGCTGGTCGTTGATGTGTCAGAGGCAGCTCCAGAATACATGGTTTGCTTTTGTCATGTATGGCTGGGCAGTATGGGCAAAAAAAGTTTTTATTTTGGCGGTTTCACGGTATATCACATTTTTCCATCACTTGGACATTCAATAGGTTTGCAGCTTGTTTTTGTTCCAAGAGTACATAGATTATAAGAAAATACTATACTATAAATACACATCTTTAACAACCGTAGTACATATAAAATGTTTTAATCTTTAAAACACAGCTTTTGAAGCTTTATGACTATTGAACTTTAAAAAGAATACAAAAAAGTGTTTAAATGCAGTTCTACCCTAAGGAGATCACTGCAGTGCGGTCAGAAAGTCCAGGTGTTTGTGCACTCTCATGTGAGCAGAGAGAAAGAGAGATGTTAGAATAGCTCTGTTAATGTTCGGTGTTGCTGAACACAGCTCTCTCACTGTCTTTTAGAGCCACTGGTTAACAATCTCTCCTCTTGCCTTTAAATGTTTTGTGTCCCAAAATTACAATAACCACTGGCCACTTGAAAATCACTGTAAAATGTCTGACATCTAAAGTACCTTGATTTGATCCACATCTGAGCTGTCAAGGTGTCAAAGTGGGGCTTCTATGCAAAAGCTGCTTCTGTCTAAATGTTTTAGTTTTTCTCACCAGTAGTCATGGCATAAACAGTTGAAAGTTGATAACTTCCTTCTCAAATGGTGCCTGGTTCCTTTTTGACATTTATATTGTCTCAAGAAGTGCAGTGCTGCTGCTTGTCGCTCAAGAAAAAATGTCTGGCTTCAGATCTGAAATGCCTGGTTTTAATTTTTGCCTGAGCTATCATTGCCAAAGTGGAGAATGTGTGTAATAGACTTTGCTGCGTCAACCGTAGTTTGCAATTTCCTTAGTGCTGCCTTGTATTACCTCTTGACACTATATGTTTTCTTTTTTAGCATTGTGAAACATAGTTGACTTTATTTTTATGCAAACATTTGAGTTTGGATGCATTTTATAGATGCTTGTTATTTTAAACATAATGATCACCTGAAAAGCATAACAACAGGGGCTGCTGCCCAGACTGTATCATTGAAAGTAAATAATAGATATTTTACATGAAATGATTCATTGTTAATTTAGCTCAAACAACAAAGGATATCACAGCATAAGATATTATGTTAAAGGCTGGGGGCATTAGTAAACAGGAGCAGTTTATACATGTGATGGCTGTGAGCATCAAGGAATCTGAAACCAAACTAAACTTAGAAGATATTGACTACTGTTTTCAAATCATTTGTTTTGTTTCTTGTTATTGCACTAATATTTCTTTATAATGATTTAAAAGCAAAACAAACTTTTGTTGACTAAATTAAACTAAACTAAACTGGGTGGTGGAAATTAATTCTAAAATTGTCATATTTCACAATTTTAACTCCATTTTCATGGAGTACAATTATTTATGCAGTTACCACATGACAGCAACCAATAAAATGGAAAACAATCTCAGTGATTCTAAGTGTGGTATGATTGTTGGTATTAGATATGCTGGTTTAAGTATTTCTATATATGTAGGATTTTAGTACAGCTGTCTCTATAGCAGATGTCTTCAAATCTGGACCTTGAATCCAGTTTCCATTCTTAGACTTTGTAATCCTTTTCGGGATGAACATGTTGAACTTTGAGACAGATGGGCTACAACAGCATAAAACCAGTTGATCATCAATTTCCTGTTTAAATATTGGTGCTGACCATGTGTGTCCCTTCATAGCCACAATTTACCCATCTTCTAATGACTACTTCCAGCATGATAATGAACAATGTCTCAAAGCAAAAGTTGTCTGGTAAACTTTTCAGATTACCAGATTTGAATCCAATAGAACACATTTGGGATATGGTAGAATGGGAGATTTGCAGCATGAAAGTGCCCCTGAAAACCTACAGGAACACAAAGACGTTTTGAGAGCAGAAGGAAACCCTGCTCAGTATTAAAGTAGTGTTCCTAATAAAGTGCTTGCTTAATGTATGTATCTACAACTTAACTCTTGTTCTTATAAATTTTAATATTTCAGTCACACCGATTACCTTCATTATTTTGAACTTTGCTTTTGCTATCTTACACTGGTTTGAAATGAGTTTCTAAAAGGCTGCACTGATGTGTTTGGTTTTATTGCAGGGAGTGTGGAGCAGAAACCTTTGTCAACTTTGCCTCTTTTGAGCGGGATGGCAAACTTCCCTACAATTGGTATGAGTCCCCTTTATTCCTGTGGAGTACAAATAAGAGTTCAATAAAGTTGAAATTGTCAAAACATAAATGACAGAGACAGGAGACTATATTAGTCACACACATCAGCTATTCACAGATAGAGAGAAAAAGAGAGAGAGATTGAGAGGCCGAAAGCAGTGGGATTGGAATTTTTAATCTGGCCCTTAAACTGAAACGCACGTGGCTTTGTTTGCATCTTCGCACGAAACGGCGCGGTTGTAGAATATCCACAGCGGCCTGGAACGCCCAGCCTAATAACCCTTACAGATTAAGGGAATTAGGATATGACAGATCAGGGATTTACCAGAATAACTCCCCACGCAGAAGAGAAAATAAGGAATCTCCCCAAGTGATGTGGCTTTTTGGGCATAGCTGGTTGAATTAGAGTGTAAATAGGGTCTTTCATTAGTCACAGTTCACTGTATCTCTTTTTTAGGAGGTTTCCAGAACTCTGCTGAATTTTTGTTACACACACACACAGCACACACACTGATCCCGTAAGGACACTGTGGGCGTTTGCATATGCGTGTGATTAATATAACAGCTTAAAGACAGTCAGTTAAGGCAGATTGTGGCTTTCACCAAAGTCAAATTGAGCTGTTGTTCTCATTCGGAAAGTTAAAGACCTCCTTCTCTTTGGCGACTTTTTCGTCCAAAAAAGCATTTTTCCCATTCCCATTATCAGAAAATGCATTCTGTACAGTGTTTATGTAAATGTCTTATATCTGTCTGCTGCTACAGTGATCATTAGTGTTGTTGTGTTTAAGCTTTATCAAGGTAGAGCAGAGTGGCCCAGAGTAGCACTAAGTGCGTGTTAAATATAAAATTTGAACATTTCATAGCAGTTAATCGTCCTCTCTGCAGCTGCGTAGAATAAATGTTTTTGGGGTTTTTTGGGGGGTTTTTTTGAGGGTTAAAATCCGCATCTGCTGTTAATGCGCCATTGACCACACACGCCCATACGTGCAGTTTATAAGCTAATGACACTGTGGACTGCATGAGGCATTAATTAACCCTGTATGAAGCACTAATTAAGTACGTCTCAGTCATCACTGTCTGTCACTATTACTAATGGAGCACCATGTTTTGTCCCCAACTTTTCGCCCTTGGTGTTTTTATTTTCTTTATTTTTTTTTTCTTTATTTATTTTTTCTTTATTTTTTTATTTCTTTTCTTTTTTTTTTCCTTTATTTGAACCCCTTCAGGCGAAGGAGCCTCTTTGCCTTCCTTACTCTTCTGCCATCCTGCCTTTGGACTGACTATCTTTTGGCTTTTTATATTAATCCGTGGTAAGTAAAAGCGCTGACAGAAAAAAAGATGCTGCATCATGGAGGCATGTTTGAGAGGCCCACAGCCTGTGCCGGTGGCGACCATAGACACAGCAGCAGCACATCCTCACACATTTCATTTTCTTGCTAAAAAGCACACTCCTAAGTTCCTAAATTGTTCTCTGGACATTCAGTTGTGGGAAAACGCTATGGTATACAGCTCCCCCAACCCCCCACCCCCACAGCCGTGTAGATTTGGTATAAAAACCTGTACGTTGTGTGCACTTACAATAGTGATTCTTAAAAGAAGTATCCATTTGAATTTGGGGGAAAATGTTTTTCATGGAATTGCTCTAAAGAACTGTTTCGGTTTTTAAGAGTGTAGCACTGGCACAGTGAGAAGCATTTCTCTAATAATGATGCACAATGCTCAGACGCCCATTTTCCAGGCTAAATAGTGGGAAAAAATGTTGATTCCTTTAATCTAGAGCTTTCATGCTCTGCTCACAACAAGGATTCAAAGCTGTTTTGGATCTTTGTTGGTACCTCTCAGCAAAATGCTCTGTCTATGGTTGTTCCTGAACACTGGAAGTAATCTAGCATATTCACTAATAGCATGGTGCTAACAAAATGACACAACAAGTAGCATGAGAAGGTTATATTATAGCATATTAAGTGTTTTCTTACAGCTAACACAAGCTGCATGCTTGCTAAACACCAGAAGACTAACCATTTCATAGTAATACTAGCAGTGTGCAATGATACAGAGTAGATCTAGGATTTACAGTTTTTGGTCCTATGTTTTGCATGTGTTGTTTCCTAGATGTAATGGATCTCTATAGCCGATAATGTGAATGTGAATATGGGTATGAACTAAGTGTGAACATGTGTGAACTGTAGAGAGACGTGCATGCTTCCAGAAAAGCCAGACTTTACTACTAAATATCTGTGCAGAACAAAATGCCTTGTCATATCTGACGAAACATCCTGAGGCTTGTAGTTTCTAGCTTGTACACATGATGATCTCATTTGATCCTACTGGATAAATTATGTAGAACACCCTGATATGGTGCAATAACATAGAGGGGGAATTAATGTAAGACCGAGGTCCAAAAGTCTGAGACCCCTGTTCTTATTTAAAGCTGAAACTGAACAGCTGAAGTTTTAAAACTAAGAAAGGACAAGTAAATTAAGTATTATTGAGGATTTCTAGGTAAATACTCAAATTTAACCATGACCATTAATGCCATTCTACTAAACCATCAGATGTTTTTTAGTCTGTTCTCTTCCCATGAAGCTTGTGTTCAGATAACTGTAAAGACCAATTTATGCTTCTCCGTAGATCTAGTCTGACACGCACCTCCCCAGGAATGTAACTAAGCCTTGTGGGGATGCTGACTGCAACCACTGTAGCTGGTCCGCTTGGTAGCATCATATTTCCACCTTCAATCTTCACAGAAAATACATTCCTTCTGCCTCAATCGGTTCAGTGGCCATGCAGACTCTTCTCTCCTCAGAATTTTTTTAACAGCTGTAGCTCCAACTCAACATAATCCGCTCAGTTTTTGCTGCCATAATTTGCAGTAAGTCAAAGACAACACAGCTGCATAGAAACCCCATCGCCAGACTAGTGTTTTGGCAGTGTGTAATTGTAGAGTGACTCATACACACCAGCACACAAGTATAAATGCTCACAACAGCATAGGCCATTTGCACAGGCTACGGCAGACACAGAAGCATAAATCGATCTTAAGGTGGGTTTCACTACACCTTGGAGGCTTTTCCACAAACTTCCTGAGTCCATGCAGCATGAGTCCCCACTGCCGTTAATAAAAAGTGACTCTGCATTTTAGTCAGATTGTTAACATATTAAATTAGAGAAGAATAGCAACCTCAGACTTTTGGACCCAAATTATAAATAAAGTAAAGAAGGTTTCAGTGTATTGAAGTGTTCCACTCATTTCTGTGCCTGTAGGAGCAAGACTGCTCTAAAGAAAAGGAAGCTAACAAGGTAATACTAACTAACAGATTCTGTGTGTATTTTTGCATCTCTACACATGTGTCTTGCTTTTTGTCCTGTGTCCGTCCATGTTCGTTTTTTTAATGTTTTTGAGATTCTTTTGCATTAAACCTGAGCTGCTTTACTAAAACTAAAGTCCCCTAACACTCCATTTAGAGTGGAATAGTTCTGAGAATTTTAATAGAAACTCTTGGCATGACATGCTGCATGATGTGGTGAAGAAGGCTGTTTTAATGATGCATAAAAAGGAAAAATACAGATTATGTAGCAGTGATAGAAAGTAGCATGTAGTGTTTTCTTCACAGTTCCGTTTGTTGAAAAAAATGTCACTGTTTGAAATGTGGATGCTCCTCTTCTGTGTGCAGCCCAGTTCAGTTAGATGACTTTGAGGCCTACATCAAAGACATGAGCAAAGACTCTGCATACAAGTTCTCCCTACAGTTTGAGGTGAGAAAACACATTCTAACAATTCTTTAAAAAAATCTGAAGTGCTTCTCATCTCGCATATCAAAACCTTGTGACTAGAGGTGGCATATCAGAATCAGTGGGTCTGATAACAGCAGGAAATGCTGGAATAGACACCAGAGTGTAAAAAGAAAGAAGGCAGTTCGCTCATGCAGCACATCCAGTTTAAGCATATGATAGTCTTCTCTTATCTTAAGTAAAGGGCTTTATTTAAAAATGGCACTATTTGGCTCCCAGTTTGCATAACTGTCTAAGCACTTGCTCAACCACTGATGATGCTACAGCCATCCATGTCCAGGAGTGCCCAATTTAGAACTCAGTTTGCTTGCCTTTCTGGTAAAAAAAAAAAAAAAAACACCTGTTGTTCTTTATATTGTGTGAACATTAAATGATGAATCGAAAATTCTAAAATTGTATTTCACTAGAGCATACCAAACTTGGCCTTCCCATCCATCTTGCCTAAAGAGAAAAGCATTATTAGACACTGGATTAAAAAATGACCTACTTATATTATTTGTGTATGTTTTTTTCGACCCCCATGCCACCATAAACATTTTGACAACCCAAGAAAAAATGCTTTGGCACCTTTGCTCTACATTAACATACATATACAGATTTAGTTATAATCTTATAAACAGCAATTACATGCTCTTTATTTGGCTTTTCTTTTAGAGCTGCTTACCTTAATTAATATAATTTCTGAACACTGACCCACATGATATTTTACCCAAATCTGCACTTAGTCTATCTTGGATATATTTTTTCTGGTTACAGGAATTAAAGAGTGTTGGGCTGGACCTTTCCCATGATGCTGCTGATCTGCCAGTAAACAGACCCAAAAACCGCTACACCAACATTTTGCCCTGTGAGTATGCCTCTATCATATTCTCATTAGGCAGAGCTGCGGTGACACTACAAGCACTCACCACAGACAGTATGTCACACACACACACACACACACACACACACACACACACACACACACACACACACACACAGTATAGCGTTAAGATGAAGCTGACTATAATTTGCAGTGTTATGTCTGTTGTGTTTATTATTACACTGGCTGCTATCATTGACATTGATGAGGTGCCTGTTTTTCACACAGATGACTTCAGCCGAGTGAAGCTTATCTCTATGCACAATGACGAAGGTTCAGACTACATCAATGCCAACTACATCCCTGTGAGTACTCACCTGCCATTTCTGTGGTCACATAAACACTACACTAAACATTACTCATTTGAAGTTTAGAGTACTTTTGTTCTTCTGTTTAAATATAATAAAATATAAATATAATATATTTAAAAATATAAATAAAATATATTTTTAATAAGTAAATTTGCATTGGATTTACTTCTATATTGACAAGTGCAAGTCTGCTTATCTAACTGCTTTCAGTTTGCCAAACAATAACAGAAACATGAAAGAAACAAGCCTAAGCTAGACAGTATTACTGAACAGGTGAACATTCATCTCTTCACTGTGGTCTTGACAGGGATATAAGTCTCCTCGTGAGTACATCGCCACGCAGGGGCCGCTCCCAGAGACACGCAACGATTTCTGGAAGATGGTGCTGCAACAGAACTCACACGTCATCGTCATGTTGACTCAGTGCAACGAGCGCAGGAGGGTCAGTTCCCATGGCAACCTATTTGAGCCTGTCCTTTATTCTTCTGGACCCCATGGCTCTGTAATTAATGAGCACAGAACGTGACAGCCTTGCTTAACTCAAGCCCAAAATCATTAGGGGGAAAAAGAGGATAATCTGAACTTGATTTCTGTTTAGTATGATTGTATGATTGCACGTCTTTAAACAGTGTGTACTGGCAGCTCTGTGGCTGATTGATTTTTTTAATGTAACAATGGTACAATACCATTTAAATCAAAACACGTCAAACTGAATATATGTCTTAATCATCTTAAAAGGGCCAGATTGTGAAAAATCAAACTTTTCTAAGTTTTATGAAATAAAATAAAATATACATTTTGTAGCATGTCAGTGTTTCAAAATGAACTGTTCACTCCCCAGCCCATACAGCTCATACATGTCATACATCTGAGCTGTTTGTCCAAAGTTGCAACTTTACAAGAGAAAGGAAAATTTTTGAGAATTTCTTTTGGTCCATTTATAATGAACTTTTTAATATATGTTTTATACAAATATATGTTTTTTAAATGTTACTTTTCTAACGTTGATGCTGATGTCTTGATATATGTTTAAAACATTTTTTTATTAAACAAAATGTTGAAATCCCTCCCAGCCAGAAGTTTTTAGAAGCCAAGAAGGTTTTAGCATATGTGCTGCACCAAGGCAATGGCTACACTTTTTTTGGTAACCACATGTGTTAAAATCTCTCCACTATTATTCTAAAGTATTAAAAAGAAAAATTAAAGAATAAAGAAACTTTAGCAACCACATTTTAATTGTATAGTATATGGTATTGTTAATTGCATATTGTAAAAATATTCCTAGTCTTTTTATACATTTAACCTATGGTTTCTCATGCAGGTGAAGTGTGATCACTATTGGCCATTTACAGATGAGCCTGTGTCATACGGTGAGATCACAGTGGAGATGCTATCTGAGAGTGAGTCTCCTGAGTGGACTATCAGGAACTTCCGACTGGGATATGTGAGTATTTGAGGGACAGAAAATAGAAAGGAGAGACAAGAATGCACCATGTAACTCAGTGCAGTTGAGTTTGTTGCTTTATCAGTAGAGAAGCACTGAAACCACCTGCTGAAACTCAGTGTGTTTTGAAAAAGAAAGTAAAAAAGTAATTGATTGAACTATTTTTCAAAAAACATTATTTTGACCTATGAGTAATCATTGAACCTGAAACACATCTAAAAAACTGTTAGAACGTTGTTTGTAGAAGAACGCATTGGTCATATGTTAATTATAAAGTTGCTATGAAGTTCTTAGTAAATAACATGCTACACTGCTCACCCCCCTCTTTCACAAAATCTGTCCATTAGTCTCCAGTGTGTGGGGCAGAGGTGTTATCTACTATTCTCTGTTTGAATAAGTTAAAATAGATGGCTCAGCACTAATAACTACTCATTCAGAAGCACTTGCACAAGCTAAACATAGGGTACTAAATGATCAGTTGTCATCATTGTTTGCTATAGGAAAATTGGACTCATAACAGCGAGTAAATGTAATGATTTTATTTATTATATTTATATTCATTTATAATGTTAAATGCTGATACTCAGTGCTCAGTGTCACTCTAGTAGCTGTTTCTTTTCGACAATCACATTGCTTAAATTATATGTGACCTACATAGGTGTGGCCAGCTTTTTTAAATAGCTTATGCTAACAGCTAGTAGTGTCTGTTGTGAGTCACAGCTCTTAAGAGTTGCCTGAGGAATCAGGTTGGTGTCTTGTGGTCTTCTGTCTCATGACTTCCTCTCAGTGTCTCTGTTGCTTTTGGCCCCTACAGGCAGATGAGACGCAGGATGTTCTGCATTTTAACTACACATCTTGGCCCGACCACGGGGTCCCCACAGTGAATGCCATCGAGAGCATCCTGCAGTTTGTGCAGATTGTCCGTCAGCAGGTCAACAGGACTAAAGGTCCAGTTATAGTCCACTGCAGGTGAGCACTGTTCTGCTTTAGAAAAGCCCTCTGGAAATCTTTTTTTTTTTTTTAGGTTTTGAAAATCCACTATTAAGTATGACACATTAAAATAAAAATGCTGTAACATCATTAAAATAATGACTCCTAATTGCTTTATGCTGCCACTACCACACTGCGTTTTCTGAAAGGTTACCTTTTGAAAGGTTGCTCTTGAGATTACACATTATGTTATTCTGAAAGAACTATCAGAGTAGTATAGAAATACTACTAAGAATAGCAAATGAGATAACAGTGAGCAATCAAAAACTTGGAATTGAGTGAAAAGTAGATTCACTCTACTAAGTAATTGTAACTAGTCACTACCAGTTGCGTGTGAGAGAAAAACACACTGACGTTCTTCTACAGCTCTGTAGAGAGTTCTACACTTGATTTTTACTTTAGTACCCCTGTTTAGTCCTTTTTATAAGGGATTGGATTATTTCAGTAGAAAAGGCTGAGAACAATGAAACCATTCACAGAATGCAGTGTAGTAGTTAAAGCATCAAGCAGTTCAGAGGGTAATGTGATTCTCTCTGGATGCTTCAACGACTCCATTCAGTTTGTCGTCATTGAACTGCAGTTTGACGTTAGCTAGCAAGAGGCAGTAACTGTGACAGATAATAGTTGAAGTCATGAGCCACAAAAAAAACTGCAGTCATTTGATACTTGGTGGCATTTAGTGGCCATTCAGAGAAAGCCAGTCTGAAACAAGTGGAGTTTGAGAGCTCTGTTGATGTTAGAGACCTTTTTTTTTGTCTTTTACTGAACTCTTAGGCTGTAGGCTAATTTACAGTACTGTGGACTACAGTTACAAAGTGGACTGGCAGACCGGTTGTAATCGTTGTGGCTGGTTGCCAGCTATTGATTCACTGTGAGGCAGATGAGTTTGGTTAAGAGGATGTTACAGAGACTGCATCAAGGCGAAAACTGATGCAACACATGCCAAACAGTGGTAGTGTCGTGACTACAAACATGTGCCATTTTATTCATCATACACTACATCTGTTGTCAGTGCAATTTGGTGAAAATCATAGAAAGCAACAATTAGGTAATCTTGCATTATAAAGGGTTCTGTTTGATATGCTAAAATATTCTTATTAATGGTAATGTAATAAAGTATAATCTCAGTATTGACAAATAATCTTAAAATAACATTTTGGATATACACTTTACAACCATTGCACAACAGTACAGCAAAATTGAGCCTCTGTGTTTTACACATTGGTGGCAGTGAACACACAAATCCACTGTTGATTACTGCAGTAAGAATACACACTTGGAGCAGTGGAAAATCACCTCAGTGCCGGGGAAGCAATTGGGGGTTAGCTTTTTTCCTTTTTTATAATCTTTTGCCTTGATGGTGTTAGTCAAGACTTGTCCCACTGACAAAGGGAGGGTATGGATATTGATTATTATTATTATTATTGATTGACAGGGAATTAAAAAATGGGTTATCCATATCCATAAGAGCAAAAACATTACATTTGCAGTAGTAGTTAAGCTTTCTTTCTCTTTTGCTGCTGTTGAATCTTGTTGGCTGTAGTTCAGTTTTCTACAAAGCTTTCAGTGAGCCTTCAGCTCAGACAGGCTTGCTGTCACACTTTCAGGCCTGAGGTTAAATGTACCAGCTGGACACTGGCTTGATTTGGCTCATGCTGGTTTTGCTGTCAAGCACCTGCTGTTAGTAAGGAAGGTATGCAGTATCTTTCTCTGACCTCCATCATCAGGCACATTCAAGATAGCTGGGTGTGTGTGTGGTTGTAACTGGTGGAGGTTATTTATAATGTAATGCTTTTAATACACTGAGTTAGTATTTGGACGCACCTATTAATAGACAAATACAGACGTTTCATTGAGTCCCATTACCACAGGTATATAACACCAAGCACCTAGCCGTGCAGTCTGCCTTTACACACACTTGTGAAAAAATAGGTGGTTCTAAAGAGCTCACTGAATTCCAGCATGGTACTGTAAAAGGATGCCACCGTTGCAACACGTCAATTGGTGAAATTTCTTTCCTTCCAAATATCCTACAATCAGCTGTAAGTGGTGTTATTGAAAAGTGGAAGCGTTTGGGAAACACAGCAACTCGCGTAACATTACAGAGCAGGGGTTGCTGATTGCTGAGGCACATGCTGACTCAATAACTGCAGAGTTCCTCTGCCATTAACAGCATAAAAACTGTGCTGGGAGCTTCCATGGCCAAGCAGCTGCATGCACACTTTACATTATCAAGCACAGTGGCAAGCGTCAGATGAAGTGGTCCAAAGACGTTTTGGAGAGATGTATGTATCCAAAGCACTCCAAAATCTTGTAGAATGTTGTTATAAAGGTTGCTGTAGGTGTCCATATAAGTGGATCTATTGTTTACATCACAGTAGGGGTGTAACGGGATGTGAATTCGCATCAAACTGCAGTAAGCCAAGGCGTCTTATCCTACATCAGTGTCGTAATGTGGATCCAAGTTGTTGCCTTTTTCAGGTGTTCCATATTCTTACTGAACTATTAGGTCTAAACAGTGGTATGACCAAACTGTGACCTTTGTGTGCCCTTGTACTGCTACATCACAGTGTATTCCTCCAGTTAACTTATTAAGGATAAAGTCCCCCAAACACACACACACACCCCACCACCTGACATTTATAAAACAACATTAAAAAAATCTAGATGTTTATGAATGAACTCAAAGAAGGAATATTCAAAGCCCCTATAAATCAGACAGACTAAAGAAAGAAGGATCTCAATGCTTCAGTTTTGTGTTTTCCTTTTGCAGCGCTGGAGTGGGTCGGACAGGCACGTTCATTGCTCTGGACCGCTTGATGCAGCACATTCGGGAGCATGAGTACGCTGATATTTTGGGTATGGTATCAGAGATGCGCTCCCATCGGCTCTCCATGGTGCAAACAGAGGTAATGACAGTGTTTTGATTTCTTTCTTATCTCTACAGTGGCTATTAACAGCCACTGAATTATTTTCTAATGAGTTAAATTTTGTTCTTTATTATTAAAGCCTGGAGCCATTTTTTTTAATTGGTGTGAATATTGTATACAAGAATTGTTGAACCTTTGTTCATAAATAATTCAGTAATTTCTCTCTGTGCAGGAGCAGTATGTCTTCATTCATCAATGTGTCCTACTTATGTGGAAGAAGAAAAAACTGCAGAGTCTCACCAGTGATGTGATCTATGAGAATGTCACAAAGTCTTAACGACGACAAGGACAAGTATGTATGCAGATTGCAAAATGAAATATTTTTATGGTTTAAGTAAATGTTGAATTAGGCCACAGGTTGGCAGTGAAGCACTCTCTGGTGGTCCATGAGCCTGCTCAAGAGAAGACAATAGCTTGAATTCTGGTTAACAGTAAGAACCCTACCAAGATTTTTTAAAAATAAAGTTAAAGAAGGATAGATAAAATCATATCATATTCAAGCAAGTATCAGGAAATTCTAGTAGAAAAACATCATGACTTCTTTGAGGATGCTGCGCCTTGGTTGTTATTGGACTTTCTTTCAGGACAGTGATCCCAAACATACCTCAAAGTTCACCCAGGTTTGTTTTCGCCTGACTTAAACCACAAAGAAAATCTTTTGTGGGATTTGAAGACACTGCTTGCAGACACTTGTTCTGTTAGTTGTGTTGCGCTATTTATTTTGGTCTCGTTTGATTGGTTTATTGCAGCTGAAAGTGTGTAAACGTTTCTAATAAACCTAATTTACAATAAGGGGGGGGGGGTTAATTGCAATTTTATACACAAGTAGACCTTAAGGTAAAAAGCTTAAGAAACCCTGTCCTAGTGGATATTTGTGGCCCATCTCTAATACACTTAGCTAAATGAAACATGTTTTAGACAGTACCTGCTAACTACAGCTTTAGCTTTGCAAAAAAAATACATACTGTATAATTTTATACCTTTGTATAATTTCACCATGTTGATTGTTGATGTTTTGCTAAAACTAATCCATGTGTGGCTCTATGTATTTTGCAGGCTGTGGCAAAGCACTTCACTCTCCTTTGCTTCAGGCATCTGTTCTCTGCTTAGAGGCCTACAAAAAAAGAAGAAAACTACAGCCAAGGAGAGAAAGACACCACCCCTCATTCTGTTGTTCAAATTGGTGAAAGCATGACAGGACAAAAGATTTGCCTTAAGGAATCTACATCACCGTCCACAAGCCAGGCTGCTTTCTGCAACTTTAGTCATGAGTAGGGAGTGACTGCGAGAAGTTTTAGCGGGAGCCTTTGAGGCAAGAGCATGTTGAAGCGCTGGCACCCTCTAGTGGAGGCAAGAAAAAGAAACTTGGTTTAGTGTTAGGATTGTTTTTTTTTTTTGTTTTTTTGTTTGTTTTTTGGTTTATTTGGGTTTTTTTTCTCTCAGGAGTTATCAATATAACCCTGGCAGTGGACACGGCTGTGTGCACAGCAAAGGGGAGAGGAGGACCATGCGTTTGTCCAGGGGTTTAAAGTCTCCAAGTATGTTCTAGGCTGTTGTTGAGTGTAATTTTGTGTGCTCTTTTCACACACATTGTAACCCTTACACATGGAATAGTGTTAGTATTCATTGCCTTGGTTTCTGCAGCTGCGTTGTGCTAAAGTGCTAAAGCCAGCTGTGTCGGACTCTTAACTGTCACACTGCCACTCCCCACAGGGGAACATTCCGTATAAGTGAAACGTTTATGTGCGTGTGCGTGTGCGTGTGAGTATGCGTGCATTATCTACTGCTGTACTACTTTCTCCACATACACACACACACACACACTCTTTGGTACAAGGCCCCAGCTGGATATAAGATTTGTTGAGGTGACGAGGCACGGTTCAAAACTGCCCACATTCGGTACTGTACGATTTGCACTGTATTCTCTGTACTGTATGCTAAGCGCTGCTATGCTGATGGTCAGCTGTGTTATGCCACTGTGGAGACTGTACTGAGCTACAGCATTTCTCTTCACAACATCTTCTAGTTGGATTGTTTTATCAGTTCTGTGGTAGAAGAACAAGATCAAGAAGAAGACCCAAGCTTGGACTTGCGCAGAGGACCATTTTCCAAGCTGTGGAAATCCAAAGTGTCCAGAGCAGGAATGTGCATATCAATCTTCTTACGCATAATCAACACTAGCTGACGCAGAGACTGTGAATGCTAAAATAACAAAAAACAAAAGGGAACTCCAGGATTTGTTAAGTTAACTCACACAAGACACATATCTGTTCCAGAAGAGCTGCATGATGCGGATGGGTCCTTCATGTACGGGGGCCTGAAAGTGAAGCTGTTGGATATTCCAACCGTTATCACCCATGTTTGTGCTTACAATGTACAAAATGTGCAACAGCAGTATTTGCAACTGTATCAGCCGATGTGAAAATATCTTTAATGGTCAAGAAGTCTGATATACTGGTCTTCTCATCTTTAACGTTTCCTTTTTAAACTTGTGTCTGAGGTTTGCACCACAGTGACTCAAAGTGCAAGTTCTCTTTTGCTATACACCGAAACCGATTCTCCAGCACCAGTATAGCACTGCTGATGCTTGAGTACATTCTGAAGTCATTGTTCTTGGTCTTCTAGCTTAGCTGCAGAGTCTCTTGCACACACTGTATACGAAATTATAGGGCACTCTCTCAAAGAGGGAATTCCACAGATTTTTCAAGATGTAAATAAAGCAGTTCAGAACAGTTTGGGTTGAAATGATCAATTGTAGAGAAACATGCACAGATCTTTTTTACCGTGGTGGTGAATGGAACCAATAACACTGTCTACAACTACTATCCAGTGAACTCACATGTGTGTTTTATATGTAAAGTTGACAGTTGTAAAATCAAATCTGAAACATATTTAGACTTTAGACATGTATCCCTCCACCATGAATGTATTTTAAAAATGACATTTTAGGCCAAATCTGTAAAACAGCATTTCAGGCATCAGGCACTTTCAGATTTCATGTGATAACGTTGTGATGTAGGTTTTAGGTACATTAAACACTCAAGTTTTCTAGTTCCTATCACCATCACTGTGCATGATTCAGACTTCAGAGCAAACCACCCTAAATACATTTCTTAATGTTCTTATTAAGAAATAAGATTTTGAAAAGTCAGTGGAATTCCTCTTTAAAGAAAAAGGTATAGCTGTCACTGGCAGTGCACAGCCTGAGAATTGTAATTGGGGTAGAGTAATGATTTGATAAGGAATCCCTCAGCTATTTGCCAATACAGGACATAGACTAGGGTACAATGCATGCCACTGAAGAAAAACTAAAAGCTTGCCCTCATGTTAGACATGCCTGTATAATCAGTTCCACTTGCAGAGGTCTGCAAAGAGCTCAAACAGTAGGCTTCGTATACAAAGCCTGTAAGAAAACACCATGTCTCTCATTATGTGCTAAACAATTGGGATAAAATCTGTCTCTATAGTGTTCTTCAATTTAACATCAATTTGGTGTTTATTGTTGTAAATAAATACAGCAGCTTTTTCTAAAAAAAAATGTTCCAAGTATGACACTGCATATTGTACAATATTGTAACGATCTCTCAACAGCATATGGAGAAAAATGACCTGAGCTAATGTCCAACACACTAGAAAGCTACACAGATACTTGGGAAGGATTTCTTAAAGATTATTTGAGAGAGTCACCTCACCTTTCCTGCTCGGAGAGCCGGAATGTTGTGTATTGGCCAGGACGGTTCTCCCCAGCACAGGCAGGCACATGTTACAGAACAGAAGGAAAATGGACTGTCTCACTTTTTTCTTTTTTTTTTCTTTTTTTTATTTTCTTTTTATGTAGTGTGCGTCGAGTTCAGACTTGCGTCCAGTTTGTCTTTGGTGCCATTTTTTGTGCAATGTGTCCCTTAAACTAGAGGGGCGATCGCAGATCGTCTTCACAGAGTTTTAATGTGTGTGGTTATTGGAAATAAAACAATAAATGCAAATATGTCTTTCTGGGTAAATCAAGTGACTTTTCTTAGTATTAGTATATGTGTGGTGAAGAATAATGTAAAGTAAATGGAAAAGAATGTCCTCTGCTAAGGGTTTAAACTGTCCTGCAGTCTGAACTCTATTAGAAAGAACAGCCACCCCACACTTACCTGCCTTGCTTATTCCACTTAGAGGAATCCTGGGTTGTAGAGCACCCTTTCTTCTTATTTTATGACTGTTCCATAAAACACAACAATGCCATCCGACACTGACCATTAGCAGTAAAAGAAGAAAATAAGGCAAAAGACAACTGTATATGTATCCATTTATTCTGTACATCATCAGCATAACTCTTATTGTTGAAGTTGTTCCCATTTCCCACTCAGCTATCAGATAACAGCAGTCCTTTAGCCAAAGCACATAGTGAACTGTACTGCTTTCACACAGCATAACATAACTAAACAGATTTGAAAAGAGAGCAACATGAACTGTGGATTCTCACAGTGAGTAAATGGCTTGTCAGATAAATGAACAAAGGAGCCTTTTGTAAGGCTTTGACCATTTTAAATGTAACGAGACAACTGATGTTTCAGTGGGAGTGAGGATATGCGTGCCCCCCCCCCTCAAAAAAAAAAAGGATCATGGCACTTGAGATACAAGAGACACCATCTAAAAAAGTGGGCAAAACTGATAAATTCATCCATACAAGTAACATCTTTCTGGGAAAGTAAACATTTCAAATCCAAAATATGATTGATTGTATGGTAAATGGTACATGTCCAAAATGATAAAGATAATTTCAAAATAATTCCAGAAAAATGATTATATTATTAAAAACAGAAATGATGAAATCATGCAGCTGTTGGAGGAATCGAACCATAGTCTTTGTAGGCTTAAGAGGCAAGCGAGTATGAAAAATTCCCTGAAAACATAATCTACAGCTGAAGGCGAATTCAAATGGGTACTCTTATCGTAGCCACGTCTTCTGCACACCTTATAAAGAATGTGCCTCTTTCCTCTGTTTCTGCTCAACTGTAAGTCAATATAAAGTTACTCTTTTGGCATTATGCTTAAATAGAAATGATAATTTACATAAATATCCACTCTCTGCCAGCAAACAACAATGTACACAAAGATAGCCGCCAACTATCTTCTCTTTCCCATCACACCCATAATAGAGCACTGTTCCAGAAGACTACATTCTGAGCTAATAACCCACCTTACCAATGTGAGGGTTCACATTCACAGTGGACATTTGTATCCATATCATTCCAGGAAAAAGGTTCCTGTGAAAATCAATTCCTCAACATCTTTGAACCGCCATCCTTCATCACCGGAAGTAAATTTCCAAAATCTACTGAAATAAGTGTTTAAATGTGCCCTCATCAACATATCACAACCTCGGCCATCAACTTGTTTGCAAGCACACATCACAATACTTTCTGAGACAGTC
This sequence comes from Salminus brasiliensis, assembly GCF_030463535.1. Taxonomy (NCBI): domain Eukaryota; kingdom Metazoa; phylum Chordata; class Actinopteri; order Characiformes; family Bryconidae; genus Salminus; species Salminus brasiliensis. The sequence goes on from NC_132879.1 coordinate 39,993,137, forward strand.
CCATCTTTCCTCCCAAACAAATTACAGCAGGACTACACAATGAACATTCAGGCTATTCACTTTTTTTAATAGAATATTAATGATTGAAAACATGGATTTAATGCTTAACCCGATGGCGCCACAACTATGTGTTCTTCACATTTTTTTTTTAAATCATCTTGGCTGCATCATTTTGGTCTAATGTTGCGAGTAGTGTACAAAAACCTACGCCTACAGTACTCCTTCATTTCACCAAGTACGGTGGGGTGTAAAACGTTTTAGTCTACATCCGAGGTGCTTCCGTTGTCCGACGGGTCCAGGAGCTCCTGTCTGCGGCGCATGATGGCTGCGAACTGGGCGCGCTCGGATGCGTCCTGGAAAAGGACAACGTGAGAAGGATGAAAGAGGGCAAGAGGGGAGGAGGAGGTGTCAGTGGTTGCTGCCCTCATCAAAGGACTCCACTCCTGAGTCGCTGGCCGCCGCCGCTAGTTTCTCCTGCCTCCTCCTCATGATCTCCTGCAGCTCAGAGCCGGAGCTCCTCTACACAGAGAGAGAGAATAGGATCATGGATTAAATTCACTGGATTGTTGATTGACAAATCTAATTTAGTTTCTCCCACAAATGAAATCGACCAGCCAAAATTGTGTTCATGGATAAAATGTTTTATACTGTTTAATGTAATCAAACACAACCACACAAACCGAGACAAGGATATTTATATTTTAGGATGCAGAATGTATTTTTGTACATAACACAGAAATGTGGCAGCTGTTGGCTGTTGATGCTGAGAGTGTCACGTTACTTAAAGTTCATGGTAAGTATAGGCGTGTGCATACCAGTAAAATACCAGTGTGAATTATGCAAAGCCCGACCATTACCAGGACAAATAACAGTAATATTCAAAGGGTGAGAGCTCCAGTGCAAAACTAAAGAAGCAAACTTTGGACACAGAACATGTCTTGGCTGATCGACTACACGTTAGACCTGGTTACCACTAACACGTCACAATTCTGCATGACATGAGGACAGAAGCACTGAAGAATGCAACATCACAAACCTTTAAAACAGGCATTAAGGGCAAAAGGAGGGTTTCATCCTTCAACTAGCGAGGGACATTATAGCAACAATGCTAACATTAACCTCAGTTCTAAACACCCAAACACATGTAGCGTGAGCCTATATACGGGTCAGAGGGGTAGCCATCCGTAGTCACAGCCGTGTTCCTGGATCAGAGGAACTGGTGCCTACTCCAAAGGTACAGGTGGAAGGACAATGGGCAAAAGCTACTTAAGTAGATCATTTATGTGCGGGGGTATCTTAGGGGTGAGGGTCATTATCTTACACTGCTCTACTCATTCTCTGTTGGGCAGATTTGCTGTGATAAAGAATGTGTTACAGGCCATAACCAGGCTAAAACACGGACCTGAAATGATCTGAAGTGTATTGCACAGCATGTGTGCTTATTTAAAGACATAGTTGTGCAATAACTTGTGCCATACCATTTTATGGTTAGACGTACAGTAACAACAGAGGGTTTCCTACATTACAATGTATCCCCCCCAAAATGTTCCCAAACTCAATTCTCAATTACCTCAACAGTTAGAGCCATTTGTGACATTACACTAAATCTAGCCAACAGAGAAGAGATACCTTTCTGTGATGAACTAAAATACCTTACTGCTTGAGAGCTTTATCAGTGGATCATAGGAGGGTTCAGAAGAAGACCTGCAGATGAGAAGAACACGAAAGAAACCAGAGGCAACCTTGCCAGAGTTGGCAGACTTCGACTTAAAACATTTTGAGAATGAAGCATAACCTGAACCAGTTCTGGGGTTCTGAAATCCCAGACAGTCCCTATTGAGCATCTTGGGCCTAACACTTTGAATATTCGCTGGTAAAATAGTAAAATAAAAAAGTCGTAGGAAAATAAGGATTAAAATGAGCAGAATTTACTGACGACTTTACCCACCTCAAGGGCAGCCTTCTGGACAGTGACCTGGCTGTAGACTCTGGCTCCATCATCAGGACACACAGTCTTCAGCTCATCCTTGTTGAGGGAGAAGAGCTGAGCTCCGGTCAGGACCCCCAAACTGTTTACAGTTCTGCACACATAAAATAGAGAGGAAACTGTCTATAATGGAAATTCTACTTTTGCTTTCTTTCTACTGGCACCCAAACATTTTGCTATGTTTTAAAGAAATCTTTGGACTATTTTCTATATCACTGCATGGAAAACAATATAGCACTCTCTAGTCCTTAGGCAGTAAGGGTCTCATTTTCCCCTCTTCACACTGCAATTGAGATGCACTAATGCTGCATTTCATTTACCTCAGAAGTCAGAGCTGAGAAAAACGTCACCCCAGATATGACCATGTTAGTTATTATTATAAATATTCCAATAATTTTACACCATTGTAAAAGCATTTCCAAAAAACAGTTTACGTACAATTTCAGACTTTACTAGTCTGGCTAGACAATCCTTTACCAGTGTTTTATGAAACATATGCCAAAATATGTCCCACTTTTTATACCCCACTGTTGGCGACACCAGTTGATGACGCATTATACAATATTTTGCACATCCAACCATCTTGGAAACACGTTCACAGATTGATTTAATAAGACACAAACAGAAGTGATAATAAAACGTGTAATACTACTGCTTTTATTACTGTTGACAAATTTTGAACTCTGGGTTGGTGAGGCTCTCCTGGATTTTCAAATAGAAAATCCAACTTGTGGAGTCGTTGCAGCTAAACTTTCCTACCTGGAGCTCTGAAAATCCAACATCCCAATTAAAATGGAACACAGCATAAGACTGCACCAATCCTGTGCCTTATAACCTAATATTCATGTACAGAAGGAAACAACAGCCAGTGGAGAGACACTGGCCGTGCAGGCACTCTTACATTCAACTTCCGTCGCTTAGCTCTTCTGTAACTTTTGTTGTAGTTACTCTAAAAATGTTTGTCTGCTTCCTTGTGCAATATGTACAGTACTGCGACACTGCAATTTCCTTTGGGATCAATAAATTATCTTATCTTACACAGTGCTGAAGCCCTTGGCCTCAAGCCAAGCTTTGACCTCCTCAGGGTTGGAGTCGTAGCTGATGTTGACTGCGGGAAGGCTGGTGCTACGAGGTGGAGCCTGGAACTTCTTTTGAGCGCTGCGACCCAGAGTCAGCCTGTGCATCAGCTCATCCTGGACCTCCTCCATGTTGGACTTGCGGCCTTAGAGGATACAAAGACATTTTTATTGCATTATTTTAAACTACAGTAAATTGTATATGAAAACTGTCTTTACCATTTTAAATGGCAGATCAAATGCGATCTGATCTTTTTTTTGTCATGGGAGTTTACACTTGTGAGCGGGTAAACCTTACTGTTGTTAGTGTGAAATGCACCTCTGACCTAAACGAACCTGTATATGTAGGTATACAAAGGTTTGGGCACCCTGTTTTTTTGTTTTGTTTTGTTTTTTTGATGAATTTTGATAAAAGATGACCTGATTTCCAAACAGCATACATTGTATGCAATGTTACGTTTTTTATATCTTTTATCGTCCAAATAGGAAAACAAGAGGGTGTGAAGCAAAAGTCTGGGCACCCTGCATGGTCAGTACTTAGTAACATACTTTCCAAAGGTGATCACAGTTTATAAACACTTTTTATAAACACTTTTTTATTTCATTAAATCCATTTTCCTGCTACCAGTAAAATGGTGAAACACACTATATGTCCAAATGTATATGGATACCTTTTCAGAATAATGAAAGAGGCCATTTGTATTACTTTCTTCAAAGTTAAAAATTTAGTATTTGGTACCATTGCCTTTAATCTGTATTATATCTGTACTTTGGTCAAATGTTTTGGATATTCTTCCACAAACTTCCCACAATAGTTAGCAGGAATTTTTGCCCATTCCTCCTGACAGACATGTCTTCAAAAATTAAGGTTTTTGTCCGTGTGTGCATTTGCAAACATTAATCTGGCTTTTTATGTTTCTTTTGGAGTAATGGCTTCTTCCTGGCAGAGTGTCTTTAAACCCATGTCGATACAGTACTCGTTTCACTGTGGCTAATGACACACTCTTACCAGCTTCAGCCAGCATCTTCACAAAGTCTTTTGCTTTTGTTCTTGTTTGTACAGATGAATGAGGCACCTTTTAGCCATCTGGAATTGCACCCAAGGATGAGCCAGACTTGTGCAAGTCCACAATTCTCTTCCTGATATCTTGGCTGATTTCTTTTTTTACACAAAGAAGCAGTGTGTTTTAAATGTGCCTTAAAATACATCCACAGGTGTGTCTCTAATTAACTCCGATGTTGCCAATAAACCTATCTGAAGCTTCCAAAGACATGAAATCATCATATGGGCTGTCCCAATTTTTTTTAAAGGCATAGTAATGTTAGTGTAATTAAACGGTTGACTGTAAAGAAAGTAATAAAAACTGCCTAATCCTAATCCTAATCCTAACTGACCTAAAACAGGAAAAGTTTATTCTGATTTCATGTCAGACAGTGAGAAAAAAATGCATGTGTCTTTTTATATAGTCTACTATAGTATGTATCCCTCTGGTTTCAACTGTATATACATATAACTTCATTTCATAATACATATGAAACTGTGTGAAATGTGATATGAACATATGAAATGTTCTCTAAAAATATTTTTGGGATGAGTTGGGGATCAGTTGGGGAGTTGGGGATCAGTTGGGGATGTGATCATCAAACATCCTGTCCTCACTAATGCTCTTGTCACTGAATGTCTCTTCTCTTCTGAATGTCAGTGACATTCAGTGCAGTTACTCCAACAAAAGCAGTGCACTCTAAGTTTTCTTAGTCTTCCAGACCTCCACTTGACCTGTTAACATTTTTGTTAACAATATTACTTTATCACATTCCGAACTGAGGAAACCGCTACCTGAAAATGCTCTGCTATCTTCTTATATCCTACTCCTGCTTTGTGGGAATCAATTATTGTAATGCTCAATAATTGTAATGAGTGCTAGGCTGCTGCTTAGAGGAATCTATGGCTGCTCACTGTTGGGGCGTTAAGGTTTAAGGTGTCAGGAATGGCCAAATTATGCATCTTTCAATAATAACAAATACGGGGAATAAGCCATAACCCCAACAAGCTAATTAAGGTCTGAGACCTTTGAAAAAGGTATCAGAGAGATCAACTCTCTTGTTGTGCTTTTGCATGGTGCTCCTTTTCTTTTTTCACAACTGTACATAAAATGAACACATTAATCTTGCTTAAATTGTAAATGGGTGTTTCATTTTTAACGTCATGCCTTTTGGGGATCGGTTCACCTTCTACCAACTTAATTGTTCACAGTAACAGACATTAAGACCAGTGTATATTAAAAAATAAGTGTGAACTATGTATTAAAAAAACAAAACAAAAACAAAACATACATTTTAAGTGTTCTCATTAGAGAAAGATATGTAGCTGATCTACAACACATTTAGCTATATAGTGCGTACGGTTAGAGGGGGCAGCGCGTTCTTTTTGGTGGTCCCTCATTGTGACACTGCCATTGTCACTGGAGTTGCTGCTGTTCTGGCGACTGACGTTAGAGGGAGAGTTCCTCTGGAGATCTGTGGCTGGAGGGACAGCCGCAGGGGGCAGCGGGGGAGTGGGCAGCTGCACCAGCGCAGGAGCTGGGGGAGGTGGAGTCGGGGCTGGAGGGATGGCTGTCGCTGCTGGCTTAGGTACATAGTCCGTTCTCTGCTTCTGCAGGAGGAGTGAGACATACGAGCAGTTTGTCAGAGGCTGCAGAAACATTAACTAACTTTTGATTCTTAATAGAAGTAAATACATCATTAAATATGAGGTAATTATCTTTGGGTCAGACAATCTTCAGTTTGTAAGACATAAGCCTCACTGGGAATTTTACAACAGTTAATATTAATAATATTAATAGTTAATATTATAAGATTTTAGGTTTATAAACATAAAAATAATTGACGTCTATGGTGGATCTGGATTTAACATGTATGTATATATGCATGTCATTGTCAGCCAGCAGATGGCAGAGGTGCCTAGAATGCTTTTGTGCCAGGACAGCCCATTCTGTGTGTCTCAGGAAAGTCTTAGAAACACACAAATCATTTTTTTTTTCTTTCAATCAATTCTTAAACCTAGTGCTGGCCAGTGTGACAGTTCATTCTGGGTACTATTAAATATTTGTCATACGCTCTGCATGTCTAACATATCTTAATACCATTTTGCAACAAAAAAGCTCAGAACTGAATTAGCACTTTTAAGCACAAACGCTTAGCATTCTATTGCCAGTGACATTACTTGCACACACGCACACAAGCATTTTTAAGTCTGAATCCATACATTCTCACCAATTCCAAATAAATCCTCATTAGAGCCCTTTAGAGAACTGCACAGTGTACAGTAAAAGGTGCATACATATTTAGTTCTGGATGAACAATAATACTATTATGGTATTATCCTCAACATATTGATGTGGCATATTACAAAATGAACGTAGTCTTTGCAGAAGTACATAACATTACCTCGTTTAATTCTCCCAGCAATTGCTTGAAGAAGGGGGGGGGGGGGGGGGGGGGTAAAAATTAAATGTGGAAATGAATTCTCAAAAACAATACAAACTCAGACCAACACACTCACTTCAAACACACAGAGAAAGATCACACTCCTAGTTCTTAGAGAGGGAGAGGTTTTAGGACATTCTAAAGCAGACAGCACTTAGAACTCATTTACTACCAAATAAAATATACCTTTTACAAGCCTTACATTTCTTTATTAAATATTTTTTACTAAACAAATATCACACAAAATGAACACACTGTAAATCCACTAGTCCGCCCTTTAAACTATATAGACTCACCATCCACTTTATTAGGTACACTTACATACCTTGTTCTTTCACTTACAGACTACTTCATTAACTACGCCTACCTTAAAGGGCTGTTATTACAAAATTACATCTTGTAGACCAGCCACTCTCTAACCAATTTATCACTGGTGTGTTTCTCACTAATGGAAAGTTGTTGACTGACCAACATGGTCTACAAAATCAGCTGATACTACTTTGGATGGTCATGTTTTTAATCAGTTTTGGGGAACATAACCGGTTATTAATTGTATTTATCATTAAAATAATTTGTTTCGCTTCATCCCTACTGCTACAATGCTTGTTATTATTTTTGAAAACTTTTCTTGGTTCTGTTTTTTTTTTTTTTTTGAGAAATATGATATCAAGTCAGAAATATCACATCAATCAGTATAGAACCTTACTACTGGAACAGTAGTGTTCCAGTACCGAAAAACTAATGGAGCATATAGTTGATATCTAAAATATAAATATGAAGTTATTTTGGCCAAAATTAGTTATAATTATTTTAGCCCCTTAAGATTTTGATAACAACATGTAAGTAGCATAGTGCGCCATTTTTAACACAGCCGCAACACTGTGTGTCATCGTATCACCGTATCAGACATGCTGTGGCTTAATGGTCAGAAAGTGACCATTTAAGGACTAAAGGATGGCTGACACAAACGGCGTGTGAGTTTAGGAACTCTAAGCCATTGCGCTCACACTATAGCAAGCACAACACTAAAATTATCTACTTGAAAATTCACTACAACAGTATAAGAGCAGGAATACTTCAGAAAAGCAGCAAACTAGAGCCAGGCTGAATAGACAGCCATCAAGCCCTACCTTAAAGAGCTCAAACTCCTTCTTTGGCATCATTAGCTTTTAGATGAATACACACACAGACAAAAAGGAAAACAAAAGGGTGGAAGCATAGACATAAAATGAGCCATTCAACCAGTGCTAACTATAGTGCCAGTGCTCAAACCTTTTAAACAAATCCATTCATAATTAATGAGGGCGGAGCATTTATAAATAACTTGAAATCATGACACAACCTCCTAACAGAAACTGTATACAACTGTGGCATGATAGTATGAGTATAATAAATACCTACAGGAATAAAAAAAATAATAATTAAATAGCCATGACATGGAACCATTTAAACACCAAACAGTTATACCAATGTAAAAAGGCTTTTCTAAAAAGTGATAGTCCGCTAGACAATGCACTTGCTCATCACAATACTCAACACAATCAGAGAACTCACCTGAATTGTATGGCTGTAAATTGGTTCCCCGCGTCCAGTCATGTCCACCGCCCTGCTGATCTCAAGGATGTTGTTTGGCACGTATCCTGTAGCCCCAGTTCCATTTCGAACCTTCCACCACTGTTTCCTGTCGTCCAGAACCTATCACAAGAATTAATGCAACTGACAACTTCCACTGGGCATGACCCTATACTATATAAAATGAAGAATGACTGTACCTCCACCACTTCGTCCTTAACCACAGAGAGTTCTGTTCCATTCCTTGCCACAAAGTCATATTTAGATTTGGCAAAATTTCTTGTCTGGCCTCTACCATGGGCATCATAACTTCTAAAATGAGAAAACCAAAAACTGTATCGGCAAACAAAACTGCACATTTAGAGCTGCAGTATGAAGTGTAGGTTTGGAAAGTAAATGGACATTTTTGAGAACTATATATATATATATATATATATATATATATATATATATATATACACACACACTCACTGAGCATTTTATTAGGAAGACCTGTATGCAATTATCTAAATTAGTCAATAGAGTGCAAAACCATGCAGATACAGGCAGCAGCTGCAGACTTGCCTTGTTTATGAGAGATTTCAAGGGAGAACAACCAGACAGAAAGACTACTGTAACTCTGAGAACAATTTTGTGCAATTGTGATGAGCAGGAAAGCATCTTAATTTTCTCACTGGGAATACTTGGGCGAATAGCAGAGTGGTCACCTTACTGACTTGTGTTTAGTAATGTCTAAGCTTAGAGGTATCTTTAAATTACTGGCTATTTAAACTTTTTTCTTGGTTTTTCTTGGGTAAATAGCAAAGCACTTTTGTAAGTCGCTCTGGATAAGAGCATATGCTAAATGCCTTAAATGTAAATGCATCCCAGAACGTCTGCTACAACAGCAGAACAACATGCCAAATTTCACTTCAGCCAGCCAAGAACAGAAAGCTGAGGCTGCAGTGGGTACAAGCTCACCAAAACAGGGGATTACATTGTACCTGGAGAGTACATTTTCTGGAGACTAGAAAGAGTACACTGTTTGATGAATCTTGATTTCTGCTGAGGCACGCAGATGGTATAGTCAGCATTTTGCCACCAAGCGCTTAAATCCATAAACCAAATCTGCCTTATGTTAACAGGCTAGTGGAATGTTTTTTTGGCACACTTTGGGCCATTAATACCAACAAATTGCTGCTTGAATGCCACAGCCTGTTTGAGTATTGTTACTAACCTTGTGCATACCTTAATGACCTCACTTGACTCATCTAATGGCTACTTCCAGCATCATGACACACTGTGTCACACAGTGTGTCATCCCAAACTGGTTTGATAAACATGTCAAGGAGTTTAGTGTTCTTCGGTGGTCCTTCAGTCAACTGATCTGAATTCAAAAGAACACTTTTGGGATGTGGTTGAAACGAGAGATTTGTATCATTAAAAATGCTCATTAAACATTAGCAGAAACTGCATGACGCAACCATGTCAACATGAACCAGAATCTAAAAGGAAAATTTGTGATTTTCAGATCCCAAAGAACTGCAGTTGTTTTAATAGCAAACATGATCCCTACCCAGTAGTAATATAGTGTTCCTAATAAATTGCTCAGTCAGTGTACTAAATTATATATTGCACGCTTTGTTGTGGTGAAATTTTATTTATTAATGCACTTTTTGTCTTTTATTCCTAGCAGAGAACATAAACATTATGCGTAACATAACACTCTGAATGCTAAGACACATTTGAACACATTTTAAACTAATCTACAAACATCTACATTGACTGCAACAACCATGGAGAAGTGTCCAAAAGCTTGGATCAAAGACTGAAGAACAACAGAAGCAAGATTTTAAGAACTCAGAAGAAATTAGTTTCAGTTAAGAAATTAGTTTCTTGTTTCTTAGTAAACTGTTCAAAGTATATCTACATACTATCTGGATACAACACATGACATGTCTGTTCCTAACCTGTAACCATAAAAATGTCAAATCTCAACAGAAATAGAGTAGAGTAGAGTGTTTTGTGTTTTGACTACTTGTGTATGACTACATTTTAAGTTATAAAGTTTAATAAAGGCTTTGATACAGGATAACTCTCAAAATATTTTTAAACAGCTTATGACAAAAAACAATTTAATCCACAACCTAGATGCAAACATATACATATTTAATTGGATAATGTATCATTTGCATGCTTTCATAAAGCATTTTGAAAACAAAAACCATGTTTATCAGCAATAAGCTTTATTACAGTCTCTGTTGTATTCACTTGTAGTGTCTCACCTGCCAGGTAACACAGGACATTAGCTTAGGCTCTGCTACAGAATGAGGACCCAGCTCATAGTATAACACTAAACAGTATAAGTATAAGTATAAGTATTAAACATAGTATAAGGCTAAACAGGGATAAGCGAGCTGAACTGAACTTTTACTTCTGAAAAAGCAGAAAGATTAGTAAGTCAAAGTTTGAAGCTACTATCTGCTAAAAGGTCAAAGCCTTCTGTGTTTGTTTTCCAATGTCTTTACCTAGTTGGCAAGCCAAAGCAAAAGAAATTTGAGCCCAAAGTAAAAAGTGCAAAGGAGGACAGTTCTCCAGGGCCTGCAGCAGTCATGTGACCCCAGATGGGTTTTACCTATCTACGTGGCGGCTGACTGCCTGTTTAAAAGCAGCCAGTGCCATGTCTGTGTCCAGCAGGTGCATGCGCTGGTAGGCAGTATTACTGAGGGCATACCCGTCCACTGAGGGGAAATCCTGTAAGCTGGCCTGCTGCTGGAGGCAAAGGACAAAAAAAAAAAAAAAAAAGATCACACACAAACATTAGAATTTAAGTAAGAATCAGGAACTAGAAGAACACTCCCTCACAGTTAATGTAATTTTCATTGAAAAGCACCACTAATAGTATAAGATGAAATTACTCATGTAACTGTGTAGTTATTATATATATTGTATATTGTTTTAATCGAGTAATCATATTGCAATAATGCCAATAACAGAAGTTTTAGTGTAAATCAACATTCCTTAAACTGTTATATTTGTTGCGGAGAAAAAATCTTACCTCATGGTGGAGTCTACGGCTCACTTCTTCCTGTCTGTGGATCTCGGCCTGAGCCAGCGTTTCTGCCAGCTGTGTCAGGTCCTGCTCCCTAGACACCAACACAGGTGGCTCCCAGCCATCTCGGAAACGCAGTGTGTGAGGGGGGAAATAATGATCCTTAGGCCACTCCAGCCTAAGATTTAAAAGTGAAACAAACATTTTGAGAATATTATTTTATTCACATTTAAATCATATATTAAACACAAGCATTAACAACTCTAGTTAACACAGGTATACAAACATAAAATTCTATATTTTTGATTTTGCATTAATGCCAATGTGTAAATGTAGACTGTAATTTTACAGTGTGCTGGCAGTAACCTGCATTTGGTCCAGCCGTCTCCCAGAGTAACCCACAGGTGGCGCTCCTCAGGGGTGCCTGCTGAGTGCAGAAAGTCTATGGCCTCTCTGGTGAGGAGGGGAACCACAACACTCTTTGCTAAGTCCACCCCTCCTGATGTGTGAATAACCTGTAACAACGAACACAGCACCTCGACTCAACTCATGCCAGAATATGCCAATTACATTATCAACACTGGTGGAATATTGGTGGAAGCATTGACTTAGCCTTTAACAGCAGCACTACAAAATATGAACATTTCCATACACAAACCCTGATCACAATAATGCATTTCAGTAGTATTAAGTGAGTATTATACAACAAATTCACTTGACATCACAGCAAAGACAGACCTACTTCTAGATGGATAAAGCTTACCTCAAATAATGTTTCACTGCCAAATTCACAGACAAGGTAAACAGTCTACTACATGTATTTTATAATTACATTTGTAACTAGACTTCCTTTCCTGAAAGAAAAACAGAGTGCTGGAAGACAGCTGAAAGTGAACATCCAACGAACATCCCTACGTACCATTTTGAGTGGTGCAAAGAGGAAGTGGACCAGATCCACAGCGCTTGGGTTTTGAATGTGGTTCTTCAACTTTCCCTAGGATTAGAACACAATTTAACTGTATAACATTAGCATCACACAGACTGCAGTCAAAAAAAGACAGCATGAAAATCAGTGTTGCCTCATACATTCAACACAGGGTTCAGCAAATTCAATTACTTAGCATTACAAGGCACCTTTTATACCAGTGTAAAGAAGACATGTGCTGTATGAGGACAATGCATTGTAAGCAACTGGACTGTCACCTGCTAAACATCCATCACTGTCTATATGTCTGATGAATAAAACCCTCACCAGCAAGTTGAAGGCATGCTTAAATTTCTGAAAGCAGTCAACAAACTCCTCCTGTCCTGGCGGCTTCGCTCGCAGAGTTAACACTCCCTCTAGAGTGTTAAAAAACAAAAAAACAGCAAATTGCTAAAAAGCAATTATTTTCTATTTAGTTACAGTCATATTTCTATTTAGTTCCAGTTCCATCATATTGCTATGATGGAATTTGATATTTTATTATTGCAGAAAGATCACTACCTTTCTATGTAAACTATTTTACTCTATTTACTATTTTTTACAACCCCAAAATTAAACTTTAATACATTAAAGTGACAGAGTCCACATATTTATATACAGCTCCGGAAACAAATTAAGAGCTAGATTGCTAGATTGCTATATATATATATATATATATATACACACACACACACACACACACACACACACACAGCACAGTACAGCATTATTCACTTTTAGCAAAAACGTAAAAAAGTAAAAAGGTAAAGGTGCACGTATTTGTCACTGTACAGTGTACACTGTACAGCGAAATGTGTCCTCAGCATTTAACCCATCTGGTAGTGAACACACACTCACACACACACGTGTTAGGGGCAGTGAGTACACACACACCCAGAGCGGTGGGCAGCCAACTCCAGCGCCCGGGGAGCAGAGAGGGTAAAGGGCCTTGCTCAAGGGCCCAACAGTGGCAGCTTGCCGAGTCCGGGAATCGAACCCACAACCCTGTTATCAATATCCCGGCGCTCTAACCGCTGAGCCACCACTGCCCCTTATAGCACTGCTCTACTATATTCTTTACCATCACTGCTTACAGTTACATATCAACATTGGTCAGAAAACAGTTTGTATTCAGGGTGCCAATCTGGACTGTAGTTTTGTTCAGATGAGTTCTGCTTTCGTAGCAATGCTTGATTAGCAGAGTGGTAAACTGAGCTTAGCACGACTGCAACTTTCCTTACAGACAGACTGATTTCTAGTTTGCTCTGCTCTGATTGTCTAATGATTCAATCCCGAAAAGAATAAAAAAAAAAACACCTTAACAATAACATTTTACTTACTAGTAATTTTAGTTATTGATAATAACCCTGGTTATAACAAGGTAAAAAAACAGATGCTACAGCAGGGAGCATGAGATCAGATCTAATTTGCATCTGTCCAGTCAGGGAACAGGGAACAGACTGCATAGCAGGTGCCTGACTGGTTTGATTTAAACATGGCTCTCACACAGTGGAATAAAACAGCATAAATCAGTGCCCACCTCCCGGACCCTTCTTTTTGCTCTTTTTCAATTTCTTCCTCTTGGAGAGTTCATTAAACGCCTCTGCAGCTTTTTGAAGTTTGGTGACGAAGTGCTCGATATCATCCAGAATGTGGTTCAGGATTTGCTGTGAAAAGAAGAGAGCTATAAGTGTGCACACACCATGCATTTGTTGACAATTAAAAAACTCTGCTGACTTTAGAAAAAGCTGATGTGTGCTTTCAGAATCCCAATATCATTTATCTCCCTTCTGGTGGTTTGCACTATTGAAATGCCGCTTATCTTAATACCCATGTATGGATCTGTATGCATGCTCTATATATATGGTCTCACCATATATAGAAGCACTGTCTCAGAAACAGGACAGCAGAGTCAGGCTTCTGTAAAGTAAATAAACAGAGGCCATGATGCGCCTCAAAGCTAATTACAGCTAAAGATACCTCTGCAAAATTAAATTTGTTTTTGAAGATGGGAATGCTGTTGCAGCCAATTATGGAATTAAATATGGGGCTTGCTGCTACAGTCTGAGGAAGTCCTAAAATGTACACCACACCTTATGGACCACTTTTGTGTACAGTCATGTTAAGTGTTAATTACAATGTGGAATTAATGTTGGCATGGATTTACCCAGCATGTAAACAGTTAAAAACTAATGTTTGGTTATGGTTTGTATGTTTGCAATGTAAGTAAACCATTACATTGTGTTTTTAATCCTAAATAATCCTACATAATCATTTTCAGGATATGAGCAAAGATTATTTAGGTCTACTGTGAGAAGCTGATAATGTCATGTGTGCTCTGTGGGGTGGGGTGCACCAGGAAGAGTTTCAATGACAGGATGTGCTGTATTGATACTGTGGCCATCTGACAGACAGCCTATGTTTTACTGGTGTTATTTTGTTCTGATAGCTGTAATCTGTTAGGCTAGGAAATGGTGAGAGTGACAGGCTGATGATACTCACCACATCTCTGTCTACACGTGCTGCAGTCATCTCCGGAGATTCATCCTGTTCACCGTATGGCCTTTGTTTATCATCTGCACCGACACAGCACATACACTGCTATAGGATGTCTGAAAGAACTGAACAGTATATGATATTTATGCTAATGTACACTGAACTCACAGTCTTGCTGCTCATTGGCCCACGCTGACCAGGCTGCCACTCTGCTCTTTACGTCCACTTGACTGACAGTGGCTGGGGGCTCGGGGGCCGGACCACCAGGAGGAGGTGGAATAGCCCCATCGCTTTTCAGAATCATTCTAAGATGAACACAGAAAGAGTCGCCATGGCAACTGTGAACGTGGAAATACAATCATTTATCCGCAGGCATGCTGTGAATATCACAGCTTAGATCAAATCCAGGGGTGTTAGCTGCGGCTTTGTGCCATAAAAAAGAAAAAGTATAGTGTAGATTACTTTTTGTAGTAATACTTTTTTATGTTCTGTCTACTTTTTTTTACACACTATGCCAAACTAACATATACTCAAGAATTAGTTTAGTATTAGAATTTTAGTATATCATCAACAGACACTGTGGCTTACTTCAGAGTCTCTGGCCTCTTTTTGACTTTTCCTCCTTTGTGGTCACTGATGGCACTATCAATATCTGCATGTATCAAATTCGCCTGTTGAAAGAAATACACATACACAACAAATTGCAACAAAACACAGAAAGAGACCAATAAATAAATAAATACATAAAATTATTAGAATTGTATAATTGTTATATAACAGTAGCAGTAGTAGTAGTATTAATAATAAGTACCTTTAATGACATTTGGGACTGTCTTAAAAATAATTCAATTCTTTCCAGGAAAGGTTCTATGTGTTTTAAGCAACTTTATTAAGTGCAGTAGTCTTTGAAGATAAACTAGCCTTTTACAAGAAGCTGAAAATGTCTAGAAATACCATTCCATTAGCCTCAGAAATATTAGACATATTAACTAACCAAGACTAGCCTATCATTTTCTGCAGTGAAGGACACTCATATAGCTGAAGCAGATGTTTTATACCACCTTGATGTCATCACACTGGAACAGGTGCAGGTCTGGTTTGCCCTGCCCAGACTCCTTACACACCAGTGTCAGGATGGAGTCGTAATTGCAGGAGTTCATGATGGCCTGGCAGTGCTGCACTGTGCCCAAGGGGAAGTTCTCCAGCTCATTCTGATGTAAAACATCATATCAGTTGCAAAATCAAACAAGATTCCTCACACATTCTTACAGGGCAGAATCACACAGCATCAACACGACAGTGACCATAAAACTCCAGACTTTAATATTCACAACTGTAACTTCTGACAATACTTTGACAGGATATTAACTGGAATGAGGAGGGGGAGACTGCTTACTTGATATATGAGACATGAGCGACCCTAGCAATGTTTTTCATCATTTTAAAGTTTCAACTGAATGCGTAGTGGGATGGATAGCCATTGCAACAGAAACAGAATAAGGGTGATGTTGGAATTATTTTGTAAAGCAACACTATCTAGCATTTCTTTAAATACTTTGCTGAGACAGGATTAAGAACTACATAACCAGAGTCGTATTAGTGTAGAATCCTGTAATATTACTTCATCAGTCCACATGATTATTTTATTTTCAGCAATGATTCTGTATCTCGTCTTGTCCAAAGAGCACCCTGAAAGCAGAAATTCATAGGTAAGCCCAGGAGCAAGAAATTCTCACATAATGCTGCTTTAAATTCCAGAGAAATCCAGTTGCTGAATTTTGGACATATTGAAGTGAGCATTTCGGTTTGTTTGGGATACCAATGAAAAGAAAGTTGCAATAATCACAATGGGATGATATAAAAGCATGGACCATGGAGTTTTGGAATCCTGTATGGTCAATTCATTCCTCTATAAGTATGCATTGCATTGTTTTCAGAGTATTTGTGAAAGATTTCACACTGCATAATCATCCAGACTAGGAAATCTCTCGCTTTGCTGGTCAGTGCTTCTAACGTCTAGGTTTATTTCTTTCTGTGAAAAAAGCCAAGTCACTAGAAGTAGCAGTGCTGTTTTCTGCTGCTTAGAGAATCAAGCCTCTATCTATATCGGCTTTGATTCAGAGTCACACTTTCTCACCTTGGTGTCTGGGTCAATGAGACTGACTGCTTTGTCATCCACCTGCAGCAGCATGTCCTGTGTCCACACCTTTCCTTTAGCGTCAAGCAGACGCAGTTTTCGAATGCCATCTTCTATGGTAATCATGGCATCCTTGCGGTCCATGACAAAGGTTGTTAGATGCTGCAAGAAGAATTAGTATTTGTACGGAGAAGCAAACAGAGCAAATCCATGTTTGATAAAGAAATCCATAACTTTAATTAACTTCAATTAGCAAGTTAACAACAATCTGTACACTACATTTAGTTAACATATTACTTGTAGTTTAAAGTAAAACAAAACATTAAAGCAGCCCATTAAAGTTAACATGTTTTACAGTGTACCTTTAATCCACATGCTTAATTAAAAGTTCTTACTTCGACATGATACTGTGATGTGTCGGTCATGCTGTTGATGCTGTTTTTAGTGTAGCTTTTCCGTTGCTCTGAGGAAACATGAGAAGACACCATGTAAAAGAGAACTTCTAGGATTATAAATTCTGTCCAATCAGTTTCAATTAGAAAAATGACAGAGCCCTGCAGGACAGGGGGACATTTCAAAAAGCAACAATTTAAGGCCAAAGTCACACTTGTCCAACAGAAGATCATCTTAGGAAGGCTTCAACTGGACAATCAGCACTTTTGACTTCTATTATCCAGGTTGCTCATATAACCTAAAATAATCTTCAGGAAAACAAATGCAAGACGGAAGGGAAAGAGAATGTGAAGTGCACACTAATAGCTAGCAAGAACACTTCAAACATGGAGAGCAAAACCAAAACACAGCAAGAGTGCAGTTACGTGATGTATCTACAGTCCTGCTCTGTGTCAGTCAGCGAGAAAGAAGATTAATTTATATTCAAGCTGTGTTATGCTGGGCGCAGAAGTTGAATGTGTGCTGATCACAATCATAATCATTTGATCCAATATTTGTGTTTTCAAAAAAAAAAAAGTCCCCAGTGTCCTCTTTTTTGAAAACAAAAATATGGTCACCCTAGCACCCTAGGATCGAGATGATGTTCAGCACACATTCAACCAGGTGTGTCTAAACTTTGTGAGAGAAAATTAAAAAGGGAAAGTTAAAAAAAAATAATAAATAAACAAAAAGAAAAAAGAACAAAAATGTAGGAAATCAGGACAAACAGAAAAAGGATGGAGACAGAGAGAGAGAGATAAAGGAGAGAGGGACAGACAGAAACAGATCGAGAAATTGAAAGACTTTGATAGAGAGAGTCAGCAATAGAGAGAGAGAGCTATAGAGAGAAAGAGTGAGAGGGAGAGACCAATTCTTCTAGGTGAAGGTCAGCCCTGGGTTACAGTGCATTGTAACACACCTTCCTGATAAAGTGTGGGGACTGGAATACAGAACAGAGTGAATTAGCACAGATCTAAAAGGTAAAAGGAAATACTCCAGTGGAACGGGAAGGGGAAGGAGTTACTCTGGTAGATTGCTCTAAACTGAAATAGCACAGGACAGCACACACACACACACACACACACACACACACACACACACACACACACACACACACACACACACATTCCTCACACCATGCTCCACTGTGCTCTACCTTTTTTTTTGTGTTTGGCGGAAGTGCGTAGGAAGTATAGTCCTTCTGTCCCTGAGAGCATGACCAGGCAGAGAGAAGAGCGTGGGCGGTGTGGTGAACAGTGGAGGAGTGATTGAATGAGAAACAGTGATATAAAGAGAGCACAGGCTGAGAATTACGAAGGGCACATTCTGGCCCAGCAGATAAATCTCAGTCTCTGAATGAAGGCTAGCCTTTCTGACCTCAGACATTTGGAATCTACAGGCCATCACCTAAAAACTTAAATCTCTCTCAGCCAGGGGTCATTCAGGAACATCGGTCTGGTGATTTGTCTGCTCCAACACAGCTAATTCAATTGAGCAGTTAATTACCAGGTTTAGTGCGTATGTTTGAGCAGGACAATCACTGTGCCAAACCAAGGCTTAGGCAGTACCAGAATTAGTTAGTAATTAGGACATTAGCATACCCAATGGCTACAAAACACATGGAAGACAATGACATTGCTAATCTTTCCATTGTTATGTTATTTTATTATTGTAATATATCCCATTGTTATGTTGTTTTATTATTGTCACCGTTGGCTTGCTCACTGGGGGTCTTTGATCCATCATGTTATTTTCTTGTTTCTTCTTTGTCTCTGTCTTTTATTAATCACTATTTAAGTAAAGCTGCTTTGTGACGACAACAGTTGTAAAAAGCGCTATACAAATAAATCTGACTTGACTTGACTTGACTTAATATAATGGTAATATAATGTGTAATAATGTGTGTCAGTACTTAAAGGACGAGAACCAAATGAGTATTTTACTATAAAGTGCGTAATTACTTCTCTCTCATTAGGTGTAGTGTTTTCCAACAGGTTTTAGGCATGCTTTTTACATCTTTGTCAAACTACTGTGATGCAGTTTAGGTATTGTGAAAATCATTACATAGAATGTTGGCATTTTTGCCTACCCCTAAACTGTAGATTGAAGTATTATAAGCTAAACTATAAGACATTTCAAACAAATCATTACAACAGTAAATAATCCACTTTAATGATCTCTTTAGAATAATTATGTGTTATTTGCCTCAAGATTTGAGGCCTTCCAGTTAATGTTTATTTTTTTATAACATTTCAGGTGTTCTACAACTTTACAGTCATTATGAAATCCGCTTTATTATGGATACATCTAACAGTCCCTCATTTTACAGTTGCTGATAAATGTAAAAGTTATATAAAAGCTATAAGCGTGTTTTAACACTCCTCATCACATCACAGCACACAATACATCTTTTTATACATGTACAGCACGGCCCTTACGTCTGACACCACTCATTCATTACAAATCATACAGCTCAACAGCTCAAAATGCAATACAAATGTGCACCTATGCTTTCATGAGGGTGTGCACTCAAGCTGCATGGACTCCACAAGTTATTATAGGCAAGTGCTACAAAACCTAGCAATATTAGCTAAGCAATAAGCAATATTTTCTCTGATTATTCTATCATTTTCAACTGGGCTAGCTTCTGATATTACTTAATAATGTTTAAATATGTAATGATTTAATGTTTTAATTATTTTATATATATATATATTTATCACACACACACACACACACACACACACACACACACACACACGTATTATATTCTACACAAATTGGGTTTACACAAACTGAGAACAATGACTTTAGTCAAGTCTTTAAACAAGGGTGTTTTTAAGGTAAGCTTGCTGCTAGTTTAAGCTCAGCTGCAATTGTGATACCATACCAGCATAACAATCTCTGCTGTTTATAGTTTCCTTCACTTGAGATAAACCTCAATCTATACTTTTGGGAGGCAAGTAGCTCAAAAAGGTTTAGAGCTATGTTAGTAGCAGGAAAAACACTAAACTGAGCTGGGAAGCGCTCCGCCCCAAGACCAGTGGACACCCATGGGCATTAAGATCTATTGTGTGTCTGTCTATATGTATGTTTGTACACATACAGACAGACTGCAGAGTGCCCATGCTGAGCAAGACAGACCCTTGCTCTGCATGTCCACCCCTAGCCTCAGAGCAGACAACTGCTGTGCTGCGAGAAAGATGTACAGATGTGTCTTGATGGTGGAAACAAATCTAAATCAGGCAGTACAATTCTGGTGATTAAGTGAAAAATTAGCAATCTCCAATTTGGCATCTGGAGATTAGCCACCTTTATAGGGCCAGTAACTACACCAAGGGATGGCTTAAGAGGGTGGTGGTGTGGCCAGATATATATCCATCTGCAGTATCGAAGAGCCAATGCAGCAAGGGGAGTGGAGGAAAACAAACTGGCAGTGTGTTGCCATGGAAACAAAACGATTTGTTCATAGCACAAGGAGGGAGGTGGAGCAAATGGACGGACAGGGAGGGGAAACAAAGGGTTCAACCCCTGTTCAACCTCTTTGAAAGGTTTCCTCTTTTCGTTGACCCCCTCACCCAGAGTCGTATGAAGGGTACGACACACACAGCATTAGATAAGGCGGTGACTAGCTGACAAACAATTATTAGCAGGAGAGGTGTGATGTGGGAAAGCCTGGAACACAGAGATAAGCCATTACACCTGGAAGTGAACAATGCACTACACTGAACAGACAGCAGGTGGAGACTGCACCTGTACATGCACATGTGCTGCTCCTAGTCCATAATGCATAACATACAAATAATGTACCATCATAGAGCGATTCAGGAAAAACAAGCACTGAAAAGGGAGCCACTGAAACATGTTACAATCAGCAAGCCATTTCTCTCTCGGGGTCAGTCTGAGTAAAGTGGAAAATAAGAAAGGAGACCCACCATAGAGAGCCTTTGCACTGGACTTGGCATTGCGTGCTGGGAGCTCTGGTGACTGGGAGCCATGGCCACTGCAAGACAAACACAATGAACAAAAACATAGGTCAACATGTTGTGTTGCTTTTAGAGATTCAGAGACTTTGGATTCATCACCCAAAATCTGCCCCTGGAGTAACTGGAGGTATTCTGATAAAGCTTTTCAGAGCGTATTGTGGATACAGAGTAGAAAGCAGAGGTAGGAGGAGCTGATGGCAGTTATTTTATGGCAATTCAACTGTATATCTCTGCTGTATATAAACAAACAATATTTTTCCACTGCTGAGATCATAATTAAGCCCTCTCCTATTGATAAGCTATGAACCTTTAATGAGGGAGTAAAATTTTGTAGTGTTTCAGAACCTCTGATCTACATTACAGTAGCTAGGCTGCTAAAGAAAAAATGCGTCAAGGACTCCGTTAACTCCATTCTGTTTACTCAAGAACAAGAGCATGAATATGAGAACAGGAGTGTGTGAGTGCTCTTTGGTGTTGAGGTGGACTCAGGTGTCACCTGTGCTAACAAGTGGAGAACCGGACACTTGATATTGCTCGATTCTATTGCTCACGCTAATTGAAGGAGAAATGAATAATGTAGCGCTAGAGGAAGTATTTATCAGAATTGCTGGCACGCCCTGTCCAACCTGAGTTATGGACATACAGAGAGACTCATTATGTACACATACTATACTATTTATTATTTTACATACTATTTATTTTTTGTTATTTGAACCATTTTTTATAAACTCTGTCTGAAACTATGGCCTATTCACCATACCCTACATGTAAAAATTCAGAAGAGAACCCAACTCAACAAGGTAGTGAACTATTTCGGACAGCTTGTCATGTGTGTGAGCTCACTGCCTGAACGTCAGTGTTCCTCAGAGAAGCTACGCAAATCTTCAATCCAAACAATGCCTGAATTTTGGATATTTCAAGTTTGTTGTGCATGTTGTTTGTACACTATATATAAAGTCTAATGTTTTGACTGATACACTCCGACTGATGATCACCACCCCACCCAACTCATCTCAAATGTATTAGATGGAGCACAATCATTACAGAGAACAAAGTTCCACTGCTCCACAGCTCAATGCTGGGAGGGATTTAAGGCATTGGGCATGGTGCCTTGGGGTGGTGTTTACCTGCTCCAGAGACCCCTTCATTGGCAATACAACTCTATGGGCACTAGACAAGCTTCTATTCTTTGCACATCTGTGTCAGGAATGGGTGTAGCTTAAAATAGCTACATGCATTCATTAGCAGGGGTATCCACAAAAATTTGGACATATAGTCCTAGATAAAGGAACACTTGGTGAAAAGTCTAATTTACACAGTTTCCAAAAATCACAGTCAGCAGAAATAAAAGTTGATCAGCCAAGGTTTACAATAAATACAGACAAAAAATATGACCCACAGCTAAAAACAGCAGCAGCAGCCCTCATGAAGCCAACACTGTGTCTGGACTGCTTCCTATTTATATAGACAAAAAGATTTCATGCAGATTTCTCAGAGAATTCAACCCTTCCTCTCCAGAGAGGCCTTCCAGGTGCTTGTTCAGTCTCTCGTCACTTTAAGACTTGACTACTGCAACTCTCTTCTGGCTGGTCTCCCTCTGCGCACCATCAGACCCCTGCAACTTATCCAGAACGCAGCGGCACGGGTCGTATTCAATGGTCCTAAATTCAGCCATGTTACTCCACTGCTGCATTCTCTTCACTGGCTTCCTGTAGCTGCCCGAATGAGATTCAAAACCCTGACGCTGGCCTACAAAGCCAAGAACGGACCAGCCCCTCTGTACTTGATGGCAATGGTCAACAGCCGATCTGCACCAAGAGCCCTTCGAGCTTCAAGTACGGCTCGGCTCGACCAGCCATCCCTCAAAATTCATGGAAGAGATGGAATGAGCTTCCCCTGGGTGTCCGAACGGCAGAGTCGCTCGCTGTCTTCAAACGCAGACTGAAGACCCACCTCTTCAGAGAATACTTGGGCGATTAGCCCAAGTAGAGTGTTCACCCTACTGACTTGTGTTTAGTAGTGTCTAAACTTATAGGTATCTTATCCTATCCTATTTTAGCCTATTCAAACTAGCGGAGGTTATTCTTAAGTAAATAGCAAAGCACTTTTGTGAGTCGCTCTGGATAAGAGTGTCTGCTAAATGCCTTAAATGTAAATGTAAATGTAGACAACAGTTTATCATACAATGTACATAAAAAAAAGTCTTTGATGATTCAGCAATATGCTATTTATGGCACTAATTATTAGGTATAAGCTTTTTTGTTGCATTAGCCCGTGTAAAACCAAAGGCACAAATACCAAACCTGCTTTAAATTAAAAAAGATTTTTCACTGAGCGACTTCCTTCAGTTTCTTCTAAACGTTCAATGCCAATTCTGTCTCAGAGATCACTTAAACACTTAAGCACTAAATAAGGTAAAATAAAGCAGTACTGGCATTCTAGCTCACTATTTGGCTCCAAGTCTTTGGTGTATCTTGGCAGCACTAAGTGATGCGTAATAGGTGCATCTGGCCAAGCACAATAAAGAGCCCTGCTTTGTTGGTTGTGGGTTATGCTGATTATTTTTAGCTAATTCAATAATGTGTGTGTGGGACAGTGTCTGTTCATGAGGAAGTGGTTTTGTGAAACACTGGGGAGGAAAAGGGTGTGTCACTTACTTTAGTTGGGATGGGTAGGAACTGAAGCCTCCAGAAGGGTGGGTAGGAGGAGCATAGCCATTCATTTTGGACTTCACAAAAGGGGGTCACCGACTGCAAGGAGGAATGGTAAAGCATTGTCAAAACATTTTACAGAAAAAATATTTAATCATATAACCAATGAAAATTGAGCATTTTTATCTGAGTGCGGGCATGACACAAAGGACTTAAGGACAAAAGAATTAAAATATTAATCATAGATGTCAACTGGTATTGACCCATAGAAGTCCACATCAGTAGGAATGCAGAGAATGATCATTTCGGTCTCAGTATTGAACAGATGTTTAAATATGTTTAAAACGTTTTTGGCTGTTGTCTGACTCAAAGGATGGCATCCCCTTGTATCTCCCTTGAGAATAAGGCATTTACATAGAATCAAGAAGCAAAGCCTTGTTACAAAATTAAGAGCTGAGCACTATGTGTACTCATCTCCAACCATCTAAGTATGCACAATATGGTTCAGAGAAACTTTAAGCTGTAAGCTGGTAGAAAATTAGCAACATGCCACAGTAAGCCCACCTCAAACTGAATGACTACAACTCAAGCTGAAATACATAATATATTAACTAAAATAGCTTTCTTCTCTATAACACAATGTACTATTTGCTCACACTGCAATTCAATATGTGATTTATAGGCAAACCGACAAACTTCCTTCATACTAATATCTTAAAGAAACTTCTCCCTGATCATAAGAGAGGTCCAACTTCTGGATCAAGATGAGAAAGTCTAAGTGACTTGAACACTTTTGAGGGCTATTCCATGACCGCTCCTCAGGTGACTGAGTATGTGAATACAGTCCCCCCCACAGAGGACTATTCCAAAGACCACCCACCATCTGAGAGTTCAGTGGTGTAGAAACAACTCTACAGAGGTGTGGAAAGGGAGAGATCTGATCAGGTGAGTCATCCTTCACAAGTGGGTGAGTGCATGTGATGTCATACATCAAGTGAACAGTCAAGTCAAGTCAAGTCAGATTTATTTGTATAGGGCTTTTTACAACTGTTGTCGTCACAAAGCAGCCTTACATAAATAGTGATTAATAAAAGACAGAGACAAAGAAGAAACAAGAAAATAGTGTAAGGCATGATGGATCAAAGACCCCCAGTAAGCAAGCCAACGGCGACAGTGGAAAGGAAAAACTCCCTCAGAGCTGGTGGAAGAAACCTTGGGAGGAACCAAGACTCACAAGGGGGACCCATCCTCCTCTGGTCAGAACTATTTAAACATTAATGATAAAAATGACCAAACCAGGTATAACAGAGAGTTAATAATGGTGATATTAATAATGGCAGATAGTTACGAGTCCAAGTAGCAGATAGTTACAAGTCCAAGTAGCAGATAGCACAGGTCTGAACACCTGACCACTACAATGAGGAAACTTCCCTAAAATGGGAAACTGCCCACATCCACACGGCATGAAATGTCACTGAATGGTTTTATGAGAATGAAAATGATGGAAATTGTCTGCTAGGGTCACCACCTTTCACTAAATCACAGTCACCAAATTTCAACCACATTTAACACTTCTAAGAGATTCTGGACTGGCGTATCAGACAGCACTCACCTTTCTACCTCTCTACCTTCATCAAACACTGCCTGAGAAAATATTTTCTGTGTATTATGAAAGTTAAGTTACACTTATGTAGTTTTACAGGACGCTTTACAACTGTCACTTTTCACAATCCTTTATACTCAGAACTCCAAGACACAACAGCGTACTCTTAACCGGAAACAACCGTCCACCTGGAGGACTGCATTGAGCACTTGTGGTTTACCAGGACAGAGTGCCAAGCCATATCTAGGAGCACAGACATGCACTCATTCTTAAAAACATACATACACACTCATTCACAGACACCCAGACCATTTATACAGTAACCAATACACCTGATCTCCATGTTTTTGAACTGTGGGAGTTCCCCGGAGGAAACTCCACCCAGATAGGGACTTGAATCCAAGACCCGTTGAGATCCTAACCACCAAGCCGCCGTGCCGCCCACAAGCATCCTATCAGGTCAGTGCCAGAGACTTGTGAAATCTACACCTAGTGGTCCAACAACTTTCTAAGACATGTCATGTTGGGTTTTATCCTGCAATTTGTCACAAGATCATCGGTTAAATGATGAATAATCTAACTGTATTATAGATAGTACCGCATTCTTGGAAGTCACCTTATCCAGGTCTGTCTATATTGGTCAGGACAGACAGAATAAATGCTGCAATGGTAGCTGTCTTTACAGAAAATCAGCAAGCAGGAAACAAGCAGGAAACCCTGCTTTTCTCATGTAAATTATATAATGATAAAATATAATGATGACTTCACACTACAGCAACAGCCTTTCCAGTCCAAGCTAAAACAGGCAAAGAGGATTAAGCTACTTTCTGTGCTCCTGTACACTGCAGGAGGTGAGAGCTCAAGCTAGGGGGAGCCTTATGCTCCTTATATGTGGATCAGGGCAAATGAAGCAAGTGACCGGAGGGTAAAATAGCTTTAGAGGAGAGGCTCATAGCTGGAGCAGGAAATACGGTGAACTGAGGCACAGAATAGCAATCACACAGGAGGACAAGTGAGCTAATTATAATCTGAACCCAGACTTCAAGGGCAAGTCCTGTCAATCAAGGAAGAGTAAAAAAGTCTTTCCAAGAGCAAGGGCAGCACGACTAACATTACAGGATGCTATGAACAGCAGAGAACAAAACTGGATCACACTGCCACAACTAAAAGGGTATATACATAGCAGAAACATGCATAACTGATGACATCACTACATATATAATGTGAAACCACTACACCACCATACCAGCATTCCTTCCAATTGCAGTTAAAAACAATAACTGTTATATCTGCATTATTTTGTTGCTTTAGAAGTTAACCAAACAACTGATGTACAGTAGCTTTTGCTTGCATATATCCAAGCATATCATATACAAACAGGGGCAACCATAATCTAATGCACTTGATCCAGGTCATGTAAATTAGAGCCAGCATTGCTGGATCTGAACTCTTGAAGGATGACTAGCTTAGTTACACGCTACAGAAGTTAGCAAGCACATTTTCCTTCAAACATTAGATGTTTAAATATTTCCAACAGAATGTTTCTCAAACATCAGCTAGCTCCCCTAGCTGGCTAGTTTAGGTTATGTATATTGAAGAAGCTCCACCTTTAGTATCGATCAACTAACACTTTTGAACCAATTATCCCCCATTCTCTTAAGTGTTCCAGTGCATCAGTATTTCTGGTAAGCCTTGTGTGCACAGTCATCTTTAGATCATGCCACAGAGCTCAATAGGGTTCAATTGGCCATTGTTTTGTTGCATAACCCAAATGCATTCTCCGGTTTTCTGTTCTGATAACCAGAGTGTTCTGATACACCTGAATTCGCTATTCCCTCTCAAAGATTTCAGGTCCTGAGACAACGCATCCTTCAATCGTGTTGCACAGGAACAAATGTTGAGTTTGCATATACCCAAGTCTTCGATAGCCTTTGGCCCTTCTTGACTCTTTTAGTTCTTGGAGGGATCTCAACAGGCCCCTTATTCCTAGGCACAGTAGTACAGTACCAAAAATCTGTGTGGACTGACATGGTCACCCAGGTCTTTAGCAATGCTTTTGTAGCCTTTTCCTGCTTCATGCGTCTCTATAACATCTTTTGAGGTCTTCTAAAAGCATTGAGGCATGGTCCACACTAACCAACCATTCTTAAGAAAAACAGAGTAGTCAGTAACTAGGCTTTGCGTGTCTTTATTTAATGGGCAGTACCTGAAATCCGCACTTTTAATCTCATGTACTTCATTTAAATATTTTATGAACTTGCTATTGGAGAAGCCATTAACACAGAGCTTTACTTACTTTTTCTAGCCTGCACTGTGGATGTTTTTTCAATGTGCTCATTAAGACATGACTAGTACAACTGTTTGTGTTATTAATTTAGTTAGATTGTGTGTCTATGATTGTGACTGGTTTCAGTCAAGAGGTTAAGCCCATTTGTTTGCGATATCTTACATGAAGATATTTTGCTTGGTTTCCCTGTCCAAACACAGCCCTATAATCATTAAGGCCCATTTTGGTAACCCCATGATGTTGACTTTAACTGAAGTAGCCATTAAGCTCGGGCCTGCTTCCAGTGTCGATAAGATCCAAGTAGAAAGGTGACATGCTCAAATCCCCTGCACGCTTTAAACACAGAAAGAGAGTAAATTAGTTGTTAAACGCATAAATAAACAGAGAACTTTGTATAAAATATGTCCATTGCTTGATGATATAATAAATAATGAATCTTTCCTGATGAAACCTCCTCCAAATCTCCTGCAGGGCAAGATAATCAGGACACGAGGCGCAGAGAGGAGGAGGAAAAGTATTATTAACCTGTGGGGGATCCTCTATGGGTTTAAATACTGGAGCCTCATCAGAAGTGTACAGCAAATGTACAGTCTCTCTGCTCTGTGATTACTTTTCCCATGGCTGCGCTTTTCTTCTCTTTTCTCCCATTTTTTCTTTCTAAAGCAGGAAATCTCACCCCCGCATGAACCAGCTCTGTGGCCTTCGCTGTAACATCGCTTGGATACATGAGACTGGAATGACCTATTATTCAACCATTACTGCTGACACATGCAAGACACCTAATGAACAGCAGAGCCTTTCTAAGAGAGTTGCTTAACCTCACCTCTTCAAGGAGTTTTCTGAGCCAGAAGAACTAAACATTTGTCATTTCTATTAACATGCGAGATTGGCATTTTAGTAGCTGCAAGAATCCCAACACATCTAAGATTTCAGTGCTCCAAATTGAGAGTACTACCTGATCGGTTCTGTCCGACAACAGAATCCACTTTGGGGATTAAAACTACAGCTGACACCTTTTCTTAAAGAGAACCACTGAAATTTTGCCTTGAGCTAAATGAAAGAAAGCATTTGCCATTAGCTCGTTTTGAACTTTGCACTTCTGAAATCCAATGTTTGTGGATTTTCAGTTTGAGCAGCAATAAAAGCTGGGCCACCAAACACAACGGCAGCACACATTTCCATCAGCCAAAGATAAATATTCAAATACTCACAACTGAGCCATGTTGAGACACCCATAATGAGCAGGACAAGATTATTATCACAAACATCAAACAGTGTGGTGCTTCCTCTTATTCCAGGTGTGTAATGAGTTTTTATTTAACACTGCAAACAAAAGAATATAATGAGAAGTGAAAACAATGTATCTGGTAACACTTTCCTGATGGGAGCATTTATAAGGTTACACCCCTTTTATGACTGACATAAACCTACATACTTAAAGACAAGGCTGCTTTTGTCAATTAAATTTGTTGATGTTATTTTACCTTAAAGTCCCTTCCAACTTTAACTCATACATGCAGTGAACACACATACACAATGAGGACAGTGAGCACAGGCCCAGAGCAGTGGGCAACAATCACTGCGGCGCCAGGGGAGCAGAGAGGGTTTAGGGCCTTGATTAGGGACTCAACAGTGACAGCTTGCTGAACCAAGGTATCAAACCCACAACCCTGTCATCAATAATCCAGGGCTCAAACCACTGAACCACCACTGCCCCTACAAACAAGGCACTGCAACTAGACAGTCCAACTAAACATTTTCCCAGTGCCACATCTTTACCTCTGCAGGTGGTGTAGCAATATTGGAATAAAAATTGGACTTCACATAAGACTTCTCATGGGCCTCATGTAGCATTACAAACACTGCCCTTCAGTACAGTGTACAGCATGTTACAAGATGTGTTGTTTAAAACTGGTGCATTAAATGGATTGAACTGGTGTATTAAATGGATTTCTGTGGCATTGTAGATAATGTAGCTCATTTCCAATATAGTTAATACATTTTTTTTTCAATTATTTAAAACAAGTAAACGTAGAATGTATAGAAAAGCACAAAAACAGTCACAATGGTCTCAAAATAAGAAAAATAAATAAGAAAATAAGAAGACAAATAAATAAATAAATAAATAAATAAATGACTGCTATCAAGAAAATGTATCTTGCCAGATTGTCATCTTCTGCAGAGTGTATAGTATTTGTACTATTTAAAAACTCATGCCAGGTTAAAAGTAAGTCAAGGTCCTTAAAGATAATCTTAAATAATTTTGAATTAAATAATGAATTCCTTAGTACTTTTCTCTAGAGGTCTCTGCCAATAGTTCACAAATTATTGTATGAGTCCAAAAGACTAAACAAGCTGACACATCACTTCCCCACAAAGAACACTGGGAGGAGTCACCTTGGACATGGTGTTGCTCAAGCTCTAGATTTCCCAGGCAGGGGCGACGCTCTGATGTTCCAAGAGATTTCTGATTCAGCCCAGAGCGTGCCTTTCACCTTTCCGTAACCCAACCAGTACCATAAGTGAATAATTGATCTTGGTGTAAATAGTGAGAGACTGTATCCGGGTCTCCACAAGATCAGCTAATTAAACACACTCTGTAGTACAATAAACTCAATGGAGAACTTAAGGGTGGTGACAGAAACCTTTAGTCAAAGGCTGAGCTCATTTGAAGAGCTTATATTTTGGAAAATAAGCCACTAGTCTCCTTGACTGAAGCAGAGTGATGCCATTATCAAGTAAGCAGTGTGGAAGCAACACACTAAACCTGGGATCAGAAGGTCAGAAGTTTAAGGTGGTCCAGGTCAAGATGATCTAGCAGGCAACCAGTTACTTGTTTCACACTGCGTAACTTTGATGACTGTCTGCATCCTATAATGATACAGGTATACTGCTGACTACACCAACACTACAGTAATGCCACTCTTAAAACTGGGGAGACAACTGTGTAAAAATAGACATTTTAATTTAGAGAGAGTAAAGTAGCCATTAAGAGCCATTAAGCCATTAAGTAGCCAGAGAGTAAGCTGCCTTGGGATCCTGGACAGAGATGGGCATCAAATCTACAATCTCACTATAATGGGGTTAGTTGCTGCAGCACTATAAAATTTAGAATAAAATGTAGAATCTGGATATACATCGATCTGGATACAGCATTTCTGGGTTAGAAATATAGCATTTCTGTAGGGTTAGAAATGATAATATCTATAAATACTACTAATAAAACTACTGACAAACACAGTCATATAATATATGACATGTTATACAGTCACAGCATTTGCCAAAACATACATCCCTACTGTTGCTATGTATTCTACAGTACTGTGTGCACAACACTGCAGGGCTACAAGGTCTTTCAATGCATTCCATTTCACATCCACACTACAAGTCACAGATGATGAGGGATACATACACAGATCTATGTAAAACCATTGTCTCTTTCAAGCTACCAGCCACAGAGTATTGTATCTGAACTGCTTATTGAGTGTAAAGGAGAGAGAGAAGGTTTAACCACTTGTCTGTCATGGGACTGTTTAGGCATCCAGTTGGCAAGTACATTGCTCAGCCTTGTGGGAACGAGAGACTATGTGAACACTGACAATTACATTCTCTGAGGAGCTCACAGGGACAGCAGCTGAATTCTTAATCCCTGCAGAACAGAGCAGCTTTGCACTGCTGCATTGAGCTTTTACCAGGTGCACCATTTGGGGGGCAGGGGAAAAAGCAGAAAAAGCAGAGTTTTTTCTCTATGGGGAATGGGTCATTTTATGTCTTACAAAAGCAGCTGTTGAAGATACTGGATCAGAAAATGCGGTCAAACCAAACTTTTTTTTTTTTTTTTTTTTGGTGCACGTATTTGTCACTGTACAGTGTACACTGCACAGCAAAATGTGTCCTCCGCATTTAACCCATCTGTGGTAGTGAACACACACACACACACACACTAGTGAACTAGGGGTGAGTACACACACACCCAGAGCGGTGGGCAGCCAACTCCAGCGCCCGGGGAGCAGAGAAGGTAAAGGGCCTTGCTCAAGGGCCCAACAGTGGCAGCTTGCCAAGCCCGGGTATTGAACCCACAACCCTGTTATCGATAGCCTGGCGCTCTAACCGCTGAGCCACCACTGCCCAAAAACTGCACTTGAAAGTTCCATTAGGGCTGAAATATGGATGAAATA
Organism: Salminus brasiliensis; assembly: GCF_030463535.1. NCBI lineage: Eukaryota > Metazoa > Chordata > Actinopteri > Characiformes > Bryconidae > Salminus > Salminus brasiliensis. The sequence goes on from NC_132879.1 coordinate 40,025,023, forward strand.
GCTAACAATATGATGATCACAATATCCGATGATCACAATATGTTAACTTACCCACCACAAACAATTTAAATAGTACTGCTGATCTGATATTGTTAATTCTCATTTCTCAGTTTTGCTAGTCTTAATAAACGTCAGGTCTAACTTGCATTTTTCCCAGACAGGAAAAATGTGATGGTGTCTGTCACAGCCTTTTCTTCAGATTATCTACACTTTCTACACTTTTCTTCAGATTATCATTGGATCATCAGATTTACAAGACTGTTAAGGTTGCCAGATATGAATGATGCTACAACCATGCTACAAGCAGACAACTTCACTAACCTTACTTCACAAAGCTTGATGGTTTTCTTGAGGTATTTTGTTTAAGGCTGCCAGTCTTATGCAGTGTTATCTCACTTGAAGCAACACCTAATTTTGTCATTTAACAGCTATATAATTCAGAGGATCAAGTGACATTTGGAAGAAAACATTCTGAATTTTATTTTTTTTACCACTGGTTCATGTTCTCCTTTCTGGTGCCTTTCTGTTTTTGATTACTTGATTTTTTTATCCAGTATCTACAACTGTTGGTTTTTGTAAGTACTTTGACATAGAATGATCCATTCACTATACAGATCACCTCGACATCAAGCACAGTGTAAAGTGCAACTCCAGTCATCCAGACATCAACCACAGTGCTTGACCAGAACTATCAATTCTCAGTTTGTTTGAATGCTGAGCCTTTCAGCTACTAATGAGAGTTTAACACATGATAGCTCCTGGCACCAGTGCAGCAAGCTGTGCGACATGGTGAAAGGCCAGAGGAAATGAGAGAGAGAAAGACACCTGGCTAGCACACTTTGATAGAGGCCGCTGAAAGATTGATGAGGATGTGGCTCACCTTTAATGTGCGGGTCACTGCGCCACAACATCACCAATCAGACAGACCAAAACAACAACCTGATTACCAGCACAAACATCTATGTAACAGGGCTTATTAGCGCCTCATTTTTGAACAATTACTGCATCTCAAACAAAAGCCATTACTTATCGCTATCCATACACAGGTCAACAGAGCCAACACCCATTCAAAATCCTTGCTCAGACTGCGAGCAGTAACCAGTGTTTTTTTTTTCAAGTAGAAATATCTCATTTGTGCCTCGCCAAAGACCCACAGTACTCTGCATCTGTGATGTGCATGATACTGATGGGAATGCAGCAAGCTCACACTACAATAATGGAGAAGGTTCAATAATGGAAAGTAATGAGAATTTGGTCCATGAAAGTGACATACTACTCAAACCTCAAACACAAAGGTAAACCCAAGGAAGTATGCAGGTGCTAGGCTAACCAGGTTACAATGTCTTCAGATTCAGAAAGAGACAGCAACACTATCTGGCATAACTTTAGGTTTGTTGACGGTGGAGCAGATAGATAGGTGTTCTCAGGGTACGCCCGTGTCCGTGTTACCTTCTGGCTCTCTCCTTTTAATTATGCTGTGATAATCAGACCTGCCGGAGTCGTCAGACATACCCAGATGCTGATTCTCAACATTCTCTGCACTCCATAAAATTCCTCTTAGAACTAACTTCTCTCTCTTTACCTTCCCCGAGTAAATGGCCACCCAGCCCGATCTGCAGGAAGATTGCCCGCTGAGGTCCCCGTGGCCGTGCTGAAACCTAGATGGACTCGTGCCTGTCTGACACTATTAATATCACCACTATTAACTTTCTGTTGTATCTGCTTTGGTAATTTTTATCATTAATGTTTAAAACAGTCTGGCCAGAGGAGGATGGGTCCCCCTTGTGAGCCTTGGTTCCTCCCAAGGTTTCTTCCTCCAGCTCTGAGGGAGTTTTTCCTTGCCACTGTCGCCGTTGGCTTGCTCACGGGGGTCTTTGACGCTTCATGTTATTCCTTCTTTCTTCTCTGTCTCTGTTCTTTATTAAGTACTAATTATGTAAAGCTGCTTTGTGACGACAACAGTTGTAAAAAGCGCTATACAAATAAATTTGACTTGACTTGACTTGACTTTAGAATTACAAAAATAATTTGTGCTCTTGTTACAGTTTTGTAAAAACTGTGCTATGCAACGTGGCATCTGTAAGCCATTTTGGTGGCGTAAACCAGCCAATAAATGCAGAGCTTAGCCTTTTTTTCCCAACAGAAAATGGAATGCACTCAACAAGTGCATTCTTTGGCAAGTAGGAATGTATGCTTGTAGTAAAGCAAACTATTTCCATTTATCATCACCTCCTCCATACCTAAGGTCTCTTACAAGGCCAGTCAAGAGACTCTACTACCTGTACATATACATACCAGCATCACTATCCAAATAGTAGTAGATAATGTAAGCTTTTATAGCATTTACGGCAGTCCACAAAAAAAATCAAGGTGTTCTACATCAGTTTCAGGTAAAAACTAACTTATTAGCTGTCTTGATTAGCTGATTGATGTAGCTAATCATTTTTTAAGACTGAACTCTGGGCACAAAAAGGTTAATTTGGCCCACTTCCAATCCTGCAGTATCTTGGCAAAGGTCTGACTGTCCCATAAAAATGAAATTGAGCTGCTGTTGATGTGCCGTATTTGGAGGAAATACAGGATTCTGTGTATGAATATTCATGTGAACAGCATATGAATTGTTTAAAATGCTAAATTTGCAGCAGAACACGGGAGTGTGCATGTTTGCATGCCGCTGAGGTAGTGTGAAAAGCAGATTTGCTTTCATGGTAATAAGCAAGAACAGTCGCTGTTCTTAGAAAACAGCAGTGTCACTGTTTGATCATGCCACACGTTTCCTTTTTACAGCACATTAACAAGGAAATAATAAATAAGAAAAACAAGCAGCACTCCAAGTTGTGATTGCGAGAAGTTTTGTGATACGAGTGCTTCTTGTGACTACAAATGCTTTAGGAAGAAAAGGTTCCCATTGAAAAGCTGCCAGTGACATGCTGACATCAAAAATACTCTTCTGCAGTCAACGCACACCTAAATGCAGAGGTGTAGACCATGTAGCAGACCCCAAACCTAAGTACAGGAAACACTGTTTAAATATATTGATGCTTCCATGGGGCCACGGTCACATCTCACTGTTCGGATAACAGACACTGGACACAGAGGCTACAACAACAACAAAACAACCAACTGTGCTCATTCCTTGTGTGTGAAATTTTAGTGCTACAGAGAGTGGGAGAGTGTGTGACTGAAAGAAGGAGCCTTAAAGCAGGTGACTGAGCCATTGTGGAGAGTTTCTATGGCAACTGAAACCATGTGAGGAGAAGACCCATCCATTACACTGACTGCAGCACTGTTCGTATGCTGTAGATTTCAGCACTGGATCTTTCAAGCCTGGCCCATATAAACAAGGCAACACTCGACTTTGTGTCTGAAAGAGATGCATTAAACTCAACTCAGTGATAGATAGGCACAATGTCAGGCAATGTAGCATCAACACTTGAATTCTGATTATTTCACAGGATTACTTGACATCAGCATCTCCCAAAATAGTCTCAGCCAACTTAAATACAGCAGAGGAAGCACAGACTAAATCCACTTTATCTGGATGCCTTAACAAGCAGTGTTTTGATCAGCTCTCCAAAGACTGTTTGCCAATATCAGAGATGGGGCAGTAATCAGATTACTTATTGACGGTCCCCTGCAGCGCAATTCAGCCATGAAGTGAGAATGTGAGTTCATTCACAGAACGACTGATGATCACCCACACAGTGAATGACTGGACACAGCAGGCCTAATGCAGGAACACTGTGTTTTTATCTTAATTTAATCACCAACATTTTCAAAAAGTGTGAAAACACCATCAAGTCTGTAAATGAGCTTATGCTGTGGTACAATGAATTAGTACGATTCACACCCCACCCAAAAACTATATAAGACAGGCTTGACTAAAAGGTAATGTACACTCTACCTGCACCTGTTTGAGCAAAGGTTTATAACACAAATCCCAATCACAGCAGCCTTTGTGTCTGACATCAAAGAAAGCTATCTACTTCACCCACAAAAAGCTTCAGCACAGAAAACAATTACAATACAGAACCAGGCCTAACAGTTGAACCTATGTGGAAGAAACGTACTACAGGCATGACGAGAGTCAAATTACTTGCCCGATACCACCTTAGTTACAGACTGCCAGTCAAAAAGGACAATAGGCTAAGGATGATAAGATCATACGAATGAATTATATAGCCACTGGAAAGATGTTTCGAATTGACAGATTTTGAGCCCGTATTTGCTGATGAATTTATTGTTCTCCATTGGATAGTGGTGACAGTGGACTACTGTGCCAAAATATGTTAACTTATTTGTACCTCTACAGAAGTACATTACACTGTACATGACTCATCATATTCAACAATATTAAGAGCTTGAATTTGCCTGCACAGTGATTTCAATTGGATTTTGTTCTCTTTAGAATCTTTAGAATTTGTTCACATATTCATCATGATTCATCACGAAAGCCAAGTCTATAGCACATAGAAATGTCAACCCACCCCACTAGGTCAATAATTATACAAAACCTTACCTTTAATCTGCTGTAAAAAGAGGAGCATAGAATGTGGTGCGCTGCTCTTATGTACACAGCCCTGCTTGGCTGAGGCAAAGGTATGAAACGTTTATTAGTATAGAACTTAATGCAGCATTTTATACACACAGGTCATTCAGAGTGCTTTACAATAAGTTTAGATATAAATGAGAAAAAATAGATAAATAAAATAACATAAAAATAAAAAAATAAAATGTAAATAGCTAAACATTAAAAGCAACAAAGAGGGCAAGTTCTGGGACTCGTTTTTCTGACCCTTGTGTAAACAGAAATGCTACATTTGGGGCACATCTAAGGCTTCTAAAGTTCAGTGCAGCACTAGTGAGCTCCAAACTCTAATAAAGCTGGGCTGGGTGGGCTTAGGGTAAAGAAGCAGTTTTCCTCTCCCCCTGAAGAAGCTCTTCTCTTTCTCTGTTCCTCGTTCCATGGAACATTAAAGAGGATTTGCAAGAAGACTTACTCACACACGCACACACACAGGTCTGTGATAATCCACACCCCATTCCTCTTGAGTAAAGGATAATGGGATATGAGATGACAGAGCACAATTCAGCACAGAAGTGCAACTTTACAATGGTTAACTGCTTTACGGTCATGTGGTACAGCTTTCCTGTACAAAACAGTAATGCAGGGCTTGTAGAGTTTACCTGCAGCAGCTTCGTCTTATTTTTCACCCAAGGGTGCAGGGTGAATGTTTTATTGTGCTTCTTCACTGTTCAATGTGAACAGGAGGGACTGAGCCATAAAAGTGAGAACACCAAATCCTACCTTCTTCAGGTAGCAGAAAAATGAATAAAGTAACTGCCACTAGTAGATTCAACACGTTGCGGAACACAAACTGTGACCAAGTGTATAAAGTGCCTTTCGGTAAAAACATTTATGGGTTTTCTTGCCTCTTGCACTGGTTTCACTGGTTTACGGTTAGAATAGTGAAACCTTACCATAATGAAACTTTACCTGTGTAAATACTATACTAAACACTATAAATTCAAATAAGGGTACTTTACTTGAATGGTCCATCATAGGTGCCTCGAAGTTTCTCACCTGACATTCAACTGAATATTTACATATTACAATATATCTACAATGGACTATCTAAGTAAAGTGTTGCCCAAAAGCAATGCTACATATCTGATGCCCTGAACGAAATAAGTGTAACAGTACCTCTCAAGTCCATGACTGAGTGAATTCCATGAACACAGCGGCAAGGCTAGTTCAGGTCAATTCAAACTAACAGCACTGCTAATCAATTACCTACATGCACAGTTGTACCCCAGAGGCATGTTATAGGCCGCTCAGTTAAACTATTTCAGTATGCTTTCAGCCAACCCTACCTTCATAACCTTAGTTAATGTGTAACCCAAACAGCCATGATGAAACACTGTCCTGTTATTAACTGGAAACATTGCTTTTCTGTGGAAATGGCCTAAACGGTCCAAATACCTGCCTAACAATCATTATCCTCTTCTCTTTTGACATGACATTCTTTCACATGCATAGCTGTTGCCGTCAAAAATGCCACAGTTGCTGATTCTGAATCTACACTGTCAGCATAATCCCAGTGAAGCGTAATCATCCTTAATTGTATTATCCCCCCCTTCTCAGCCTTGCCTATTGCCAATATCTGATGTGCAGGGAGAGAGGGTCACATTTCCGATTTTCAGAAACCTTTTTTAATGAATAATCTAAAATACATTTAGACCTCTGTGTTTTGGTGACTCCGAATGCACAGAACCAGTGACGTACTACATGGTGTACTGGGTCCAAATAACAAATACTGCATAGCTGTGATCCGGAAATTCGAGTTGTCCTGGTCTTAATCACAAAGTAAAGGGAATTTCACCAATTTCAGAGTTCCTGACTGCAACTAAAAAGGTTACAATTGCAACCAAATACTAGTTGGTCATTTAATAAATTTTAATAAATTAAATACTGGTTATACATGACAACTTATTATTATTTTTATGGGTATGTTTTATTTCTATTTCTCTTTCTTTAATACTTTTGTGTTTGTTATGTCTTTATCTTAAAAGGTAAATTATAACCATTAAAAAAAAACTGCCTGCGTGCTTGTGGAATTTCCACTAAAAACATGACTGCAATGAACATCACCATGTAGAACATGGCTCTGTCATCACCAGTGGACTTCTAAAAGACACAGACAAAGATCTACTTTAAACAACAGTCCACAGTCAACAGTACAACCACAGCAGGACATTTTAAAATTTTGTGGCTTTAGGAATTTGCGTGGCTCAGGTATGATAACAAAGCAGGTCATATATTGCAAACTCTGTTAAAAAGCAAAAAAAAACATAGTATGAAAAATTGGAAATGACGTAGCAGAAAAATACATTTAAAAAAAGGGATAAGAAAAAAACCGAGTTGAAACATGGAAACTGAAACATGAAATTTAATGCAGCCTACATGATAACACAAAAAAAACAGGATGCATTGAGGGTTTATGATAATGACACGTCTTGTGCAGAGTTCATAGGTTTCACTGACCAGGTCAAAGTACAGATATTGAAAGCTATAAACTCTGCACAAGATGTGTCATTATCATACAGTGGTTTGTATATTATTTGTATTTTTTGTGTTTGTTTTGTTTTAGGAGCCACTGGCTCCTTAAGTTATTTTTTGTGTGGAGCCCTGAATTTAAAATATGAGTAAACAGTATATAAACAGTCATTCAGGGTGGTTCACAGTGAAATGCTTTGTTCTGGAGAATTATTCACAGAGCTGGTCACAGAAACCAGAGTGTGAAGAGTTGAATGCCTTTAAAAGCTACAACACAGAAAATTTACATAATGATTGTCACTGATTATAAATACACTACCTAATGTCCAAGGCAGTGTTTTACGCTATGTGCAAGTTTTGGCCTAAAACAGATTTTCTTTTCATCTATTCTTGGGATCTCCTGAGTCTTGCTCTTTGGCCTCATCATCAGGAGAGTATGAGTGCAACCCCAAACTATGGCATAGCCATCCATGGCCAGGAGTGCAAGAGAGCATAACTGACATTGTTCTCTCTGGATGGCCCTCTTGCTCTCTCATGCCCATTACCCCTACTGTGGAATGGTTCTCTATAATGAGCCATGAACCTATGATACATTTAAAAGAAATAAAAACTTTAGATTGAAAAATTATGAAAGTTCAGTGGAATTCCCCTTTTAATTTTTCACTGTAACCAAACTAACTAACCATCTTACCCCTTTTCACCTCCTCTAGCCTTTCAGAAACTAACATGGTGGCGCCTTGCCAAATGCAGCAGCCTAAATCTACAAGTACTCAGGAAGTCTTCGTTCCCTGCCGAGAAGGCACAAGGATGTGTGTGAGAGGTGCTTTTTAAAATTCTCCCGTCGTCTTATGTGTGGGAATCTTGAGCGAGCCGTGAAAATTTGCCTCTGTTCACAGTCGATTTGCAATCTGCTCACAGAACACAGACACAGCAATGCTGAGGGCATATTCATTTCCTCTTGATCTCTGTTGTGCATGATGAGATGATGCAAATTGAGGGATGCCGTTATACCCTTCTAAATTTTAAATATGAAATGTTGTAAGTTGTAAATATATAAGTTGCAGTTCGTTTTAAATATATACATGCATAAACACACACATTTATGTCAGGCCGAGATTAGCCTTTTGAGTCAATGAAGGTACGGACCCCTCTGTTCATGTCAATCTGCACCACTTTCCATTTCTCTTACCCTTTTTTTTAGGAAAAGGTACCATATGGAGGCCTGAACTGACCAACAAATCACACAAGCTTAAGCTACACACTTACACAGTGCTGGAGCCACCGTTTACCATGGAAAAACTGTGAAAATAATAATTAAAGAACCTAAGAACCTAAAAAGCAACCAGAAGACTCCTTCATAACATTAACCAGAAAACCCATCTGCTGCAAGCCCATCAGGGATCAGGCTATCACATGTCTGAGAGGTGCAAACAAAGTGATGGACCTGATTCACACTCTTCTAAATCCAGCTCTGCCCTGATACTATTTGGAGCAAAGCTATTGATTTCTAATGATCCAGAACCTGTTTTTTTGTTGTTGTTGTTTTTTTTTACTGCAGTCCTGTCCTCACAAAGCAACAGAATGTAGTTGTGGTAATGTTTATGTTGGCATCTCAGTATGAAATGTAAAAGGAAAGGAAAACTATCATATTTTATATTCAGTACACATACAGTGACATTTTTCAAGCAGAAACATTTTAAGCCTTTTTTTGTTTACTTTTGGCCAGTATAGCTTCTGAAATTAAAAAACTCACTCAGAATATTTCATTTCTATTTCATAGATCAAACAGAAAATGATGTACAATACAGAAATGTACCTTCATTTATACACTCTGTATGTGGTTGGGGCTCCTTTCCCATGAATACTGCATTGACATGGCATTGTATGGAGGCTTGGATCAGCTTGTGGCACTGTTAAGATGTTACTGAAACCCAGGTTGCTCTGACTGTGGCCTTTAGCTTGTTTGTATTTCTGGATCAGGTGTTTCTCATCTTTCTCTTGACAATATCTCATAAAATCTCCATGGGGTTCCGGTTCAGACAGTTATCTGGCCAATCAAGCAAAGTAATATCATGGTCAGCAAATCATTTGGTTTTGTGGACAGGTGTCAAGTCCTTCTGGAAAAGGAAATCGCCATCACCATAAAGCTTGTTAGCAGATGGAAGAATGAAGTGCTCTAGAATGAATCTTGCGGTAGGCTACAATGTTGACTTTGGCTTCATCTCAACTCCTCTGCTGTTGTTGGTCCACTTTGTTTTGATACCCAGACTCATTACAGACTGTAGAAACTTCACACTGGACTTCAGACATCTTGGATTCTGTGCCTCTTCACTCTTCCTCCAGACTCTAGGACCCTGATTTCACAAATGAAATGCAAAATTTACTTTCATCTAAAAAAGGGGGATTTTGGAACACTGAGCAACAGTCCAGTTCTCTTTCTCCTTAGCCCAGGAAAGAAGCTTCTGGTTCAGAACTGGCCTGATATTAGGAATGCAGCAGTTGTAGCTCCTTTGCTGGATCTGTGTGTTGTGGCTGATGCACTGACACCAGCCTCAGTCTAAGCTTGAGTCGACTTTTCTTAAAAATCCTCTCACGGCTATGGCCATCTCTTTTGTTTGTTGCACCACATTTCCCCTTCCAGGCAATGAAATAAGAGATTTACTGCATATACATTCTAGTTATCTAGTTATTCTAGATGTTTATATTGGAGCTGTAAGCCATACTGACCACAAGTAAAACAAATTTCAACTGAAATGTCACTTCACATGTAGTGAATATAAAATATGTGACAGTTTACCTTTAAATTCAATTAAATCAATTAAATTCTGAACAAAAATGAACTTTATAACGCCATGACTATGCACACAGTCATTAGCATTAACCCATATGATCAGTTTCATAGTATTACAGGAATTATAAGATTTAATGTATCTAGAGATTTGTGTCTGTGCACACAGTTGACATGCATGCATTGACTTTTTTTTGTATGTAAAAATGATTCCACATGTCGTGTTTAGGTTAGCTCAGATATGAGGTACTTTTAGTTCATGCCCCCACCTTTAAAAAATGTGTGCATGTGTCAACTTTACAATGTCAAGGTGAATGACGTTTATGACGCCTAGTGTCCCCAATTGTCCTAACACTAACCTTTAAAGCCCTGCTAGGACAAGCACAAGAGGATGTCAGGTTCTAGCATGAGAACACAAGCTACTTTTAGATTTCATTGTAATGTACTTTAATGAGCATCTGGGGCAATGTGCCAATGTGATCCTATTATGCAAATCTAACATGACTCTAACATGTCCTAATGCAGTAAGTTACAGCTTACCTGAACAGTCAGTGAAGAAACAGTAAGTATCAGGGGCTTGCTAATTACACACCAGCATGTGTCAGCAACATTGTCCTAACGCCATTACGGTAAACCCAACAAGTCGCAAGAGTTTTGAGCTCTGTCTGAACGGACGCAGAGTTCTCTCCAGAGTGCGCCGGCTCTCAGGATTTGGATCTATTGTTGTTCCAAGATCAGTGGACTTAATCCTCTACCTCGTTACGCAGTCGGGGGACAGCGAAGCCTTCTAGCGCCTGTGGACGTGCCTACACTGGTGAAAGACTTAAGCCAGTGCTGAAGGCTGACACACACACACACACACACACACACACACACACACACACACACACACACAAAGATCACCATGACTACCAGCAAACGAACGCCTGTGAAAGGCAAAAGCACTTTTTACAGCCTCACAAGTGCCTTTGCCCCATATGAGAGACGAAGAATTTGTGGAACAACTCAGAAAGGGTTGTTTTAGGTCAATATGATCAATAGCTGTTCCTAGACGTCTATTGAGACATAACTGCCAAGTTTCTCATCTTCATGTGTTTTTCTACATTCTGAATCAAGTACTGACCAAGCTACCAAACGCTGCTGGCATTAGCCATGCCTTAATATTTCAAAATAAAGGCGCTGTTAAAAGACAGTGATTGATTCTCTTTAACAAACCCAACTAACAAACCAAAATTCATAACCTCTAATCAACATCATGTGGATTATGTCAATTATTTCGATTGGTGTTGTCATGTGACTCCGCCCCATCCAATCTGCAACATGGAAGCAACATGGAGGAGAACTCAAACACAATATAACACATATTTCTCGAGTGTTATAAATGCAGTAAAAAGTATCCAACATCACCTGGACTCTCTGCTCTTGCAAAGTGCAATGAAAACAACAAATATACGTTTGAAATATCAGTAATTTCTGTCTCTCATTTTTGCATCCCTAGTATCAAGCCCTGCCAATGAACTCGATTTGTTTTAACTGTTCTACTATGATTTGCAGAACATTCAAGGTCAGTGTCAGAAGTACATCCAGAAGCAGTTACATGAAGGAGTAATTCTTTCAGGCGGTTAAATGGTTCAGTGCTCTTCTGGCGTGTACATGGGCAAGAAAAAATAAATGGCTATGACCTTGATTGTTAATTAGAGGCCTTGTCAGAGTGGAAAGCCGGGGCAGTGAGGCTGACCTGAGCTAACACTGGCAGCACATGGCTCCAGTCTCAAAAGCGTGAAGTACTTTAAAATTATGCATTCTTTAGGAAACTGACACTGCCACGGATAGCGAGGCCAGCCAAGCATGAGAACAAAAGGTGGGTCCTTGGCTGCACAGAAAAATGATACCGTTTCATAAAACAAATATAGTCGAAACATTTGTTCTCTTGCTGATCAGTTTTAAGGCCTTTGGAATAAGGCACTTATTTCTATATCCAAAAAGGGTTCTATATTTACATTGTCAGTCAAAAGGAGTTGCTCAGATGTTTATACAATGAAACTATTTTGGGTGGGTTTATCGCTCCGTTTTTGGAGGATAGCCACAAAATATAATTTGATATGCCAACAAGCTGATGCATATGCCAAGGCACTCATCACTTGCGTAAATCGCTCCTCATTACAGAGATAGAGCCCTATATTCTGCTCCAAGTGCACAGAGTTGTCCAATGGCATTACATTAGCAGCAGTTCTAAAAATGTTGTGGGTTGGATGCAATTCTTTCGCTTCCCGGCACTGGTAGCATTGTGAGACAAGAGGAGTCCTGACTAGTGGGTAGGAATTACAAATGTATAGAGCCCTGCTGGTGATGTCCCACATAAATAAAATTACATTGTGGCCATAGTTTGGCCATGAAGGTATGGGCCCAAGATCCTAAGTTGTTGCCACCACCTAGTAAGACCAGATCATGTTCCCAGACCTTACTAAGTTACTTGGTAACTTTTTTTACATTGCCAGCTTTTTTACATTGCCAGTTTTTTTTCTTTACTCTGTAGATTTCAAAGATGTGGGTTTTTAAGTGCCAGCATAATAGTAACAAGACAATAGGTCAAATAGTGCATTTGTACATGTCAAAATGTGTCTAGTCTCAGTTTTTCATCAATAGAATCTATGTTTGCTGTTTGTTAATACGAGGACCAGAGTTGTACTTATTGGTGCAATGACTAACTGACTTAGTCGACTACAATCGACGACCAAATTAGTTGGCAACTACTTTAATCACTGATGATGTCATCACACTAATTGGAATGGATCAGATGCACATGAACCACTGATTAATCACCAAACTTAACATTTTGGAATACATACTTTTTGCAAAAATAATTCCCTTGTTCAAGTGGAGAGCAGAGTTTTATTAGTGTGAGGTATGGTGAGGTCTCATGTGGACACAAATAAAAGTCACTAATACATATGTTGCAGTACATCTCATTGTCTCCCTTTTTTCCTTTTTGCTGATCACAAAAAATATGGAAAACTGATTACGGGGAAATTGATTTCGTTTTGTTACATTTTTTGGCTCCTATTTTGCACATTATCATTTAAAATTTTGCCAGAAGAGGAAAAAGATCATTTTATAAATATTTTCTATTAATAGGAAAGTTCAGTGACTAACCACTGAATACGTTATTTTATTGTCTTCATTGTTAGTTAGCAAATGCATAAAACAACTTTCAGCTAAATATAAAAGCTCATACATAAGATATGTAAAAGTTACTTGGTAAGTGAGCGTTTCATAATGTTTCAAAATCAATAGATTATTTGACTATTAAAATAGATGTTTGTTGCAGCCCTAGTTGTAATAGTGGAAACCCTTATGAGTCTGCAAAACAAAAAAAATAGTAAGAAACACAAGTTGTTAGGATTGGTAAAAAAATCAATGAATTTTGTGATAGACTGTCAGTGTATATCCAACTTAACAGTACATAAATTCAAAATCAGCAAACAGTAATTATTTGTCTATAATTGTATATCTGAACAGTGGCCAAATGGGTTCCTGCAAGCCTGAACTGCAGCGAGTTTGGGAGGAAATAGGGTGCAGTCTTCAAAAGGTCTTTAAAGGGTTCAAAAGAATTCACTGATTCTTAGAACCATCAAGCATTTCCTAAAGATCATAAACAGCTCCCAGCGGTGAGTGACTACACTCAGTAAGCACATGACCATTAAACGGTAGGCTTAATAAGCAAGTCAGATAGTCAGTAGACTTTGTTCACCATGTCTGTATACTTTTCAATCTATGATTAAACAGTGTAAACAGAAGGAGGATAAAACTTAATATTGCAGCCAATCTTTAGAAAAACTAAACTAAAGTAGAGAAAGTGCGAGGTTACAAACCAGAGAACAGACCAGAGCTCTCCACTTCCTTAACAGCTGCTGGTTTAAGCCACTCAAAGCCTATAAAGCCATTTTTAATTAAGAGATATCAACTAATCCACATTTCTCATTTCCAATGGCTATATAAATAACCCAGCAAATAAATGCCCTACCCAGTATAGTCTCATGTACACATGTACTGTACACAGAAGTTCATGTTCTAACGCATTTGACAAAATCTTATCAGGATACACATTAGATACTAGTCACATGAAATGACAAGGTGTAAACAGATGCTTCTTCACTGCTGTACTTCAACCATTTAAGGGAGTGAAAAAGGAAAGCTGGTGAGCAAAATACATGTGGACAGGCAGTGGTCAACAACACTGCTGCTCATACACAAAAGCACAAAGGACGCTTATTAAAGGGAATAAGAAAAGGGTGGTAGTTTAGCCACATTGGGCAAATACTTCCTTTAGTACTTTCATTTGAACAGTTCAACTGTATTGATTAATAAAATCATCTGGAGGGACATGGTCTTTTTTTTGCATAGAAACGGGAGAATAATGGCAGAACCGCCTGGAAGCATTTTCTTTTGGATAGAATTCTTCGACAAATCCCAAGGATAAATAATTTGTGACTTCAGTGTATGGAGCTACTGCAGTCTGGTTTACAGCTATGACGAATACAAACATCTGCATGGTGACAGTCTTATTTTAATCTATCCTGCCCAGTCTTCATATGTCCTAAACTACCAGACGATTTGTTTGGGTGTGGTGACAAAGAATAAACTCTGCATCTGGGTGAACAATGGACACTGATTCACCTTACCTTGAACCTACATGCCAGTTTGTAGATGTCAAGTCCCACTGTAAAAGTGGGCCATCATTGGAGCATCATCTTATTGGTGCACTGAAACCAGTACATGCTCTATGGCCCACCAAACGATTGGAAGAATAGCCAATCATATGTTAAAGCAAACCAGACAAACAAGGTAGAGACAATGACAAAGAGTTGAACAAGCAATAACTGTTGTGCAGCAGAAACAAACGTGTATGGTAACCAGTTTCGTTAACTGAAAAGAACAATCCTATTGTGGTATTTATTTTATGGGACACTTAAAGTAGTCAATCAGTCATAATAATTTTGGTGTTTAAAGTCTGTTGGTTTTTGTTTTGCTAATGTATGGCATGGTGCCATCTACAGAAATGGGCAAAGGAGAGACAAAATTATTATACCTTAATTTAGGTATGCAGTAGGCAAAATGCAAATTGGTAAAGTATAAGCATCCTTAGCTACGTTAGCCTCATAGTTCAATTATAAAGCAAAAGAAGCCACACATCCAAAAGATATATGACAAGTACAGTATAGCACTAATGTACCACCCCACCTCTTCCCCAACTCATCCAAAAAGTGTTAAATGGAGCAACATCATTCCAGAGAACACAATTCCACTGTTCCACAACTCAATGCTGAAGGATGCTTTTTACCCCTCTAGCCCACACCTGGGATTATGCAAGGTGCCAAAAGGTTCATGTTTATCTACTCCAGAATGTCCTATTCTACTGGAAAAACTCAGGGACTTTACAGGGACTATACAAGCTGTGTGTGCTATAGCACATCTATGTCAGCAATGGACGTAACTTAAAGTAGCTGAACGCATTCATTAGAAGGTTATGACTGATTGGTGTAGATCATGGCTCTCACTAAGAAGGGATGAGCAGTCCTAGACTGGCTTTCTCTCAGATACCAGAAGCTTGCTGTTCCGCTCTGTGGCTGGAGTATCTCTGCTAGTTAGAGCAGTGTGACAGAAAGCCCTTCGGGAGCTGGAAGGCAAAGGTGTGAAATGAGCCTTTATACTGAAGACATGATCCAATTTTCATGACCACGTTGCTGTGTGCAGGCCTACCCACAGAGGAGAGATAAAGAGGATTCTGCACCCCCTCAACTCTCTACCGGTGGCCTCATACAACCAGATTACACTGAATGCACATGTACACAGCATGAAACACACCATTACATTTCGGTCTGTGTGAGCTCCAGAGGGGTAGAGGACACATGCACTACAGTGCTTCCACCTATGCTGCTCAGTGAGAGACTAAATGGAACCTTCCATGTTGTGCTGTGATATTTTCTCACTGCAGCACTGCAGCCATGTGACTGACCAACGCCCAACAGAGAGAGAGAGAGTAAAAAATATCTAACAGTGCTAACTGCTGCTCTACACAGTAATTATGTCATAAGATAATATGAGAATAAGCAAATAAGAACACAACCAAAGTATTAAAGCACTTTCAATAAAGCTCTAAACGGTGAGGTCTTTGCCTTTATTTATTTTTTCTTACACACTTACACAATAGAAAACACTGTTCGGTTAGAATAGTTATAGATTGTTCTTTTCTATAACTGTAAAACAATACTATTAACATTAAACTCACCAGTAACAAAAAAGAAGTTCTTTTACTTTGGTGCTATAAAGCATTATAAAAAGCTCCTCAATAAAAGATACGTAGGGGCTTCAAGTGGCTCAGCGCTCTGCTTAACCTACACTTGAATGGGTGGAACTATAGGTAGGTTGTGACATCACTAAACATGGCTGATTTTATAGCTTAGTTTCCATATTTCAAATGCATGGAGTGAACAATATGTTTTGAACATACTGTTTACATTCTACATCAAACTCCTCTTTGTGTAAAAAAGATAAAGCTGTGAATTTATAGGCTATTTAAACCTCTATCAGGTCTATCAGGGGCAGCTGGTGCAAGTGTGTTGTCAGTGGTTTAAGTACACTGTTACAAATGGCCCCTGGCCAAAGGTATTTATCTAGTATGGGGTATCTAGTAAGGTCTGGAACATCATGACGTCTAACTTGCATTATGATTTAGTGAAATAACCTGTATATTGAAGTAGCCTAGTAGTTATATAAAAAGTCTGCGTAGTCAACAAGTGTATGTCAAATCAAATTACAAGTTCAATCACAATTTATTATATTTCAACAATAGTTATTGCCAGTTTTCACACTGAACAGGACAAATTATTAATAAATACTCTCAATTAATGTTCTTTCATTTCAAGTAAATTTTAAAAAAGGAGGATGCTTTAAAAATAAGTGTGATTAATAACTTAATTTTGACACTGCTGCTTTGAACTGCTGATTGGATAATGCAACAGCTCACTGAATCTGACCGAGACCTGGGACTCACCACTGTCTCAGCAGAGCATTTGAGACATACTGGTTTAGAACTGCCTGTGGGTAGAAGAAAGGTGCGAGTCTGGCCTATCTTTTTCATTCGGTTTCCGCACTCCATGTTTCTCTTTTTTGGAACACGCCATGTGAATTAACTTTCCTCTGACTCACTTTCTTGAGCACATATTTGATTGGCACAGTCACTTGTGATATTTACAACGCATGTGATTGGTGTAAGAGTTTCCTGGACCATAAAACTATATTGTGAAGGCAAAGAAATGAAGCTGGGGAAAAAAAAAACAGTCCTCCAATATTAAATATTTTTCATTCGTTTATTGGTTACAGGTCTAGGTTCGGATAAGACAGGGTCAGGGTCGGGAACATGTCTGGAAGGAACAGTACGTTGTCAAAAAAACATTTAAAACTATTTGCACATGGGGTTTTATCTGTTTGCTTGCTGCCTGTTTTCTTACCAACAGAAGTCCAAAGGACAAAGGAAGGGCAACAGGGCATAAAAAGACACACTGTGTTTCCACTGGCACTCCCTAAGGGCAGCAGTCCAAAGAACCCACTGTATATGATACTAATGTTACAAAAAAAAGCCTGACGTGCAATTAAAGGTTTACCACCTGTAACAACAATGCTTTTCAATCCTAATGGCAGTGGCATGCAAACACTCCATGTAAAACTTTTTGTTACTGTGAATAGTTAAGTGACCAAAAGATAAACGCCATTAAGTGCTCAATATGTTAATCAATATTAGTAAATGGAATACCATGCAAAAGTGAAGAATTCTCATGGAAAGAAATCTCCAACCCTTAACCACAGGGATGGACTGATCATGCTTGTGTTGCAGACAGGGAACATTTTACTAGGCATCAAGCGCAATATAGAATCTCATAGAACTATTTTTTGCAGGGAAGGGTAAAAGGGGTGAACGGGTAAAAATCCCTCAAACAAAGTAGAGGCTCTTAGCCAACTCTGGTTAAAAAAAAAAAAAAAAAAAGCATTTTAATTTACTAAATACATACCATGCAGGGTGCCCTAATTTGGCTTCATGCCCTTTCTATTTTTCTATGCTAGCAAGATCTCTTGCTTAAAACAAATATGTAATTTAACTGTTTGCCTTTTTGGGAATCAGGTTATCTTTAACTCGTTTAGCCATTCACAAAACCCATTTCAACCAGAGGTGTCCAAACTTTAGCATGGCACTGTACACCTCAAGCATTGTAATACATTATTCAACGAGCCTGGTTCAAATAATATGTTCAGAGTGTTTTGCCAGCACTGCATTATCTTGCAGTCAGTACATAAGCACAAGTAATAAGCAGATGGCTTGGGTATATAGGTTTGACATGGCTTGACATGAGCTGCACAGCTTAGTTCAACAAATGCAAATTTGTCATTGCTCTGGTCAAATCTAATTAGGTGACATGAGTGACATATGAGTAACATACAGGCAGTAATAAAAAGGAAAACTCTTTGGAAGCTGTACTGATACTTTTTACTGCACGAGTCCGACAAAGAAAACAAAAAACAACATTCCATTTCATTTTCCCCACAGCAAATTCCCAGAATGTCTTTTAACTGGCTAAAGCCGAGGCCTCTTAACCTCCTGTTAGTGATCATGACTGACTACAGCTGGTACATGGAAAGGGTTCTTTTGACAGCACCCATTGGACTGACCTCTACACTTTACAGTGGGAGCTCATAATCAGGATCTGAGAATGATGGTAACAGAATGGAATGTTTCATGAAAGCTATCTTGTAAACTTGTAACTTGTAACATAATTTGTCACAAATGTAAGTACAAGTTATTGGGAGGTGTAGTCTCTTTGCCAAGGTCCGCTGAGAGAAAACTGGTTCGGATGGTTAGGAACCACTCAATAACCACCAAGGCCTTTTCATTGCCGTAGATGGCTGACCAGATGACCACACAGACACAGAAAAAGACTTCTGGAGAAATGTTGTATGATCACATGAGACAAAGGTGGTGGTAGCAACTGAGGCTGTTCTGCCGCCAGTGGAACTGGTATATTAAACAAAGTGAATGGAATAATGAAGAATGTGGACTACCTCTGCAGTATAATCTCAAACCATTACACAGACAGTTAAAACTTGGACACAACTGGGTGTTTCAACAAAACAATTACCCAAAACATCAAAAGTGGTTGTGAATGAGATAAAGCAAACCAAAACTGAGGTTTCAGAACGGCCCTCCTAAGTCCTGACCTCAAAAATGTGGAATGTGCTTAAAAGTCAGGTCTTTGTAAGGTAACACAACATTTGTCAGGTAACACAACACACCAACACATTCATTTGAACCCTACCAATTCTGGCAGAAGTGGTCAAATATCTAACTAGAATATTACCAGAAGCTTGTTATAGGCTACCAAAAACAACAGGACAGAAAT
This sequence comes from Salminus brasiliensis, assembly GCF_030463535.1. NCBI lineage: Eukaryota > Metazoa > Chordata > Actinopteri > Characiformes > Bryconidae > Salminus > Salminus brasiliensis. The sequence goes on from NC_132879.1 coordinate 40,044,320, forward strand.
TACAAAAATGTAGCTAACAGTAGCCAAACAAAGAGAATTTCATCAGGTCACTCGCATCAGAATGGCTTATCCTAGATCAAATGGATCTGACAGAAGCCTAAATGTTCTCTCACTCTCTTACTCCCACTGGTGGGCCCCTTTTAACATTTTCATTTTGTTCAACACAAACCCAACAGGAAGTAGAAAGAAAGGACTGTGCTCTCTCACCATCACCTACAGAAAGGCCAGCAGTGCTAAAAATAGAAAACAATAAAGATCATTATATGACACCAAAGATAAGAATAGAGGAAACTCCCTGAATAGGACCACATCTGGTCTGGCCATTTCTTTCCAAGGCTGCAGCCAATCCTAGTTTCTGCTGCCATGTAAAACCCAACAGAATCAATGGCGTCCATGGAGATGGTCGTAAAACAATACCTCCAGTAGAACAATCTGTGTTAACACTGTTAGGGATACTACAGAAATTACATGCAGACTACTGGTATAAAGTTAAAACATATAAAACAACTAAAAACTACAAAATAATGTACATTTAAAAAAGATTTTAAGGAGTAAGTTCTTAGTTAATCACATTACATTTCTGTATGCATCAATATGCTTCAATTGCCATGGATCTAAAAAATGGCCGATGCACTGACAGCGAACACTAATGCATGGCAATGCATTAACATTACGGTCATCCATTTAAAAGTTTCACCAGAATTGTATTTTTGACAGAGCACAGGCTGGCATACCCATGCAATAGCTAATAGGAGACGATGTGGGGCAACAGGAAGAAAACAATCATGGTTGTCAGAAGGTCTTACAGTTGTTGTTTATGAGATTTCATCTTTGAATGAGTTTCCTGATCCTTAACAAACCAGCAATGCATATACATCCATTTTTATGCATGCCAAAAGTGACATAGGGTGATACAGCAATGTGTGCCGAGCTTTAATCCTCAATGAGTTCTAGCTCTAATCATCTAGTCACAGAAAAGCTTTTTTTTTTTAGCCATGGAGGTGAGCAGGAACTTGAGTATTACTCAGAAATAACATTTTATGTAATGAGCAATAATATATATATATATATATATATATATATATATATATATATATATATATATATATATATATATATATATATATATACACACACACACACACTTCAGGTTTTTCAGTTGAGAGCGTTGCATAATTCTCAGCAGACGTCTGTGCACACGAACGCATGGCTGTTTGTTTTGAGCCACGAGCAAAACTCACTCCCTGACACCATCTGCTCTCTGTGTAAACTGCAGATTAGGGCTGCTGCTCCTCAGCTAATACCCACAGTTCTTAGCCCCTCGGGTAACAAACCCATCGCTCTCTTGTTCCAACACTTCATTTATGCTTTAGCTCATTTAGCCTCTTATAACTTGCAAAATTTGTCATATAAGGCATCCTTTAGGCACAAACATATTAGGGTCATATTTGGGTCAGATATGGTTTCACAATGGACATAAAAAGGAGGACATTGTGTTCAACACGTATTAAGGTCATTACCAATCAGGACATGAGACTAGGGTTAGTGACAAGTATAGTTGTAACTTGTGCTGTGTCTAAAGCAGCTTTTCTTCCCCGAGTAACTTGGTGTGCTTCTATTCTTCAATCCAGTATTAACAGCAAAGGCAGAACTTCGAACACTTCTTACTTTTCAATTCTTACTCATTTAGAAGATCATACCAAGATAACAATATTAACATTTTTAGTATTTTTTCTCTTTTATTTTTATAAGTACTAGCCCTAAAAATAGCGTTTAACAGTACATGTCTTCATCCAGAACCTTGACAGTACAGACTTTACAGTTTGGTGCATGCATCTATAAAAAAAATACACAGAGGCCTATATGCATAGATTGATGACCGTAATGCTTATCTCAAGCTGACTGGCATCTGACTACGGTAAGTGCAAATGACACACCGGCTCTAGTAGACCTGCCTGCTTCTTTCAGTACAGTAAGGGTGCTGTCTTTTCTGCGGGAGGGTTGAGCTAATTTGTTTTTTTGTTTTTTGTATCATTACCCTATATTTAAAAAAAAATCCTATGCAAGAGTGTATGTTTATGGATAACATTTTACTGCTTGTACAAACTGCCTCAGGGAGAACTATCCAGCACCATGTTGAACAATTGCCTGACTGAATTTACAAAATAATAAATTAAGAGAAATCATTTGATGGGTTTTGTTGCTTTTCCCTGTTGTGTCTAATACAAACCCCCTCCTCCTCCTGCATCCAGCAGATCTGTGTTATAGTGATCGAGAGGAGTGCTCTGAAGGGCATCTTGTTTGTCAACAATAAAGCTGGGAACAACCAAAAATACTCCTGCAGAATACCGGGACTGCGGCCAAATGAAGATTTCACATGGAAACTGCACTCCCTGATGAGACACGCTCACATACAGCTGTGCTCTTGTGGTTTTGGTTTCATTGCCCTCGGCATCCACGTGGTGTTGGTGGTAGTGGGAGGCGTTCTTTGCCACTGATCTGAGACCGCTCTGGCTGTTTGTCTTACAGTGATTCATCTTGGGAGCTGATTATCCACTAAAAGCAAAGACTGTGCTGTTGCAGTCTTTAAAACATAAAAAAACTTTGGGCTTTGGACTTTAGGGCTCCTAAAAATTATTTTTTTAAGGGCCCACATATTAAAAAATGGTTTGTTTGTTTTTTTATAAAAGAACTTGATGAATTATGTAAACTATTATGTAACTATGAACTACTGCTGAACTATAATCAAAAAATAGTCAGTCAATCAAAATAAGAGAGTTCATTTACATGTATCAGTCATAAAGTAACAAAAAACGAATAGATAAAGAGAGAAGTTATATCCACGGTATGACTATGGTTGTTACATAAATCCATGCAAAAGTGAAACTTTAGGGAAGGATAATAAAATGTAAGAAATGCGCTCCTCAATCCACAGGATTCCGATTCACAGAATTCTTTACATTTTAAAAGGACATGATATACTGCAATGATGAACAACTACAGTGGAAATTCACAAGTTGTGTAGATTGCCTCCATATTTAACCTTCTTCCACTGGGACCCAACCTGCACATGACACCAATTACTGAGAGGACACCAGAGACATCATCTAATAGGCCTAAAGACTGTTAAAATTGTTAAGCCACTTAGGAGTACCCTATACTATTACAAATGTATCTCTAACACTTATGTGTGTATATATATATGTATATAAACCAATAGTGTTTGCTACAAGACCTTAAAATATAAAGACCGAAGTACAAAACTAACTTTAAATAGGCTACACTGACTGCTTAGTAAAGATGTGAGTGATATTTATGTTCATTATGCTTCCAAAAAACAAGTGATTTAACATAGCAGCACACTGACAGTGGGCTGCTAAGGCTTATTAAGTTGCTCATTACACATCTTGCAGGAAATCCATAAAGCACTTTCGTCTTTTCATTAGCAAGAAGAGGGAAAAGCTCTAAATGGTAGTGAGAGGTATCTTTGACTAAGACATATATAGACAAACACTGGAACATTTATATACATTGTAAACAAAAAAAAAAGACTACACAATCATTAAATAGAGAACAGACACCACATTGGGTGTACAGTACAGTGGGTGTACAACTGTACACGTGCATACCAATAGTAAGTTAACAGTTCTTAGCAATGTACGTAATTAAAATGTCTGTGGATATAAAGAGGCTTTAGCGAGACGCCGTGGTAAGTCACACAGACACAATGTAGGCTATTACTGACGCAGGACACGTTTCTCCCCTCTATCCATCTAAGATGAGAACTTATAGGCAGCAGCGTTCAAAACCACACCTGCTTAACGTGACAGACTGAGATTTGACAACCCCAGGAAAACATTTTACTTTGCCTAAGACAACAGAACCTAACCGATGACCAGTCCATTCCAAATACCAGCAAAAAGAGACCAATGATCGCAACCAACTACGAATGAAGACGAGAACGATTATTTTTCAGTTTCCCACCCCTTTTTATAAAACACCCCGGCTAGTGCACCTGTGATTGGCTGGTGCCCGTGAGCGTTAACTATTAGCCAAACACCGACTATTTGCGGGGTGCTCCTAGCCAATTGCAACAGAAGAAGGGCGGGACTTGTCAGAAAACAGGTGGGCAATGAGAAGTAGGCATTGGTTCTGCTATGGCAACCGATGAGCTAGTTACCATTAGGCAGGTGTGTGTGAGCCGTTCTCACCATTCAGCCGCTAGCAAACATTCACACAAACAATGAACTGCTCACATTTGTAAAAAAAAAATACAAAATCTAACCAAATCTTTTCATACGTCGCCTGTTAATCCCAACTAATGCAATAAAAAACATGAAGGTAGTTTTGCGATCATTTGGAGGAAAATGACCTCTATAGCCCTATGGCATGCTACACATAACAGAGATCTACCTACACATGTGTTGTTAACAAGACCCGTAACAGATTCACTTCCAGAGTAGTTAAAAACGCGTACTTACTACACGGACATGAAGCTATTTCTCAACTTGTCACTCCTGCATCATGGCGCAAAGAACTGTTAATTCATGGTTATAAACCAGTATGTTCGGTCATCGGTCAACGTCTCCGCGCCTTCCGGGGAAGTCGAAGCTTCTATTTAAGCAAGAAAATGTGTAGTAGTAGTAGTAAAAAAAAGGTCTGGTACAACGTGGCGATCACCGCTCGAGATGAGGAGCGAATGAGCTTGACTCTTTTGGGTTTCAGAGCTCTCCGTCTAACCTTTCCGCAAGGCGCGCCATTAACGCCCTCTAGAGGTGTATGAAACGCACACTCCATAGTTATTGACACCCTGGGCAAGCAAGTTTGTGTGGGTGTGTGTTGGGGGTGTATTTAAAAATAGCATTGTCAATGACCTAAACGGTACCCCTATGTTCCTTATATATACTACATCGGTTTTGCACTTATGTACAATACTATATGCCGTGGCTCTACTTCACTCTATCTATAATATGGGAAAAGTCAGAGAATCCATAAAAGGATGTGTGTAAAAGAATTTGGCCCACACCTATTACTATTGTTGTTGTTTTATTTGTGGATTTAACAAGGAGGGCACAACTGATGGCCCACTCTCAGGCCACCCAAATTATAATCTTTATTGTAAATGAATTGTTAAAGATGAACATTGAAAAATAAATCACTAGCGGACCACTTGGAAAATAATGAGCAAAAGCACCACAAGTGACAGACTCTGGTGTACCACCATCTTGCTATCTGAGTTCTGTCATAAACAGAACATTAATATTCATATGAGGAGCACTATTTGTGTAAAGATCACTGATGCAAAGCGTCATTCTATTGCAGTGCTTATAGTGCCCCCTAGTGATGAATCACGAGAGAGTGGGTGTTGATAGAATACAGAGACTGCTTCTGCCAGAATTAGTTAATCAGTCTTCCAGCAGGACAACACACACACAAACAATGGAATACAATCAAGCTTTTTAAATAGTAATTCTAGTTCATATTGAGTCACATTAATTCCTATTAATGACTTGCTGATTAAGGATTTTTGTGTTAGTGATTTAAGAGAGCCAGTAACATAAGAAGTAAAATAATGCAATCACAATGTTTATTGGAGTTCTGCAGGTCAAATACGTCACCTTACTCGTCCAAACATACCTCTAGCTTTGGCCAAATAACTCAATCTTTTCTGCAGGAGGTCGTTTCTTTTTTTAAGGTGGTCAGCTGCAAACCAAATCAATAGGCATTCTGCCTCCTAATGAATGCTCTGCAGTCCCTATTTTGCGTTTCATTTAAAATTAGCTAATTTTTTATTACTGATTATTATAATTACGCTTCGTAACAACACCTAAGATTCTCCTATAGTCAAACAAGGTATATTACTCTCAGATTTGGGCAAAAAGGGAAAAGTTGAATTAAGACTTTTGATAAAGATTTGATCACACTTTAACAATGGTATTTGGACAATTTCTAATAGAGAGATAGCAGTATCTTCACCAAGCAATTGCATAAGTCCCTTTTATCGTTTAATGCAAACACTGCTCCAACGTCCTAAAAAACACAGCATTCCTGTTACACCCCATGGCGCTAGGTGGCGCATGTCTAAACCTATGGTACATTTTGGGACTGCTGGTTTACACCTGTGTCTGGCTCTCTGGCTTTGTATATGGATGCATCTCAGTTGCTGTGTCTGAAACTGTGCCCTGTTCACTTTATAGTGCACTACTTTGTGGTTATGCCATTTTGTAGTGGTGTTCGAAAACGTAGTGCCAAATTTTTGGTGCACTCTAACAATCCCATAATGCACCACGCAGCTACTCTGTGGAAGACCGACGTTCAGATTGTTTGTTGGACACACTGTATTCTGTTCCGTGTTGCTTGGGAAACAAAACTGATTTGCCTGCAATCTAAACATGACCCACATTTGATCTTTTTTGTTATCTGTGACACAGACGTGTTATCTGTAAACAGCAAAAACACACTGAATCTGGGCTACTTTGGCTATGTTCAGACTGCAGGTAAATCAGATTTGTTTTCTCAAATCAGATCTGGTAATATTATTTTACTTAAGTTATTTGGAAATGATCGAATCACAGGACATCATAAACCTATCTGCTTGAATTGTTCGGGTAATGACGTAGGCACTAACAAAATTAACGGCTAATGATGAAGGCACTAAGTAAAACTGAGTGTGTGTATGTGGAAGTAGGAGGATTTGACATGGTTGTTGAAACTTTGAAATCCAATTTGAGCGACCAGACTGAAATGCATATGAACAAATCCGATTGAAATTGCATTTGCATGGAACAGAACTGCTGCATGAACCATTGCTTTGTCACTTTTATTTCGGATCTTCAGATATTGACAGTAATCTGTCTTTACAATATCTTTATGTGGTTAAAAACCTTAATGACAGATTGTCTTTAGCTGTGAAATAGAGTCAGACCCTAGTCTTTAAAAAGTATTTTCAGAGTAAAGTCTAGTCTAGTGTATGGTTAGCTAGCATAAAACACTTCAAAAAAATTTGTGTGCTAAGTTAGGCACATTGCTCTGCACTTAACATACACCTATGTGATGTCTTTCCTTCGTCAATCGTTAAAACAATGCGGAAATGTTCTGATTTGTCACCCGTGCTTCTGGAAATTCATCGATCTTGTCACATGACCTCAGTTTAACATTTCGGCCCTTCAGTGGTAGGTTAAGGTGGCAGTGTATTGCACCAACAAGTTCTCCGGCTGCTTACTGAAATGTTCCGTTCCACCTTAAATGGTTCATAATATACAAGAAGCAGAAGGTGACTTTAAGGTGTTGTTCATTTCTTTATAATAATATATTTACATTTATATCAGTGAATATATGAATCGACGTTAACTGTCAATACGCAATTAACACTATCAAAAAAAAAAAAACGGTTATTATCATAAAATGTACCACCAGGTTCATGATCTGATCTTGTCCACCTATCGGTTTCCCACACCGTTACCATGGTGGTGCCCATGCCGATCATTCTGCAATCCACAGTTCGCAGTTTTTAGCGCATTTAGCTACCTGAGATAAAACTGCATTAATATATAAATACATTTTTAATTAAAATAATTACAATAAAAATGTATATACATATTTACATTGGTTTAACCAAAGAATAGGCAACATGTGCAGGTATATATGGCGCAAACTAATATTTTCGTTGTGTGTTTTAGTCCTTAGCGAGTGCTCATCTATTGTAGACTGTACGGTAAGTGTTAAGCGGCCGCTCTCCTATTGAAGCGTTCATCTCACGTGTCCTGGTGAGGTCACTGCGCAGAACGGAAGAGGGTTTCGGGCTCTCCGGGTAAGGAAATAAACAAAAAAACATTGTACTGTAAATGGTAGATTTTGACATCGCATGTGGTTTGTCGTGATTGTATATAGATATTTACACGATATATACGACCTGACAACATTTAACTGTTACTGAGAACGCACGCAGACGAATACTGCCAGAATCTCTTGTCAAACACGTCCATGCTATCATGACAGTATCTGTATGCAGTCGCTACTGTTGCTCATAAACACGACACGAGTTGGACAGTGATTGTAGTGTCTTTGTTTAGATAAATGACAACTTGTATAAATTCTCGCACATGCGGAGTGAAGTTTATTATTCATTGTCAAGACACGCATTATTCCCGGGGGGGGGGGGGGGGGGGGGTATTGTTAGTGAAAGGTAAGCTTTCGTTTTCATTTCACTGAGCGAAAACTAGTAGTCCGTACCGCGAGAGAATTGGTTCACACACTCCTGCCTGCTTCCGTTAACCGTGTAGACTCGTTGCTTACTGAGTATCAGAGCCAGGGTAAACCGACATTGCTATATCACCGAGTTTATTCGTAGTTTATGTTGGCTGCAGTGGGAATTTCCCACATCCGTGACGTCACATCGAAACTCGAAGGTCCTTAGGTTCCTCAGTTTGAGCGTGATAATTTCTCACTTTTGTAAGCGGTAGCGTTACAATAACAAAAACACGCACTGTTATTAATATGTTTACTATAGCTGGGGAGATTGATGGATATGATAATGTTACCGATTCTGTCTTTACCCGTGTTAAAGTGAAGACTGTAGCAAAATGCTACCATTGATGAGTCTCCTGTATTTGATTGCCTTACTAAGATGTCTAGCAGGAGACAAAGATAAGTCTCGATAGCAATCTGCAAGTAGTCTGGCAGTCGCAGCAATAGTCACCATCACAACAAAATTCCAAGAATATGAGCACAATCTTTAATTTACATTTAATCAGATTATACTTTTATTTTTACTAGAGTGGATTTAAGAGGAAATAAATAGATTTTGAAAGTACATTTCAGCAAGTTACTTTTATCTTTTAAATATTGTTTTGTGTTTAATTCTGTTCTGTAGGTTCAGCTCCTGGACTGCTTTGTGGTTGCTTACACATCTTACGTTTGCATTATATTTTAGGTTAGAACAATCACAAATGAAGATGAACAGCATCTAACAGGCATTTTTTGGGAGAGTCTAAAACGCTTTACATGAAAAAGGCTTAACATGACTTAATGTACAACATAATGTAAACAATGACCTAGTTATACCAAATGTCTTGCAATTACTATTTATATTTCTCTCTACTGCTAAATGGAAGAACCCATTTTTACATTAACCATTTTCCCGTTAGGAAAAGGGTTGTATTTTTAATCAGCTTTACCGTATTTAGCTATTTCCCAAAACCAGTTTAACTCGTACTTAACCATTACTTTGTAGTATTATTTAATCAGCTACCTAACTACACCATCATGAACAAAAACATTTGTTTGGTGTTCCGTACCATAGATTAGTGTGGAGAATCTAGAATGTACTATCATTCGTTCACTCTGGTTCATTTTGTTTTGTTCATTTGTTCTTTTTCTTGGAATTTTGCCTTTAACCCATTCTTGCATTGATCAAACACACACACACACACACACAGTGACAGTGAGCACATATGCCTGGAATGGTAGGTAGGGTGAAGGCCCTCTCATTAATAGCCCTGTGCTCTAACCATTAACCTTTAATATGGTTTTTAATTTAGTATACAAAATATAAACAAAGATACTGCAATTACACATCAGAATGTACCCAGTATGCGAATGTGAACTGTAGTTATGTTATAGGAACTGCATATTATGCACAATTGGAATTAGGAATTAGGCACATCCTTCCATTTTAAACAGCCATATAAACATAAACAGTAACAGTAACTGTAACAGTAACTGTAAATATTTGTCTGTTCTGAAATAAAATGCCACATTTTATGCTCCTAGGTTGTTGTTTAAGTACTTTAAGCCACGTTAAGTGTTTTTGACTCTTCCCATAAAAAATAAAATAAAATAAAAATCATAGATGCTGGATAGTAGCAACATTTACTTCTCCTTGAGTGTTTGTTCATTGAAATACCAAGACTTACTTGTACTTACATACTTTAGAACATGTTTAGGCCACTATACCCACTAATGACTTTAATAATTATGTTATTTTTCTACAGACACCCTTGAAGCCATCATGCAGAGTACAACTAACTACCTGTGGCTGATCTCAGACCTGCTGGGGCAAGGTGCCACAGCCAATGTGTACCGCGGTAGGCACAAGGTAGGCACAGACCGGATCATGTGCTTTTGTACACCATGTACACACAAACAGGATTTGTGATAATCTAGCCTACTGTGGTTTGTGTGGCGTACAGCTGCTGAATGTGGTAATGACAGTAGAGTTTGTATGTTTCAAACCCGATTTAGAACACAAGAAAACCGCAAGCATGTGTTCCTTAGCAACATCCAATCCGTGTCTTTATACAAGATCCAGCTTGTAGAGATAAGCAAAGTAGGTGACACACTGTACACATTACATTTATATTTTTACAGCCTTCAGCAGACACTCTGATCCAGAGTGACCTACATAAGTAGTCATTTACTCAGAGTATCCAAAGCTGCTATTGATAGACTGCAAACTTTTGAGCTCTGACACGCAGCACAGGAACCCTAATGCAACCAATTGGAGGCAATACACAGTTCCCAAATTCTCAATTCCCAAAACATGAATATAGAGATCACTAGACTGTGCAACACCTGTGGCGAAGAACGAAGCATTGTGCAGTTTTATTAGACATTAGTGCATTCTCAAAAGATGTCAAAGGAGATAGTTCTTTGGTTGACATTTGAAAATAACCAAAAAAAAGTCATTCGGCTGTTTGGACACTCAAAGGAAGTTTGTTCCATTACCTTGGTGTCAGGACAGAGAATAATCTGGGTGCTTCATCTTTCATGGGTCCTGAGAGATGTTCTGTCAAGTCGATCCCTACTTGAAGCATGAAGAGCTCTTAGTATGGATTGGGTTTTGACCGTTGCCCTCAGGCATGGTGGAGCTTGACCATTTTAAGCTTTGTAGGCTAGGTTTGCAACATAATAGAGAAAGATAAGTGGTCATCAACAACTACACCAAGGCTATGTGCTTCAGTCAATGGAGAGATCAGTGTGAAGACTTGTAGCTTATGGAATGTAGAGCAGTTTTGTTTTGCTTGTGTTGAGCTTTAGGTGAAGACATGCCATCCACAATGAAATTTCAGTTAGGCCTGCTAAGATCTGAGCCGGGACTGTGTGCCAGAAAGAGTAAAAGAAAGGATGAGTTAAGTCAGCACATCAATGGTAGGAAAGCCACGTAAGGAAACTTCATCTCGCAGTAAGCGGGTGTACAGGAGAACAGGAGGCTGTAACACTACTTATCAGCATGTAGAGCCTTGCAGAATTAAGCCCTATTTGGAGGGGATTAGTTTTACAATGGAAAATTGGGTAATGTAATTAATACAAATGAATAAATAAAAACGGTAAACGGTAAATATTTCATCACATCCTGCGAGTTTTTGCTGGTTTCTTAAGTATGGAAAAGGCACTAAACTGTCAGGTGAATTCATTTTGCGTGATGGGGATGCATAGAATACAGGAGTCAATTCTATCTCTGTGATTTATACAGACATTTCTTATTTGTCATATAAAGGAAATGAACATGAATCCTATACAGTCATTGGCTCATCTATGGCCTCATTCTTTATTTGTCTTTCAAGTCTATCAAGATATATATTTTCTTTAAGATTTGAAGATTTTGATTAAAATGCTTACAGTTTTCTAAGTACATCGGTATTCATTGTCTACACAATTCATCAAGTAATTTGTTCTTTTTTTAGGCTAAACAAAAGCAAAAACCTGTGTGTCACTGTTGTGGTAATAATTAGCACCAAGCATTTAGCACACAAATACATTAATACATGTTAAATATTTTTATTTTGTGTTTTATAGTAAATTCTTTAGTAAAGTGAACTGAATGTTACTCTTTCTAGCTTAATTCCAAACTGTTCAGTCTATGTAAATAAAACCTCTGACTTCATATTCAGTTTTACTTCACTTACACCCAGCAAATGTTCAGTTTTTACTTCCTATACATGCGATTTGTAATTACAAACAGTCATAAATTCTTAAGATGCTACTAAAGTGGCTTTAGCAGTTTGAGGGCTAATATCGCTACCTGTGTGGAGAATGTTTAGACTGTTTCTGTATATTGACTGGTGGATTAAAATTGCAAGCTAAGCTGATTTATTAAGAATGCAATGATTTGAATGGCATAATTGTGTCAGGTTGTGTCAAGTTTTCAACAGTAAACTACAAAAATAAGTAAATGAGTACAGTAGTGCACATACATTACAGAAGAATACATTATCTGGGCATTCTTATTGTTCAGAACTGTGCACAATACTGTAAACTGTTTTATGTATAACATGCTTCTAACTTTTTTACAAGCACACAGCTTGCTATGAACAATAATCTGATATAATCTTTTTTTAAATAGCCTCTGCAAAAGACATGCTAATCTGTCCTCATAGGCAGACTAGCTCACAGACTGTGCACAACAGACATGCATTTCATTTGTGGTACTGCTGTGTCATGTGGTCCTTGGCACATGTAAACCAACAGTAGTGACATATACTGAAGGGGGATTTCCACAGAGAAGTGGTCTGGTAGGATATCCTCTTGATGCACATATATGCAACAGTGAGGGCAAGCTGAAAGCTTCTCATGGCCTGCATAATGATCTAAGCTGTTGGACATGTGTAGCAGTATGAAGAAGGTTTAATTTTAGGGCTGTGCAGCCAAAAAGGATCTAGCATTATCTTGAATAAAAAAAAAAACTGTTGTGTTGTTGCAGCTCAAATCATTTCTGCATGTCATTATTCGTGTATGGTCTAATCTGATAAAATGAATGCACAAAATCCAATGGCCATTTTTTTCACTTATCAATTCATCTTTCCCATATCTGTACGATTAAACACGCGAATAGTATGTATGAAATGGATGTGCTTTCTTTTTTACATGCACACTAGTTCACAAACACTAAGACATAGCATTACATATACAGGGATATTACACTGTGTACATTACCTTTACATTATGTCATCAGGAAGAGCTGCAGAATCCTTTTTTTTTTTTTTGGCTCACTCTTGAAACATGTAAAGCATATGTTAATGAGGTTGACATACACAGAAGCTATTTCATTAGCTGCAGTAATTATTTTTCTCACTTTGACTTGTACAGCGTCAAGGGCCTTTTTTCTAAAGATGATTAAATACTACAGTAGGGTTGGGTGACCTGGTTAACATTTGTATTACAATATATTGAGAGACAGTTTCAAAATGTGATATTTACTGTGATATATTTTTGTCATGCAGACAAAATGCATCAGTAGCATTAGATCCTTAAAAACTGCAAACCAGAGACTGTCCCATAATGAGAACAGTCATTTATATTCAAAATCTGCTGCACCTCATCTAATCTAATCATCTAATATAATGCATAAAACATATTGCCCACTCTGATACTATAACACAGAGGATATTTAGAAACACTGTGATCCTAAATATCAGTTTAGTCGTTACAGACATCAATTTGTATATTACCAATTATATCTCCCATATGTACTACTCATTTGGTGGTTGAATATAGGGCATAGGGTACAATCTCTAGGTTCTGTGTATTTTGTAAAACATTTGTTTTATTTGCTCAAATTTAAAAAGCAGTGCATTTCAGTATTGCCAACTTAACAACTATGTTGCCTGATTTAATGTCTATTTTGTCAACTTTGGTAGCTTTTAAAAATAGCTCCAAGCGACAGTTGTTGCACTTTCTGTAAGAGCTGCTTTCTGTAAATGGTGACCAAAACTGCCCTGTGAGTGAGAGGCACACCTTTCTCTCTGCATCTACTCTGTGCAAACAGTGTTGCCAAGGTCCAGTCACTGATCTGTAGTGTTTTCTACTCCTTTGTTTTAATTTTAACAATTTAATTTGATTTAATGCAGTTTTTGTCATCACTGGTTAATTGCTCAGTATCACACAGAGATTTACTTCTTTCCTGTTGCTAAACTTCTAAACATTGTACTTTATTCCAGCAGACAAGGCAGATGAAACTTAATTAATGTTATATTCAGGGAAGGAAGTGGGAAATTAGCTAATTAGTCATGTGTGGAGCAGGCTTTAATTACTTTCCAATAAAAGTTGTTGACAACAGTAGACCATTTTGTTATAGCTGTATGAGTGGACAGAATAATCAGAATTTCTTATTTTTAGTCGTATAATTCCATTATTTACCAGACTTTACATCATACATATTATCCTGTCAGTAGTTTAGCTCCTCTAATATTGTAGTCTCTCCCTTTTATTCCTTTCCTTTCCTAAAAGCTATTGTTTTTTTGTTGCAGCTTGTAGTGTTTTCCTAGTTATGCTGCATAGTGCTATTCAGTATAATTTGCTGAAGGCATCCTCCAGTGCCGAAGTTACTGATATTACTATTACATTAATGCATTAATAGCATGGCAGTGGCTGGAAACAATGTCTCCAACTTTGACTCAGCCCTTGAAAATGGTGATGCTGAAAAATCTGTGATTTTAATTTAACATGTTAACCCTACAGTCTACCCTACTGTGTATCAGGGGTAGCTAAATGTTCAAGTGAAATACTGAATTAGATCAAAGATCTTTACCCCACCACTTGTCTCTCCCTTTCTCCCCCTGCAGAAGACAGGTGACCTCTATGCCGTCAAAGTGTTCAACAACCTAAGCTTTTTGCGACCTCTGGATGTGCAGATGAGAGAGTTTGAGGTGCTGAAAAAGCTCAACCACAAGAACATTGTCAAACTCTTCGCCGTGGAGGAGGAGGTAGAGTATTTGAGTGGAATGGTCAGCCAAGTAAGCCACTATGTTTTTCACACTAGGAAAAAATAAGTATTCTGCCATTAGACTCACCATAATTATCACCCAAAGTGCAGGTCATGAGAGATGTATTATTTTTTTATAGCAGTTGAGATAAAGCAACTAAACATTATGGTATTATGCATTACATTGTAATAAATATAATTTCACAAAATATAAAACATTTTTGATGATAATCATAATGTTGCTAAGAAATGTCTTGTTTGTAAAGCTTATGGACCCTTTTCACATGCCATTGCTGTGAAAATAGAAATAGGAAATAGTGACTGAACAGGTAAAATCACACCCGGTTAGCATATCTATATGTGGAGCATCTTTAGAAACTAATCAATTCTTTGCTGCAGTACTAATGAATGGAGACGCACAGTCTATGTTTATGTTTACATCCTCTTTGATGTTGAAGTTATTCCATGAGAAACGGCAGGGCTTGAACCCTCTGAGCATGAATCGAACTGAAGGACTCTTAAGAGACATCACTTATTGCAAAGTGACGGCTGCAGCCATGAAAGACTACCTGGCTACCTGGTCATGTGTGCTACCATGCTGTATCTTTATAGGTAGCGCTGCCTTCAGAAACAGGCAGGATATTTGGATAGCCTAAATCACTGTGTCGGAGGGCAAAGATAAGTTAACAGAACTGTTAAGAAATCGTTTGTAGTTTTAGTTTATTTGGTTTACAGTGTGCACTTTTGTAACACACAAGCAAGTGAGCACTGAGCAACACAGCAAGAATGCTTTTAAGCAGGACTGCATCATTTATTTTGGTTCAACCTGAAACCATTGGAAGCAAGAACATGGAAATGTGGAAAGGATCCATTTCCAACAACTTCTTAAGACTGTTTATTATTTGTTGGACAGTTAATCATGAGCCTTTTCAAAATAATTGGTTATACACTTGTAACAAAGTATTGTGTAAATTAAAACAGAAGTGGTCTTGGCTGATATTTTGCAGCAGTGTAACATGTTAATGTAGTAAATATGTATGTAGTAAGTATGTAGTAAGTATGAATGCTATGAAGTAATGTCAGATCTGAAAACATGTTTTTATTTTATGAGGCGCAGAGTAATTCATACTCAATTCAGACTCAATTCAGACCTGCTTTTTCAAAGAGTCACACAATTTGTTGATGTGTTGTTATTCCTGGCAGTCAAACTCTCGTCACAAGGTGCTGGTAATGGAATACTGTCCGTATGGCAGTCTGTACACAGTTTTGGAGGAACCCTCAAATGCTTACGGACTGCCTGAAGACGAATTTCTGATTGTGCTACAGGATGTCGGTAACTATTACCTCAACTCAGAAGATTGTTTTGTCTTGTTTATTTTAGTATGTGTGCTAAGAACAAAATTTAAAAGCAAAAGTTCACAGATGTTTACAGAACATCAAACAGAAACAAAATATGTCTGTGCCTTCTCCAGACTCTGTATTAATCTGTATTAATGCTCATAATTATTAGAAACAACCTTTCAAATATGTCAGTTAATCAGCTGAACCAGGCTTAAACCAAGCATTTAAAAACATTATAGAAAAGGTCAATAAATTGGCTTGCTGGTATATTTACAATCACATGGGGTGGATCTTTATGCTTGACTGCAACATACCAACATACCATGAAAATGAGGGAAAAGTGCAATAGCACCACTTTTCACGCAAGCAGTAAAACACACAAACAGTTCTTGTGTTTGTAAATGTATGTAAGTGTTATTCCTTTTAACATGATGGTAAATCCCGTGGTGTGGTTTATCTGGCCTAATGTTGTATGAGAAGACTCTTATTATCATTCTTTTATTTTGGTCTTACCTGTTGAAAAGTGGATCGGT
Organism: Salminus brasiliensis; assembly: GCF_030463535.1. NCBI lineage: Eukaryota > Metazoa > Chordata > Actinopteri > Characiformes > Bryconidae > Salminus > Salminus brasiliensis. The sequence goes on from NC_132879.1 coordinate 40,060,895, forward strand.
CATATACAACGATGGGGCAGAAAAAAATGAATTTCTGTTCAAAGTAAACCAAAATGAATAAAGTTTTTTTTTTCTAATCCATGATTTTGGGAACATGAGCTAGAACCATAATTGGTGAATCACATTGTAAAATACAATGAGGTTGTGGTCTTTTTTTATTTTGTTCTCTGTTAAATATTTTGTTTATTTTCATCTATTTGGCATTCTGCTAACATAACCATAACGTGATCTCTGTGCTGTCATGTTCACAGTGGCTGGAATGAACCACCTGCGGGAGTACGGAATAGTGCACAGGGACATTAAGCCGGGGAACATCATGCGTGTGATAGGTGAAGATGGATGCTCAGTCTACAAGCTGACAGATTTCGGGGCAGCGCGAGAGTTGGAAGATGATGAACAGTTTGTGTCGCTTTATGGTACAGAGGAATATCTGGTAAGTGATAAACTCTGCTTCTTCTAATTATTAATGCTGCAGGTATGGTACCTGTGGGTGTGGTTTCTGTTTTGTTTCGTTTCTACAGTGACACTAATGTGTGTTCCATAAATTTTCATGGGGTCTTTTGTGCACAGACTACAACATTATGAGCCTGAATCGGACAGGCAGTAAGATCAAATACAGGAAATATCCATTAATTAAACCAGTGACTAATGTTAATGCCATGGACTAATGATATGTTGTGGACTACTGATTATTCTAGACATGTAGAGGATGTTGGATCTGAGATCCTGGTATATAAATGAGGGCAGTTCACAGCATTATTGGTAGGAGGGATATGATAATAGAATATTCAATAATGAATTGCATTGTAAAATGTATATGTTTGAATGTAATCCCTTGAATTTAGTGTGTGTGTGTGTGTGTGTGTGTGTGTGTGTGTGTGTGTGTGTGTGTGTGTGTGTGAAATAGCACCCAGACATGTACGAGCGGGCAGTACTGAGAAAAGATCACCAGAAAAAGTATGGTGCCACAGTAGACCTGTGGAGCATCGGCGTCACATTCTACCATGCGGCCACAGGCAGCCTGCCCTTTAGACCTTTTGAAGGACCACGCAGGAACAAAGAAGTCATGTAAGGCCTCTACATGTGATTAGCACAAAATAGGTAAGGTAAAGTACTTCTGGCCCAAATGTCAGAGAAGTGGGCTTGTGATTGGAAAGTCACTGGTTCGATTCCCTGGCCCACCAGGAACTGGGGGGGGGATGGGTGCAGCGAAGGAACAGCACTTTCTGTTCCCCTTAAAATCACGACTTTGGTGCCCTTGAGCAAGCCACCAAACTGCAAGGTTGTTGGCCACTGCTCTGTGTGTGTGTGTGTGTGTGTGCACTCGCTGCCCCTAATTACTGCTGTGTGTGTTCACTGCCACTTAGCATTAGTAATTAGCAGAGGCTAAATTACTTGTACTGCTGTTCAATAGAGTGTGATGTTAATCTTGAGGTGAGGTCAAACTGCATATCTCATGAATTTATTTATTTATGACTGATGTAATATATATGTATATCACAGGTATAAGATTATTACAGAGAAGCCATCGGGGGCCATTTCAGGACACCAGAAGTTTGAGAATGGCAAGATCGAGTGGAGCACAGAGATGCCAGTGTCCTGCAGCCTCTCCAAGTATAAATGTTCTTCCTTTCAATCTGTGCTGTGCTTTGGTGTAAAGAAAAAAAGAAACCTTGAGAATTATTGAGGGAAGGTCCTGTTTTACACTGTCCTGTAGTCTAAGGTTTTATTGTACAGCAGAGACAGGAGCATTAAATATTTCCTCTCCAACTGATTCAGAGGCCTACAGAGTTTGCTAACTCCAGTGCTGGCAAACATATTGGAAGCAGACCAAGAAAAATGCTGGGGCTTCGACCAGTTCTTTGCTGAGACCAGCGACATACTGCACCGCACTGTGGTCTACGTCTTCAGTCTGCAGCAAGCTACATTACATCATGTCTACATTCACACATACAACACGTGAGTATGCTGCTTAAATTAATATTTAGAATTAGATTTATTGGCCAAGTGTGTTCACACAAGGATTTTGTTTCTGGTTGTTAGTTTCTCTCACAATATACAACTAATATACAACCACTCTACATATAATTTACAGACAATACACAATATAGAGAGAACAATAGTATACACAGTGTACATAGACTATACAAGGATGTACGAGGACATTTCTACACAGGAATGTATAGAATAAATTGAATACAAATGTATTAAACACATTTGTCCCAGTCTAAAAAGGACAGGTAGACAAGGCCACAACTGCTATCTCACCTATGCAGTCGCCTGCTAGTGGGGAAAAATAAGCCTTTCAAACACAACAACACAAGTGTGCTCATGGACGTACATCTCTCGAGCACTTCCTCTTTAAATCAGATCACTTGTGAATTGTACCTCTCACATTATCAGAAGAGGATTTTTCTAATTTTAATTTTCTAGGATTTTCCAGGATCTGTTTCCATTAGACCTGGTCTACCAGTGGGATTCAAATGTTCAGCATGTATCTTGTTGCTTTATTTCTCGTCATTACTTGAGTGTATACATAACCCTAAAACACTGAACTGATAACTGTCACAAGTTTGCTTTTCAGACCAGTTGAGCACAGCTGTCCTTTTCGTTAGTGCTACGTGTGTTTTAAGGAAGCATGCTCAAAATACATTGCTGTCTGTTTCTGGTTCTAGTAACTTGCTAAAAACCATCACAGAAATGTTCAGCTTTGCCGTTCACAGTTGTAATAATTTGGTCTTATCCTGTCATCTGATTTCAGTGCAACATTTTTGCCATTAGATCTAAAGTAAGTGATTTATGACATGATAAAAACAGCTTTTTATTGACCAGCATCTTTTCTTATTCGCCATTTTTATTCTTAAATGGTGCAGATGTTCCAGGTACCTGGAGTACCATTTTAAGAAAGAACTTTAAATCCATTAATTTTTTCATGTGTAATGGTCACATTCTAGAGCCATTGCTTCATCTGAGCTAAAGGAACTCCTGTATGTATCATGAAGCATACGCATGTTTATTTGAGACAACTTGACGCAGTGGGGGAACTGTGTACATTTAATGCTTCTTCAAATTCAATATTTCTTTAATGACAGCAATACTCAAGAAGTTGAAAAAACCCTTGAAAAAAGACATTAAAAGACATTATTCAATGTTTCTTCTGAAATCAATAGTACAGGCATAGTTTGTTCTGTCTTTTGTTCCGTAACAGTCTGCTTTTCTTGGAATACTCTAAAGTAGAAAAAGTAAGGTTTCACATCGAGAAACTGTTCATATTGTGACCCAGATCATGTTCCTCCTTATTCCAGAGCTACGCTTTTTCAAGAGTTGCTCTTCAGACGAACCAACATCTGCCCTCCCAACCAGGAGCTACTGTACGAGGGCAGACGTCTGATCCTGGACCCCAATCGGCAGGCACAGACATTCCCCCGCACCACCAGGGACAATCCCATTATGCTGCTCAGCAGAGAACTGGTCACCACTGTCGGACTCATCTTTGAAGACCGTGAGACTCTTTCATTTTGCCTCAGGGCATCATATATCAGTAGCTTTTCAGAATGTTTTTTTTATTATTATAATGGAATAGATGCTGTCACTATGACCAGAGGATGGCTGGTTTGAATCACGGTTAGCTGCAAGCCATTGGAAGCCAGGTTTCTGAGAGAGCACAAATGGCCTTGCTCTCTCCAGGGTGGGTAGATGGCATGTTCTCCCCACATCACTTCCCAGCAATGCTGACCGGCACTGGCGTCCACTGGCAGCGGTAGTCCACGTAGTTTGGAAAAATAGGTGATGGCTGGCTGTGCACATGTTGGAGGAGGCGTTTGTGGTCTTTACCCTCCTGTACATATGATGGGGGAGAATATGTATGGGTTGGGTGATTTAGCAATCCAAATAGGGGAGAGCATGGGTAAAAATAAAAGTTTCAAGTAAAAAGATATTGTAATGTCTGATGTCTGTTAGCCTTTGCGGTAAAACTGGGGACCCAGCTCTTTCCTCTGAGTGTGTCGTGAGGCGGTGGCTGACTTTGCATGTAGTGTCGGGAGCATTGCTAATGCTGAAGGAAACTATGAATGGTCGGGTAAATTGGCAGTACAAAATTCAACAAACAATTGAACAAAACGTGTATGCGTCTATAAATATTTGACAAACACCATACCTGTCAGTGTTTCATCAAAGCATTCATGTTTTCTGGCCGTTCAAACCTATAGCACTTAGTCATTTTAGTGGCAACTATATAACAATTAGTCATATCTAATCTCTAAAGTGTGCTTTTGAGCTCAAATCAACCAGCATTGCATGTCGACCCCATACATATACTGTAAATAGATGTACTTCATTGTAAAATGCAACAATTGCTGTTCTATAATTAGGACATTTGTCTCTGCAGCAAGCCCTCCCAAAGTACAGCCACGATATGACCTGGACCTGGATGCCAGCTATGCTAAGGTAAGAAAAGAATAAATAAGACAGCATTGTTGCAAGTTTAATGAAACTAGATCAGAGAACTTATTTTCCATTTTAAGTTTTTTAATTTCAAGGGTTTTGGTTCATTATCAAACTCATAAACACTGCATAAGGCGATAGCAAACTGGGCCCGTTTCATGAGTCATCTGGCCTGTGTGAAACAACAGGCAGGGAGCTCTCAATACCTTAATTAAAACCTAGACACAAAGGCTGCAGTTCCAAGAACATTTGAACATCTGACGCAGAAGCTCTGTAGTGTGTCTTGGTATTCACAAGTGCATCAGTTATGTAAGCTCAGTTAACCAGATCGATTTGATGGATTTGATATTAGAATAGCTCATGAATTTTCATGCAAACTCTTAAAGGGCCCTTTGTTTTTACCGCATAGAAAGTAGTTTACTAGAAAGACTGACAAAACTGTTTGTTAAAGAATATAAAAGGCTGAACAGAGTTAAGAAAAAGGTTTAATTTTAATTTTTCATTTTTTTATATAATTATGGATTGCTATGTTGTTTAGTCATTTCATGAATAAAAAAGCCATTTTAATGCAGTGCTGGTCATTTAATTGAAAAAGACAGGAGGTGTAATGCAATGTTGTAATGTTCACAGTAACTATTACAGTAATGTGCCAACTTAATTTTGACCATCATCTTCTTCAGACATTCGCAGGTGATGTGGGCCACCTGTGGAAAACCTCAGAGTTGTTACTGGTCTATCAAGAGCTGGTGAGAAAAGGAGTAAGGGGTCTCATGTAAGTCCTAAGAGTTCCAACTGACAACATGCTCGTTCATCAATCTGACATACAGTTAAAACCAGTAGTTTACATACACTATATAAAAAGACAAATATGCATTTTTTTTCTCACTGTCTGACATTAGAATAAAAGGTAGATAAATTAGGTCCATAGGATTACCAAAATTAGTAAATTTACAAAAAGTATTGGATATCCTTTCACAAGCTTCTCACAATAGTTGGCAGGAATTTTGGCCCATTCCTACTGACAGAACTGGTGTAACCGAGTCATGCTTGTAGGCCGCCTTGCTCGCACATGCCTTTTCAGCTTTGCCCATAAATTTTCAATAGGATTGAGATCAGGACTTTGTGGCGGCGACTCCAGAACATGGACTTCATTATCCTTAAGCCACTTTAACCTTTTGTAACTTTGTGGTCATTGTCTATTTGGAACACCCATTTGCGCCCAAGCTTTAACTTCCTAGCTGATGTCTTGAGATGTTGCTTCAGTATTTCCACATAATGTTGTTTTCTCATGATGCCATCTATTTTGTGAAGTGCACCATTCCCTCCTGCTGCAAAACAACCCCACAACATAAAAAGGTGCACGTATTTGTCACTGTACAGTGTGCACTGTACAGCGAAATGTGTCCTCCGCATTTAACCCATCTGGTAGTGAACACACACATACATGTGTTAGGGGCAGTGAGTACACACACACCCAGAGCGGTGGGCAGCCAACTCCAGTGCCCGGGGAGCAGAGAGGGTAAAGGGCCTTGCTCAAGGACCCAACAGTGGCAGCTTGCCGAGCCCGGGAATCGAACCCACAACCCTGTTATCGATATCCCGGCGCTCTAACCGCTGAGCCACCACTGCCCCACATGACGCTGCCACCCCCGTGTTTTACAGTTGGGATGGTGTTCTCAGGCTTGCAAGCTTCCCCCTTTTTTCCTCCAAATGTAACAATGGTCGTTATGGCCAAACAGTTAAATTTTAGTTTTATCAGACCACAGGACATGTCTCCGAAAATTAAGGTCTTTGTCCGTGTGTGCATTTGCAAACGAAAGAAATCAGCCAAGATATCAGGAAGAGAATTGTGGCCTTTCACAAGTCTGGCTCATCCTTTGGTCATCCTTCAGATGCCTGAAGGTGCCTCATTCATCTGTACAAACAATTATACGCAAGTACAAACAAGCTGGGAATGTCCAGCCATCATACCGCTCAGGAAGGAGACAGGTTCTGTATCCCAGAGATGAACGTTCTTTGGTCCAAAGTGTGCATCAACCCAAGAACAAAAGCAAAAGACCCTGTGAAGATTCTGACTGAAGCTGGTAAAGACACTACATCATCATATGGGCTGTCCCAAATTGTTTAAAGGCATAGTAATCTTAGTGTATTTAAACTTTTGACTTTAAAGAAAGTAATAAACATTGCCTTTAAAAAAATCACTCTCTCATTATTCTGGCATTTAGCAAATAGAAATAATTTTGGTAATGCTAACTGACCTAAAACATAAAAAGTTAGTTCTGATTTCATGTCAGACAGTGAGAGAAAAAAATACATATGTGTCTTTTTATGTAGTGTATGTAAACATCTGGTTTCCAACTGTATTACTGTATACATTTTTTTTATTTTTAGGCCTTAGCCATTAAGAGGATTCAAGCTTTGGGTCTTTCCACTCAGTCAATGCCACATTTATTATTTTCGCTCTGTATTGTAGCACATTTAGATTTGAAAGGAAACACTTAGGGATGTTCTGAACTTTAACCTCATTGTTTAATTTCCAACTCAATGTGCAACTAACTGTATTCCATAGGGATTGCAAGAAAACATCTAATTAAAATGAAAGCAAAAATGCATTTGTTTTCATTCATACTAAACATAAGCCCTGGTTGTTTTATGCAATTACAGCCAAATAAGAAATAAATAATGACCTAAAGTTGAAACATCATCAGTAGTTATCTGTTTCCACAGTGAGTTGATGAAGGAGGACTTCAATGAGACAGCACATAAGAAGGCAGAGGTTTTCCACATGTGTAACCACTGCAACCAGACACTGGAGAAAACTGAACAGTTGTAAGAAACCCCAGACCTTGTCTCATTATTGTCTTAACCAATATATGTATACACTATAATGTGCCATTTATGGCACTGACCATATAAAATGATGAGGTGATGTTGCATGTGTAAGTAATCTGAATGACTGTTACAGTAATGAATGTTTGTGTTCATTTTAGGTGTGAAGTGTTAATGCAGGGAAACATGTTATCCACAGAATATGACGAAATCTCAGACTTGCGCAAGAAATCCATGAGAGTAAGAGTGCATTATTCTCTATTATTATTACAGATGCTATTTGGTGACTGTTGTTTTGTCAATTTTTTTTCTTCAGATTTTACATCTACTCAAAATCAACGCTCCTTCAGCAGTTAAATAGATACAAATATTCAAGCCTGTTTCATACACTTTGCTGCAGTTTAACGTTAGTAATGAAAGCGTTCTAGTAAAATTGATGAGGCAATTTACCTATACAAGACCACAAAGTACAATTCCTATGAAAACCTTGAGCAAATGTTTTTTTTTTATTGTATTTTTTTTTAAGTCAAAACTGTTATTGTATGTGTTTGTACACAAATTCATAAGCTGAAGATGTATTTCCTGTTTAACAGAACTTTCATGTTGAATGCATGCATCCTGGTCAAATGCAGTTAAAGGGCTCCATGTGTGAGCCCTAACATTAGTGATAATGTTATAAGGTTAGCATGTGTGTGAAAAGGACATGGTGTGTAAATGGACTACTACTGTTTGTTTCCTAGTGTTTACTTGTATCTGCTCAATAATATCACAGTTTGATCTGAAACATTTTAATTCTAATTCTAATCCTTTAAAGATGCATGAGCCCATTGCACAGTGCTGTATGTGAATTATTTTTGACAGTATAAACTTTAACTGAAGTCCAATCAAAATTGCACTGTAAATGTGTAGAGAATGTAAACCATGCATGTATTCGTGTGCATAGTGTACTTGTATTTTAAACATACTTTGATAGAGATAGAAATAAAAGTCTTGGGGAACCATTGAAAAACATTTAACACTTTGCCGAATGCAACACATCTGTTTAATACAGTGTTGAAAAGGGCTGGCTAGAACAAAAACATGGGTTCGCGTTACATCTCAATAAACAAGATTCTTTATCATTCTCACACTTTCTCCGTCCAGCTGTCTGGGTCACTGGCCTCCATGGATCAGACTATGCAAGACATCAAAAACAAGTTCCTCTCTGGAGGAACACTGACCGACACGTGGACACAGCAAGTGGGCACACACCCTAAAGACAGAAAGTGAGTGGTGGTGTAGGAATTTCCAGGGTCAACACCAGTACAAATCTTTGTTCCTGTGTAACGGTCTATATACTGTATGCACTTGGCTTGTTGTTCGTTTAAGAAATGACACTGTAGCAGTGTCAGTTCTTCAGGAGAGCCAGTTTAATCCATGAATAAGTAGTATCAAGAAAACAAGACCATTATCTGACAATGACCTGTTAAAAAGAGACGTCAATTCAAAGTCTCTGACTTGTTCTCTTTCTAGTGTGGAGAAAATTAAAGTTCTTCTTGATGCCATTACGGCCATCTACCAGCAGTTTAAGAAAGACAAAGCTGAAAGACGTGAGTACAGCAGATCATTTTCAAGCTCTCAATTCTGTCCCTTATCAGTTTAGCTTCTGATCTTATTTTTAGAGCTACTTACACAATTAGAACAACTATAGCCCTACAGTGTCATTGTTTCTCTCTCCAGGTCTACCTTACAACGAAGAACAGATCCACAAATTTGACAAGTAAGCCTTGTTGCAGTGTTGTGCCTACTGTTTATGTCTACTTCATTTGTCTCTAACCCTGCTCCTGGAAAGCTCTCTTTCTGCAGACTTCAGAACACATTGTTTCTGCCCTCTTTGTAACATCTTTCCGTTTCCCTTTAACTCCAAGGCAGAAGTTGGTGTTCCATGCCACCAAAGCACGCGCCCTGTTTACAGACGAGTGTGCAATGAAGTACCGTCTTTTCATCTCCAAGAGCGAGGAATGGATGAGGTACTAAATTTACTGAGCTTAAATCAGCAGCAGGACATCCTTTCTAATGAGCTAATTAGTGACAGGACTGACTGAAAATCAGCAAGTCAGTGAATTATTAAGGACTGCAAAAAAGCTGCAACCACAGGAGGGATGCAGAAATAGAAAAGAGGCATACAGAGAGAAATGGGGATGCGTGATGAGTGTAGAGATAGAGAGAGGGGAGTGAGAGGGCACTCTTGCATAAGAGACTCCTCCATTTAATCTCCCTTAGTCTTCTGTTGCTGAGCGTGTCTGGCCCGTTGCCATGGAAACTGGACCAGAGATGTTCTGGGGGCGATTGTACAGAAGGAGCCAATCAGTCAGAGATACTGGCAATGAGGGCATGGCTGTTTAGAACAACACATTCTACATACTGTGTTTATGCTTATTGTTATTTATTCTAATGCAATTAAGTGATTTTTTTGGCAAATACTAAGATTAATACTGCTAAGACTTCTGCATAGTACCGCACACAAAAACCTCAGACACAACCATCTTGTAAATGACATCTGAGCTACTACTTCTGAAGGTCTTTTATACGGAGCAAAGATAACATTTCTTAAATGCACACGCCTACCAATAGTGGTTTTAATGATTGTGATGTCATCACAGGAAGGTACACCATGTTAGAAAACAGCTGCTGTCACTGTCTGGTCAGTTCATCAACATGGAACAGGAAGTAACCATGATCATGCAGCGCATTTACAAGGTAAAGGCAACGGGGTGATGAATGTGTGATGGTGATGATCTGTTTTGTCTGGGTTGAAAAGGAGAAAGAGTTAAGAACTGTGGGGGAATGGAGAGGAAGGAACAAAGGGGAGGGAAGGAGAAGCAAGGCTAATTATATCTGATGTGGAGCCTGTATGTGTGTTTGTGTGTGTGTTTAGCTCCAAGAGCAGCTACCACAGAAGGTCATTCCCATGACTCCGAGTAGCATCAAGCCCCAGGCCTACCTCAGCCAGAGCACTCTAGTGGAGATGACCCTGGGGTGAGTGTGTAATCCTACATTGTACCCCTGGGCTTGTACTTATCAGAAAACAGTACTTTTGGAATTAAATGCAATGCTGTCTGGTTTGTTGTGAAGGCTCATCAAACATCAAGTGATGCTAACATAATTGACTGGCTGAAGAATTTATGCCTTAAATAAACTGCTGTAGTAGTCTAGAAAGCTCTTCCCTACCCTGTTGCACGCGGTCTCGCTCACGCTTTCATCTTGTATGGCTTGACGGCACATTTACCTTTTTTTTTTCTTTATTCAGTTTTGTTTTATTATTGTTTTTATTCCTATTTTGCTTATTATTGTTATTATCTGATGTCAACCTTAGGAGGATGGGTCCCCTTTTAGCATCTTGGTTCTTCTCAAGGTTTCTTACTCTCAATAGGTTTTTTTTACTTGCCACTGTTTCCACTAGCTTGCTGAAAAGAGGCTCGGACCCGGACCTCTGTAAAGCTGCTTTGTGACAACATTTGTCGTAATTTGAATTCAAATTGAAGGTTTGCTCGCAGCTATAAGCAGTACAGGCCTCCTCCCTTGATTTTGCCAGAAAGTGCACTGTTAAACAGTTATATTTATCCTACATATCACAGATATAATTGTCAGAAACCCACAGTCCTAAAGACTTGGGGCAAATCTACCAATAATTCTTTGCACTTTTGGTTTCTGTTTATTACTTCTGACTTATATGAATAATGTAAATGTGTTTTGTAATATGTTCTTCTCAGTGGTCTATTATCACAAGTTTAAACCGTGTCACAATGCAGTATTTCCACTGATCCTGATGAAACTACAAATCATCAGTATAGGCAGATACTTCGGCATAAACACATTGCAATTTAATGTTTGGCTTGCAGGATGAAGAAATTGAAAGAGGAGATGGAGGGAGTGGTTAAAGAGCTGGCAGAAAACAATCTCTTCCTGGAGAGGTAATTAGTTATTACTAATAATTAATTAGTAATTAATTGTTCTGGAAAGTGCATCTTTACTGTTCCATATTTGCTCATCACATCATGTCAACACTTCAAGCTACCGAATAACTCAGTTAGAGCTGTGTGTGATTAATTTTAGGTTTGGCACTTTGACAGTAGACGGTGGACTGAGAAATGTGGACCGAATCTGAGAGAAGAGTTAGATATGAGATGGCACTCCTTAAGGCCAAGGTCCCTTGGGCTGTGTCCAGATGTGAACAAGACCTTAGAAGATTGCCAAATATATGTGACTGTATATATGCTATATAATGTTAATGTAAATACTGATTTAAGACAGTTAGACAAGTTTTTATTTCATCTACTTTATTGTTTCTAATTATATGTGTAACTTAAATAGGAGCTGCCTGCTTTTAAGCCTTTATCTTTATCTTTACATTTACCTATGTTCATGTAATGCTTTTTTCTGTCATAATTTTTTCCTCATTTGTGTAGACAACAAAGGACCTCCAGAGAATTGGACTTTATTATATTCACCTTTTAATTTTGCACATAACCACCATTTAAAAACTGCAGACTCGCCAGAAGTGATAGTTTTTTATGTAAAGGCACAAGGTATGACAGCTAATCAGGTAAAAAGGCTGCTTATGAAGTACGAGATTTTGTTTGTTGATTTGACTATTACAACCAACTAGTACTGTTATCCAAAGCGATAAGGATTCTGAATGAAGATGTATAGTCTGGTTTTTCCATCCGTTATTTCTAAATGGTGACTGGCACAAGAAAGCTAGGATTTTCTTTTTGATGCACATTAAAACACTTAAATGTGGTCTGCCGTGAGTGTCTTTTTAGCATAGTACAGATCATGGTGTCTTATATTGAACATCAGTAAAGGTAATTTTGTTACACAAAACAGTGTTTTTGTTCACCCTAACTGGAAAAATTATTAAATTATTAAAAATAATAATTATTTTTTTTATATATAGTCTACTGACACTTTGGTCTCAGGGTCATGTTTTATGTAGAACATAAAATTGTGTGTGTGTGTGTGTGTGTGTGTGTGTGTGTGTGTGTGTGTGTATGTACTAATTAAGAATAAATAAAAAGTTCCTTATTTGGGCAGCAAGTGTTTATTTACAAGTAAACAGTAAAAACAAATATATGAATAAATACAAATAACATCTAACAACATACATATACATCATAAATAAATATTATAAATGTATCTCTGTGTTTGTTTAACCATGTATAAAGCTCTTATCATGGTGGCCCCATAATACTGCATCACTATCATCCAACACCTGGTTTGATACATCAGTGCTTTATGATGTTAAAATACACACACACACACAAATGCAATGACAAGGGAACTTCTGAAACGTCACGTGACGTGGAGAGTCTATAATTGTACAAGCGCAGTATAAACCCCATAACTCAACAATCTCTTCAGTTAAAGCATAAAGCAACACTCATGCCTAAAGGGCTGCTGGAAGCCATTTTAAAACACTGATGGTGTCCCATACCATCTTACCAATTTTTTAAATAAAGGAAATACCTCTCAGTCATTTTTCATATGAATAGAGGCTCATGATAAAAAGCTTGGCATGCCAAGAACGTCACATTTTACAGGGGCCGGCTACCCAGAGGATGACATATTTCAATAAATGACGTCTGCTCCCTAGAGGCATTGTGTAAAAGTTGCTGCTTGTGTGCCATTTTTTCATTACTTATAACTGCAGGGCCATTCATTGCTGACTACAGTGAAACAGATGATCACAGCCACGTAATGTGGTAAGCCTGAACTCATGACATCAAAGATGTCCCAGCAATGAGTCAGTCTTGTGGTTTTACTGATTAACAGATGGGATAGAATAGAGCTGAAGTTGCGTCAAGGTAAGCATGGAGTGTAGTCACGTAACAAGGTACTGTACCAAACTTTAATGAGAACAAGTTTAGCTATTGAAACACTGCTACTCATGTTAACTGCTACTAACTGTTTTGTTGTGTAGGGTGAATGTTGCTAAAGGAGAATCATTATGTACATAATCCATACATCATGTGATCAAACAGTGAACCTTTCTAAAAGGCTTTCAACCAGTCTTATCCTTTTCCAAAACAAAAAAACAAACTCATGTGTTTTCTTTACTCTAAATTGACATAATTGACATAATGTTTATATATATATATATATATATATATATATATATATATATTTAAATTATTTTACATGGCTAATATGTCTGTGTGTGGCAAGAAATGTGTCCAGCTCCAGTTGTTTATTTCAGAAAACTTAAACATAAGCACAATCTACTTCTGAGGAGACCTCCACCCATGAGCCCCCTTTAAACGATATGAGCGGCTGTCCCAGTTTCCAGGTCATACTCTTATTATTTACACCATATGTTACTGGATAAGTGGGACAGGGGCAGATATGCTTAGAATAAAAACATGATTCGAGATTATTTGCAAAATCTAATGTAGTTTTACATCTTATTTCCATATTACATCCAAGCAAAACTTGTGAACTAATTCTAACATTTAACTTATTTGACATTTCATTTATGTCACTTTATTGATTTTAAGTAATTTATTGATTATAAGAGTATGCTATTCCCTCTGAAACATAGCATACTAGGTTTCCCTCACAAACCTACAACCCGAACAATTTCACACTTCCAAGTGTTCCCTTTGCCATATTTTACCAATATTCAACATATAAAACTTTTCCTTTCAGCCATATGAGCGTTAATGCGGTTTGGCGATAAGGTCTGCCTCACAGTAAACATTCAACTTCATGCATCTTAATTCATGCAGCATTTACATTTCTTTTCAAAACACACAGCCGCTCCCTTATTCATTCAGTAAACTTTACAATTGGCACGCTACATTCAAGTTAGCTTTCTACTGGCATCTGTCTGACCTATTCTGCTGCCAGACGGTGAAGCGTGATTCAGCACTCTAGAGGACGTGGAGTGTTTTGTGAGCTTGTATGATTTACCACTTCATTGTTGAGCCTTTGTTACCCTACGCATCATTGGACGTCTCTGAGCACTTCTGTGCAACCAATTCTACAGCATCTGTTTGTCTATTAAAATTGTCACTTGATAGTCAGCAGCTGTTAAGATGAATTAAACATCTATTTATTTAGTTAGTTTATTTATTTTATTTAGTAGGAAATATTGGATCATTTAAGTAATTTAAATTAAACTATATCATACACTATCGTCACGCCCGCGTTGCCGCGCCGAGCCGCAGCGCGCAGGAGTTCATGAGACTATCAGTCTATCAGTCACGGTCACGTCATGTTTTACTACAGACTCTTATGTTGAAGTTTACATTCATGTTATGTTCACGATTCATGGTTGGGTTGATGTGTTTATGTTCACACTTTGTTAATACGTTCCACCTGTGGCTGGTGTATTTAAGGAGGGCTAGCGCCAGCAGTCAGTGCCGAGAATTAACTCTGTTTAACTCAGGTTGACTCAGTGGTGGATCTTGTGTGCCATTGCTCAGACTGGATCCGTTGGGCTCATCGTCGGCCTTTTGGAATAGAGGCAAACCTCCTTAGCCTAGGGAATCCTGTGTATCTGCCGAACCGTTCTGACTCTCTTATCTAAGGACAGAGTGTACCGTAAGGATCTGTAGGGGCTAGTTCATGTGAGTGATTCAAGCTTCAAAGCGTGTTCAAAGCTTAGTCACGTCGTTAGCTCAAGTACAGGCTCGAGGTATCGCCTGTATTCAGGGAAGCTAGCCCTATTGTAGTACCGGTTCCCTCAGCTCTGGAGTCAAGTCAGTTCAGAAGTGCCGTGCCTGGGTGTTTCACTGTTTCACCCAGGCACGGCCTGTAGGTTTTGGTTAGCGTTATTGTTCTGGCTCATCCCTGGCCCCTAGTCCCCCAGCCCTGTCACGACTTCCCCTAGCCCGTATCCCGTTGCTAAACCGGAAACGTATCATGGCGATCCGGAGCTTTGCGAGGGGTTCTTGCTACAGTGTGCGGTCTTTTTTAAGAATCATCTGACCAGGCAAAGATCGCCTTCCTTGTATCCAGTCTCGCGGGTAAAGCTCTCGATTGGACCACAGCCACCTGGGAGGATCTCAATAAGAAGCTCTTCGTAGAATACCTTAAACAGTTAAAGTTTCAACACCCCCGAGAAGGGTTCACGAAGGGCGACCTCCTGCTGCGGATGGAGCAGGGCGCTAGGTCGGCGGCCCAATATGCGCTAGAGTTCCGTACTCTGGCCGCGGGCAGTGGGTGGAACCAGCCGGCCTTGTATAGATGGCCCTGTTCCGCAATGGGCTTAACCCACGTATGCAGCGGGAGTTGATCAGCTCTTTAGTCGTCCTGTTAACCCCAGGTCCCCGAGAGCTGGGGGTTCTGCAGCCAGGCCCAGAAGGCAGACCGGTCCGGCTGCACAGAGCAAGGAAGGGTTCAGGAGTTCAGGAGAACGGAACTACGGGGTAGAGGATGGGGATGGCGCCATTGGTTAGAGGGTGCTGCCCAACCATTCATGGTTCGAACTGATCACAAAAACTTAGAATACCTCAGAAACGCCAAGTGTCTGAACCCCCGGCAAGCTAGGTGGTCCCTGTTCTTCGCCAGGTTCCAGTTTGCGATCTCGTGTCGTCCGCGCTCCCGCAATACTAAGGCGGAGCTCTCTCTCGCGTCCAACTATCATCAATGGTTTTTTTTTTTGTCAACAGCACACATGAAGGCATAACAATACAAATACGTTTACCATGGGAATAAACAGGTAATTAACTGGTAAGAAACGATCTTGCCATCATCTTCGAGAACTCACTGGTCACTCCCTCTACTGAAGCCCGAAGCCTTGGTGTAGTGATGGATGATCAGTTATCGTTCTCAAGTCATGTTGCAAACGTAACTCGGTCCTGCAGATTTCTCCTGTACAACATCCGGAGAATTCGACCCTTCCTCTCTAGAGAGGCCACCCAGGTGCTTGTTCAGTCTCTCGTCACTTCCAGACTTGACTACTGCAACTCTCTTCTGGCTGGTCTCCCTCTGCGCACCATCAGGCCCCTGCAACTCATCCAGAATGCAGCGGCACGGGTCGTCTTCAATGTCCCAAAATTTAGCCATGTCACTCCACTGCTGCGTTCTCTCCACTGGCTTCCTGTAGCTGCCCGCATCAGATTTAAAACCCTGACGCTGGCCTACAAAGCCAAGAACGGACCAGCCCCTCCGTATCTGATGGCAATGGTCAAAAGCCGATCCGCACCAAGAGCCCTTCGAGCTTCAAGTACGGCTCGGCTTGACCCGCCATCCCTCAAAATCCGCGGAAGACAAGCGTCCAGGCTTTTTTCTGTCCTGGCACCAAAGTGGTGGAACGAGCTGTCCCTGGGTGTCCGAACGGCCGAGTCGCTCGCTGTCTTCAAACGCAGACTGAAGACCCACCTCTTCAGAGAGTACTTGGACGAATAGTTCTATGGTCGCCTTATTGTACTGTTTAGTAATGTCTAAGCTTGGAGGTATCTTTTGTATTATTAGTCAATTCTAACTAGCTGAGGTTTTTCTTGGGTAAATAGCAAAGCACTTTGTAAGTCGCTCTGGATAAGAGCGTCTGCTAAATGCCGAAAATGTAAATGTAAACTGGAATTAATGGATGGTTAATTCCAGGTTAATTTTAAATTTCCAGAATATTGCAACCCTACTCAAAATAACTGAAATCTCTATGTAAGCTCCTCAGATGGATCACTGAGAAGTAGGAACTGAGTTTTTGTTTTGGGTTAACTGAGGAGCTAAATAATAATTTTCTAAATGACTAGAGCTATTTCTTTTACCTCTTGGCTAAGAGAATTAACATTCTTGTTGCTTGTACCTAATTAAATCTATTCTTTCCTCTTCTAATGAAATGTTCCCTGTGCCACTGGCTGCAACAGAAGCCTAAAGCATGATTGATCCACTCTCATGCTAACAGTTGGAGAGGTATTATATTCATGAAATCCTTCCCCGTTTTTTCTCCAAACACATTTGCTCATTGTGTACAAAAGGTTTTATTTTAATCTCATTAGTCCACAGGACAATGTTAATTAATTGAAATTAAAAATGCATCAGAACTGTTTAGATGCTGAATTATGGGGTAAGGTCACAGGAAAGGTTTCTTCCATGAAGCTAACATTTGTATTGCTGCATAGTAGAACAGTGCACCACCACTCTAGAATCTGTTCAATCTTTTGCAGTCAATTTTTTTTTATATCATGTTTGGTGGTTTTCACCTATGGCTGCTAATTGTTGAGACAATGTTTTAGGAGTATATGTATCTGTTTGCATCACCTGACCTTTCCTAATAATGACTGTGAACAACCTGAACAAGCTAATTAAGGTCATGGTAAAAGTTATCTGGGAGTTCAAATCAAAGTATAGAAAACAAAAAAAATCTAACAAAACCAATCTTGGACAGAATTAATCATCAGGAGTGCCAACACTTTTGCATGCAAGTTAACCCCGTCCCTGTAATAGACATGTTTACTTGAAAGCTTATTGCGCTAATCTGCTAAACAAGCAGGTTGTTTGATGTTAGATGCAATAAATACCAAGCATTAGTTATTAGTTATAGTCATGTTTTATCATGTTCCTTTTTATTGCTACATGTGTCTGTTTAATGATGTTCACTAGATGAATGTTTTAAGACAAATAATTCTTTAAGAGTTCCTAAATAAAGGCAATGGTTTTGCATAGAACAGTGACAACTCAAATAATCTTTTAAATGCCTACATGAAGAACCCTTCCCTAACACTGTAGAAAAGTTTAGTTCTAAATAGCACCAAAAAATAAATAACTGAGTTAAAGGTTGATGTGTGATTTAGTAGTGGGGAAACAATATGCCTTTTGCATATCACACTACTTCACAAGTAGCTCTTGAGAAGAGGTTTAGCCAAAAGCCATAAAAGTATAAAGTAAATTTTCCAGAACTATATAGAACCCTTTTCGCCAGTGTGGTAGTGGATCGAGTGTGCACTAAAGCTAAGCAGCCAGCCATTCACTAGGTAAGGGCAGTTGTGCCCCCATAGTAATTTATTCTGCGCCTCTAAAACTAATGCGTCCTAATGAGCAGTATGTGTACTGTAAGTAAACAGTACTTCAATGCTATTTTACCACATGTTCAGCAGCTCGGTTATTCAGTGTATAGGAAAGCAGGTTGAAAGAAGGTGAAACGGTAAGGCCCCGTGCTCTAATTGTGCATGAGGAGAGCGGCTGGCTCAGTGCTGCCACCCTCATTGTCTCCCAGAGGCGCGTCGTGCGTGAGCGCTGTCCGCGGTGCTGAACGACGCGTCCGCTTCCACCCACTAACCAGACGCTGCCGTTCCACTAAAAAAGGACAACTCTTGACTCCTTCCTCCACGAAGTGACCGTTCTATCGACGGCGAGACAACCGCAGCATCGTCGACGTCTTGAGGTTGCGAGCAAGATTTATTTTCCAAGCATGGTGGAGCGCGCAGACGAGAGCAAGCTGTGGGAAGACGACGCGGCAGCGAGGGGCCTTACCAGAGCGCGAGAGGAGAAAAAAGACGAGGCTTTCTCCACGAGGTGAGGTGAGTAAAGCCAGCGTTTTTTTTTCTTTGTTACAAAAATTTCAATGAAGGGCTGCGCGTTTTTGTTGGCCCGTTACGTACGCTCCATCCCGTTTTCACCTGACAGGAGAAGCAAGGCCATATCAAAGGGGCTCCAAGAACGTTCAGGATTCACGCACATCCAAATGACACCATTTGCAGCTCCTGCTTTAAACCCCGTAAATCATGCTATGCATAGTGGGGTTCACATTTGAACCCCAAAAAGGATCGCACTCAACAATGCTCTGAATCTCATTAGTGAGGGTCAGTTTGCTATTAAAAGAGGCGAGAGATTCTTGTACACAACATGTAGATCGTCAAAGGTAAATAAACAAGGTGGTAAACAAAACAGCAAAAAACATAATTGTTCAAATAAAAAAGGAGCTATAGTGAATCGCCAATGGCACACTCTTAAGCAAAAAGGTTCTGTGTAGTACTGAAAAAAATGCTCATGACAATAGTGCAACCCTTTTTGAAAATATTTAAAGATTGTAAAAGCTTAAAAGGTATTCAAATGATTCTTTGTTTTGTATATAAAGTCATTGTCTTTAATGAACAATCTTTGAAGAATACCGTTTTAAAGAGTGTAGTACCAAAAAAGGTCCTTTGACTTGTAAGGATAGTAGGACCTTTTAGTGCTGTATAGAATAATTGTTTAAAATGTTCTTAAAATAAACACCTACAGCACAATATATATCACAGGGAAGAAGCATCTACTTACTTGAATGGTACTTTGAATTATCATAGTTCTATAAGTAACTGTTGTTTTTACTGAAGAACAGTTGAGGAACTACCTTTTAAAGGGTATGTGTAAAGAACCAATACTCTTATCAAAAATGGTTCTAAATAGTAGTAGTAGACAAAGGTTATTTGACCTAATACAATAGTGGAGCCTGTTTTTGGTGTAAATAACCATGTTACAACATGTTACAAGTTATTCATTACAGGGAACAGCCATTTTAACCATAAAACAGTTTAAGCAGTTTTGAGTGGTCAAAGTTCTACAGGGAAAAGAGTAACAACTTAAACAAGTGCCCAAAGGGTTCTTTAAATTGTTTATTTCTATACAGAAAATATGTCTTTACTAAATAACCCTTGGAGAACAACTATTTTAAAGGTGGATGTGAGTCACCAATAATCTTAGAAAAAAAGGGGTTCTTGACTTGGGGAAATAGGTTCTTAAAAATATCATATACATAGAGACAAACCAGGCAAAAACTATTTATGTGTCTTTCTTATTGTTTACTGTTCTGTATATAACTGAATTTCTTAATTCAGTGTGAATCTTGAATTAAACCTTTGAGAAAAAATGATAATATATAAGAGCTCAACTGGGCCATTAAGTCCAATGGAACAGCTGTGTTAAACTATCACTACATTGTGCTCCAATGAGAGCTGCTAATATGTGACATGCTGGGAGACCTGGGAGAGGTTGCCAGGGGACTAGAGCAGAGAGGGCCACTCGTGTAAACATGGCACTACGATAAATGCATAAGTGTATGTGGAACACACACACGAACACAGATGACAATGCCACTGGGAAATAAGCGTTTTCTCTTGGCGCTGACACTTAATAGAATAAATAGAGTAAGGTCAGCATTACTAGTAGAGAAGGTAAGGAGACAGCAAAGTACAGATACTGAATGTGAGAGCGCTGGTTTTATTCAGAAATGTCATTCAGTAAGTAGACCAGCTTGGCTATGAACTATTTTTAGTCCATGTTTGTCTCACTGTGATATATGAGCACACCTGACCAGAACTTAAGGTGAGTTCCAGATGAACTGTACCTGGATTCATTTGTGTTTATAGAATCCCACACAAGGCATCCACTATTGGCAAACACTTTAGTTTGAATAGAGAGTTGATTTAACCCCATCTAATGAAAAATGTAGCTAGTTGCACCCATTGCTGACCCAGATGTGTAAATGCACATACAGCTTGTCTAGTACCTGTAGAAACGTATTGCCAATAGAAAAGGACTTTCTGGAGCAGATAAACAAGAAACACTTTGCCTAATGCCAGGAATGGGCTAGAGGAGTATAACCCCCCCCCCCCCTCATTGTGTACTGTGGATCAGTGGAACTATGTTCTCTGGAATTATGGCGCTACTTTCAGTACATTTGAGATTTGTTGGGAAGTTGGGGATGTCTCTCTTGTCAAGTTTTCTCAAGCAATCCGATCTCAATACTCCATAATGACAATGTGAAAACAGAATTTACTATGCTCTGGGGGGATTTCCTTTTTTCTTTATCATATTTGAAATGTTTCTACACATTGATTGGAGTCTACCTGCAGTAAATTCAGTTGACTAATCAAAGGTACACCCCTGTCTATATAAGGTCTCACAGCTGACAGAACATATCAGAGCAAAAGCCATGAGGAGGAAAGAAGTGTCTGTAGAGCTCAGAGACAGAATTGTGTGGTGGCACAGATCTGGCAAAGGCATAGTTTCCAAGAGCACAGTGGCCTCCATAATTTTTAAATGGAAGAAGTTTACAACCAGGACTCTTCCAAGAGCTGGCCGCCAAACCATACTATATAATTGGGGGAGAAGGACCTTGGTAAGAGAGGTGACTGAGAACCCAATGGCCACTCTGGCTGAGCTCCAAAGATCCTATGAGCAGATGGGGAAAAAATTCAGGTGGTCAATCATCAACAGCTCTCCACCTATCTGGGCTTTATGTCAAAGTGGCCAGAGACATGAAAGCCTGTCTGCAAAAATGCACCTAAAGGACTGTGAGAGACAAGATTCTCTGGTCTGATAAAACCAAGATTTAACTTTTTGGCCTCAGTTCTAAGTATCATGTCTGAAGGAAACCAGGCTCTGCTCATAACCTGTCCAATACTATTTCTAAAGTGAAGCATGGTGGTGGTAGCATAATGCTGTGGGGCAGCTGGAACTGAAAAGACTGGTCAGGGTTGCAGGAAAGCTGAATGGAGTAGTACAGTGATATTCTTGAAAATCCAGTTCACCTTCCAACAAGACAATGACCATAAGCACACAGCCAAGACAACACAGGAGTGGCATAGGACAACTCTGTCCTTGAATGTCCCAGCCAGAGCCCTGACTTGAACCCATTCAAACATTGCTGAAAGTGGTCTTCCATCGACAGTCCCCATCCAACCTGACAGAACTTGAGAGAAATCCCCAAATCCAGTTGTGCAAACCTTGTGGCATCATACCCAAAACGACTGGAGGCTGTAACCAATGCCAAAGGTCCTTCAACCTACTCAACCTATATATTTCAAGTACTGAGTAAAGGGAAACTTTACTCAATGCAAGTCTTCACTTTCTCATTATTTTTTACTGATATCTAAATTGAAATATATAAGTAGGGGAACATTTAAAAATACTTTTAATTGTTGGATGGATGTAAACAAAGTGGTCTAGAATTAAATGTTCCATTCTTGTCTTGTTCCTGCAATGATTTAAGTTTTGGGTCATTCTACAGAAATTTCCACTTCTGGAACAAATCAAGAGATTTTATTTATTTTATCCAAGTTTTTTAAAAGTGTGACTTGATGCTGTTTGTTCAGTTGGACACCCAAGTATTTTGTACAACAATAAAAAAAAATGAAATATAAAAATTGTTTCTCCGTTATAACACGGCAAAGCCACAGATACTCCTCTGTACATTCTTTTTAAAAAGCCAAATTATATTGTTCATGATTAACTTTATAAAAGAAAATTAAAAGAGAAAACATCCAAGGGGGTGAATACTTTTTATAGGCACTGTAAGTCTGGAGATATCCCACATATGACATATGTCTTTTCTACATTCAAATTGGATTTTTGAGTTGATCAACTAATTTAAATTGAGTTTAATTTGTTTCCATTGGCAAATGGATATTGATTGGGCAATGCACCCTCAGAAAACAGAAATAGTAAGAGTACACACAGCACAATTAATGTTTGACAGTCTATTAGCAGGTTGAACCCTGACTAGGCCAGTCGTTGTGGTAGCCATCAACAAGCTTCTGGTAGACTTCAAATCAGTTTGTTGGTTTCCAATATAAACCACATTTTGCCATAACGTCTATGTAAAGTGTATGTAAACGTCCCACCATAACGATGTGGGTATGTGTACATTTGGTAATATTGAATTCTGGTTGTCTATAGATTTCTGGGTTTGTAACAGTTCAATCAGCTCTCTTCTCCTTGGACTTACATTGGTTATTCTCTTCCTTTTTGTGTTAGTTCTCTGGCAAAGCCCTGCTTTGTGCTCAGGATCAGCATCCCTATACTGTCTGTAAAACAATAACAAAACAAATAAAGAATGATATTCCAGTGAGTTCTTAAAGATTTATATGACAACATAAATGATGAAAGTTATTCTGTGGTAATCATAAATGTTCTAAAGATGTTGCTTTTTCTGTTGAGTACCACTGGTCAATCAGGCTTGTCAAGTTGGTCATGCTGATAGACCATCAAACTCAAATGAAAAAATATGCTGTGCTGGTCAAGAGCTAAGCTGCTAGATCATCTTAACCAGCTTGCTTACCAGCGTATGTTTTTGTCTGGATGACCAGCTTTTTGACCACCTTCACTAGCTTGGATCATCTATAACCAGCTATAAGCTGGTCTTGAGCTGCTTTTTTTCATCTGGGAAGTAATGTAGGTTACAGGGCAGTTATCTGTTCTTTATCTAATACTTGCTTTGACAAGCCCTACAAGTTGACATGCACTTAGGCTACACTGCTTAACATGACCAAACTAAAATCAGTTTTATATACACTACAAAAATGGTGATAGCCTGCCTTACATCAGTGTAGCTTACTGATGTCTAACTGATGAACAGTTTATTATGACTCTTAAACAACTCAGAGAATCTAGTGATGTAGAGGCTATTTATTGAACAAATGTTGGGATGTCTGTTTTTCCATAGAATGATTTTTAAAATAAAAAATCATTATCATTAATTATTACAATTAATTAATTACAGAAATGTCCATGCAGGCTGTTGGAAGCAAAAATAGTCCCCAAATAAAACTTTACTACTATTTTACCACAATTAAAATTATCTCATCATCATCAATGAAATCCGAGTCTAAGTTTGATCATATGTTTCTCCACAATTAACCATTTCACACCAAAGCACTGTTAATTACTTTATTTCTCTGTGATTGAACTCTGTGTCACTAAATACAACTGTATATCAGCAGCATAAAGAAAAGGGGAAAAAAAGACAATAAGTCTTCGAAAGAAATTCGAAATCATGAAATTACTTGCCAATGTCATTATTAAATCCTTAAAATCATTCAGCATGGTGCTTTACACTGACAAAAGATGTGAAGACTTCCAATAATTCCTCCTATATGTATTCATCTGCTTATCTGTAATCTGCAATTTACATTTTTTTTTTTGTAGTATGGAAACGACTATGATTTCAACAGGAAATTACCACCTGCTTGTGCTGACACCGTCTCCACATCTAAATTAGTACATTTACAAAAGGAAGCGTAGCATGCTTTTCCCAAAAGTCATTACTGGAGTGTGTCAGCACAACTTCATTAAGCAGTTTCTCCTGACGTTTCTATTCCCAAAACTCCCATATGAGTAGATGCCGCAGCAAGCTGAGACAGGGAAATCTTAACCGAAAAGATCTACAAACATTGTCCTGATTACAGATCTGCTGCTGCTTAGTTTAAGGACTTTGAGGACTCAGTGGGATGTACTGTGGCCTCAAAAGGCTAATGTTGTTCAGTTCTGCGTGCAACATAGAGCCTGTATTTTATTGCCATGGAAACATATTTTGCCCGGTCCCTTTAAGGGAAAATGGTGGAACTACTAATAATGAGCAATAGGTTTTTGCTACAGTACATGGACACACAGTTTTGTAATTTAGGGTAACAAAATGTAAAATTTGCCTGTGAAAAACGCAAGCATTAGGCACGGTATTCTTTTTAGGTGACTGTGTATCATGGCTTGCTCAACGCTGTGTGGTGTGGACAAGAGCTCTTTTTTTTAATCTAATTTTTTTTTTTAATTTTATAAAAATAAAGCTACAAGCAATTTGCATGTCTCTGCTGCAAATAAAAGCATATACTTTGTTCCTGGCTCCTTTCATTTATGAGAATTCAGCATAAGTATGCACAAACATCACAGTTTACCTCACAGGGTTAACTGTTACAGCTAGAGAGGCTACGTGTAAAAGTGACTACAAATCTGGTAAACTGATACAAGCTCAATTCATTCAGCCCAGTTCCATGTTGTTTCAGCCACATGAACTTTCCAGCCTTATGACCGATTTGCACGGGATAAGAAATCTTGAGATGGGATGAGATGGGAGTGACTACTCGACTTGTGCACTGCGGTCACCGCCAAAAACGTGATCTTACTCATAGTAATAATTAAATTTTGATTTGGATAATAGCAGCTACATGTCCATAACAAATATGTAAGCTATAGGCTACACTACACAATGACTTACCTCTGAGGAGGCCTTTGACTCATTTCCTGGATATGACTGAGATTTGCCACAGACTTGAATGACCAGAGGTATCTGTGCCATGTGAATGCCTACATCTGTGTGGAGGCTGTACTTTAGCCTGGCTAGCTCTCACCGTGAGTTATTTACATGCTTCAAAAAGTACTGTATTACAGCCTCTATGCAGGTAATCAGGACTGATTTCTGTGAAACCTGCATAGACATTACCAAATGCTAAGCTTCTTTGTAGGCATTTCTGCCTTCAGTTTAGTCTACAGTCAGTGAAAAGCATGCGCATTGAGTTGAGATCAGGTAACTGATTCTGCCATTTAAGATTATTCTATTTCTTTGACTTGAGAAGCTCTTGGGTTGCTTTCATGCTATGTTTTAGGTCATTATCCAGTTGAACTGTGAAGCACCATTCTACAAGTTTTGGAGTATTTGACTAAATCTAAGCAGTAAATAGAGCTCTATACACTTCAGAATTCATCCTAATATTTTTATTATTAGTCAACTGGCAGTTAACCATTTCTTTCTCTCTCCATACTAAAGTTGACCTTGCTTTCATCTGTCCAAAGAATCTTGTTCCAGTCCAATCTGACCTGGTCTTCAATGTTTACATCTTGTTGTAAGCCCTCTGTATTTACTTCCCATGTGTATTTTATCTCTTGATTGCAGACACTGACTATGATACACCTATAAGTGGATCAAGTGGGTGTTCTTAAACTCAGGTTCTGCATGTGGTCCAGGGCCTAGGTTGCTAACCAGCATGCCCTCGACCTGTCATCAACTATAAGCGAGTAATCCATCTTATCTTCCATATAAGGAGAGCCAAGAAGGAAAGAGCTGCTAGCTCCTCTTTAGTCTCACAGGCTACGAATTTCAAAATAAAAGTCCTGAGCCCAGACAAAAACTGTGCCGAGGTCCAGCACAGTTATTCCTTTTAGTGATCAATAAACAGAAATTGGTTTTATTAATATCTGTGTTCATTTATTCTAGTTTGTTTTACAAAGTTAGTAAAGTAATGATAATGTCAATCCTGATGCCTTAGGTCTTAAGCATATGGTTTATTAATTCAACAATGGTATTGATCGACGTCGGGTATCGATAGATGGGTCCATGCATCCCTAGTTTTTACATTTATCCATATGTCCATATGTAAACATTGTAGTTTTATAAGAAGGTATTAGAGATTCAGCTAAAAATATGTATGCATTGGGACGTTGGTGTTTTCATAAAGCCTTTGCCCGTCCATACAACAACAATCTTTACCCTGGAGTGCATTTTTAAAAAGCTGAAAAAAGTTTTCAGTGATTGCTAAATAATATTTGATTCCTAAATAAATTACCAAATAAAACTGTCAGAAGTCAACAGGAAGCAGCTGGGAAGATTGCAGGATTTAGTGATGTGTACATGGGTTGTAGACAGTCATCGTTGATTGCAATGGATTTGCAACTAGGAATGCATGTTGATATTAGCACCATATTGTTACGGGCAGAAACATGATTATAGACAATTACATTTGACTGATGTGTCAAACTAAATATAACTAAATCATTTGCAAATAATTTGTAAAATGCATTTAAATAAAAATGCAATTTTCTTGTATGGAAAAAGTTACACCCTGTATAGCCTAATAGCTTTGCCCTTTGGCAGAAATAAATTCAGACAGACGTTTCCTATAATGATCTACCAGTGTTTGACATCAGCTGGGAGAATGTTTTTCCCACTCCTCCATGCAGAATTATTTGAGCTGAAGTTTCAGCTTTAGATATTAGACTAATGATTTCTCAAACAGCCCCCTGATGCATTAAAGAATTGTTGGTAGATTCTATGTTGGAGAGCTATCCAGGCCCTACTGCAGAAAAGCAGCCCAAACCATGACATTTCCACCTCCATGCTTCCCAGTTAATATGGGTTTTTGTGTCTGGTTTATGTTTATGGTTTAGGATATATCTGTTACTGTGTCCAAATAATTAAACTTTGGATTCATTTGTCCAAAACACATTGTTCCTGAGGTCCTGATCTTGGTCTAGGTGTTCTCTGGAAAGCTTTAGTCTTGCTCTTTAGTCTTGGTGTTTTGTTTTGACAGCAAGAGTTTCCACCTTGCACACACACGTGTGTGGTCTCTTTCTGATGGTAGATGTTGTACTTTGACTTCAGCTGGCAGGCAAGAGCTACCTGTATGACATTATAGGATTGTTAGAGACATCTTTACTCATTTTAAGAGTGTCATATTTGGCTGTCATATTTGACTGTATGACTGTATGTATATGTGTGTGTGTGTGTGTATGTACATATGTCAGGTTCCTGATTTGTTTCTGATTCACTATATTAATGTAATCATCCTCTTGGTGACTGCAATATATATATATATATATATATAGAGAGAGAGAGAGAGAGAGAGAGAGAAATCTGCAGCTTCTGCAGCTTAGGTCGACATGGCATTACAACTAACCCCACTGTGTGCTACATGCCTCTATTGTTATAAAAAAAAAAAAAAAAAAAAAAAATATATATATATATATATTTATATATATATATATATTTTTAATAACAATAGAGGCATGTAGCACACAGTGGGGTTAGTTGTAATGCCATGTCAGGCCTAAGCTGCAGAATGCAGTTGGTCCATTAAGTCCTGTAAGTTACGGGGTGGGGCTTTCATGGATCGCACCAATGACCCTGTTGCACACTAATAATGGCCTCCTTCTTGTGCCTTTACTAAATTATACATATACAGAATTCCCATGAACAACTACCAAATACAAACTCAACACTTCAGCTGTTCTCTTTTTACTATATAGTGCATTACCTTGGGGGATCCACCATTTTGTAGTGGTGTCTGAAAATGTAGTTCCGAATTGTCAGTGCACTGTAACAATCCCATATTGCAGCTTAATATGTAGTGTACAAACGAGAAACACTGAACGTACATTGAATACCCATAATTCCTTGCGTTGTTTGCTTTGAAGATTTCCTTGCAGCTTCTCTGAAGAAGACCAGCATTCAATCTGTCTATGCGGTTTACTCAAATGACATTATGCCTAAAATCGTTCACTACCTTGTCGAAGACTGCCACTATAGCGCTCTATATAGTTATCTGTATTTTCACATGTAGACGATAGTGAATGGAACATAGCTTAGGAATCAACTCCAGACCAGAATAATGGGGGAATAGGCCACAAATGGCCCTGAAACTGTTCATCAATTAATTGGCTTGTAAAAAATGGAGAAACTATGAAAAAAAATGTTTTAAGTACAACTGAAAGTCCACAAGTCTACAGTCAATGATTTCTTCATTTCAGAGTCACTGAGGTGGGGTACAGAGGCAAAATCATAAAGATTGTCACTGTCCAAAAATGCATGGACCTGACTGTACATGTATCGTTAACAAATTGACATCAGTGATGCTATACTTTTGAAGACCAGTGTGTGTTTGCATATGGAGCAAGCTTTTTTTTTTTTAACTTGCTTTGTGTTTTAACAGAAAGGCATTTATTAATGACATTCCTCTTTGTCTACATTTCAGGTGTGATTTGACACAGCTACAGAAATGGTGTATGCTCTGCCAATGGATGCAGTGAAGCCCTCCCTGCACTCCAGACTCTTCTCATACCTGATGCAGAACAATTCAGAGAAAGACAATTCCTCAGCATTTTTGGCCAGCTCACTGACACCCATTTGCAATTTGGACGCAACGTCTTTCTCTTTCCAGCCCAATGGGACGCAGCCCTCCTATGAGTTTACCCCAGCGGAGGTGACCATTCTTGGGCTGATCTTTGGAGTGCTCTGGTTGGTTTCCGTCCTGGGAAACACCTTGGTGTGTTTAGTTATCCACCGCAGCCGCAGAACGCAGTCCACAACAAATTACTTTGTGGTGTCCATGGCTTGTGCAGACCTGCTATTGAGCTTAGGCTGTGCTCCATTCATCTTGCTCCAGGTCTCTTCTGGACACTGGCCTTTGAGTGCGGCGGCCTGCAAGGCAGTGCGTTATATCCAGCACTTGTGCCCAGGAGTGCAGGTCTATGTGCTGCTCTCAATCTGCGTGGACCGCTTCTACACGATCGTGTACCCCTTGAGCTTTAAAGTGTCCCGGGAGAAAGCCAAGCGCATGATTTTGGCTTCCTGGCTTTTCGATGCAGTCTTTGTCTCCCCATGTCTCTTCTTCTATGGCTCGTCCTCATCCATAGCAGAAAAGCACTGCAACTTTTTTATTTCAGACTCTTGGGATGGCCTTGCCTACGCTCTGATTCACCTCCTTTTTGGGTTCCTGGTGCCATCACTCCTTATTCTGTCATTCTACCAGCGAGTAGTACGGTACATATGGAGGATCAGTGCTGACGGACGCACGGTGCGCAGGACCATGAACATTGTCCCCAGGACTAAAGTGAAAACCATCAAGATGTTCCTGATGCTCAATACTGTGTTCCTTCTCACCTGGATGCCTTTCTATGTAGCCCAGCTATGGCACCCTAAGGGGACCACTGGATCCAGCAGGCAGGGGGCACTCTTTTTCGTGGCAATCACCTGGATGTCATTCAGCTCCACGGCTTCGAAACCCACACTGTACTCAGTGTACAATGCCAACTTCAGGCGAGGCATGAGAGAGACGTTCTGCATGTCATCTATGAAGTGCTACCGAAGCAATGCATACACCATCACTGCCAGTTCACGAATTGCCAAAAAGAATTATGTGGGGGTTGTAGACTTGCCAGCAAAGACTCTGATCAAAGATTCTGTCTACGACACTTTTGACCGAGAGGCCAAAGAGAAAAAACTGGCATGGCCTATAAGCGTCAATCCACCAAACACATTTGTATAACCTGGAATCCCAAGCTTCAAGGGTGACTCTTTAACAAAACAGCAAACTCAAAATCAGCAAAATGGTAAATGCACAATGCATGATGCTAACTCAGGTTCAAACTTGCGACATTGTGGAGCAAACCTAGCATCGACAACCACCAATGTTATACAGTACTTTAATGAACTGCAGTCATTTTGACAGAGTTAAGAAGCCAATTGTCTAAAACAGCTAGTGTTGTCTTGTGTTGTCTCTGTCTGTAGGAAATAAAAATAAATGAAACTGCTTGCATTTCTTGTGATCATACAGGTCATCTCATGATGCAAAGCACATCTGGAATTTTGGATGATTTTTATTTATTTATTTTTAATGGATTTAGAGCCAATGTCTGTTTTTGTGTACATGTAGTCTAGTTGTGTTCTAAACTTAGGATTTTGTCTGGACTGTGAGACCAACTGCAACTGGGCAACAGATTACAATTGAGCAACATTCCAACAGAAGGTAGACTGGTCATTAAATACCATAGAGTATTATTTTCTGTCCTGAAAATGTCCACATTTGTGTTTGCAAGACTTTGCATTGAACAGTGGTAAGCAATGAATAAAGAATTTGATCACATATCAGCTGCAAGGTCAATTTCTCCATATTATAGAAAAAAAAGCTCTCTATATGACAGTGATATTCCTATTCCTAGGGTCTTAACAGTCCAATTAGTCTAGTTTTATATTTCTCACGCTTTCCGCTAATAAATAAGACTTATCATGTAATGAGCTTATAATGATCACAGGGTCAGTTTCCAGAATAGGGTTTAAGCTCAGTCCATGTTTTCCTTATAGGCACACTTTGTGGGTTTACAAATCCTGAGTACAGTTAGTAGAGTGATATAAACAAACAACCATTCCAGATTCAGTTGTCAGTTTCTGACAACAGGACCACAGCTGACTAGTTGGTGGACTACACTCAATCCAGCAGTGCAACTGATGTGTGGAAAAACCACCACCAGCAATGCTGCTGTGACATCAGTCCCCTACACAAATAACCTTTGGTCAGTGGTGTGGTCTTTTCCCATTGATGAACAGAGCAAGGATAAGTTAAATATACCAAGTAAGTGTAGCTGCACATACCATCTCAGTGTATATGAGCACATCTAACATTAAATTGGTGCACCCAACTGATTCTGTACAGAGGGACAAACCCAGCAGAGAAAAGAAGCACAGCCACAAAGCCTTAGTTAGACAGATTTTATGGTAACAAAGCAGTTGCACAAACATGTTATTCCGGTTCCATGTACAAATCTTCTAAGCAACCTCCAACATATCTATACACAACTCTAGATATAAATATAAAAATATACATTTCTGTGCTAAACAAGGTCACATCGCTGGAATTGGACAGGCATGATAACGGGACAACGCATCTAAAAACACACATATCTTTATGTACTTGGATGCCAAATTATAGTCACAGTCATTAAGCTTCAGTTGATGTGATGTATTTTTTTAGTCATTTTAATGGCCATGCCAAGAATAAGTACTTATCCACTCGAATGTTTGGAATCACTTGTCCCATTAATTGTTGCCATTTCATTTCATATGAACATATACAGTCATACGCAAAAGTCTGGGCACCCCTGCTCAAATGACACGTTTGGTCAATTTAAACAAGTAAACCAATCATCTAAAGAAAACCACCTTAAATTTAAAGATTTTCTTCAGATTTTGGACAAAATTCCTATTTATTGTCTATATCAACCATATAAAAAAGAAAAGTAAAGCAAACTTTTAATTTGACACATATCACATTCAATGTTAAATAAAGAATGTGCCATAGTGTGTTCTCTGCAGAGGATGTGAACATTTCAATTATAAAATCAAAACACATGAAAAACTTTTGCAAGACTGTATGTTTCAGATGAAATTTTTATATTCTAAACATCAAAACATAAGGGTTTTGGGAACAGCAAGAAGAAAAATAAATAATAAACTACAATTATTTATTTACAATCAATCCATGAGAAGTCAACTGCTTTGAGATTTCAGCAAAACATCAAATAACATCTTATTTTAACATCCTGGACTACACAGCATTCTGAATAGAATTTTCTATTGAATTGAAACTATAGCTCATGACCAAGCAACCAGTGTATAAAGTTGTTAAGTAACACAGAAATTTTATCTGAGTCTGCTACAAATTGTCTTTATATCATTTAAAACAGTGATTCCAAACATTTGAATGGTACTGTATCTGCCAAGAGTCTCTTTCAGTACACTGTTCACACGGAATATGCAGATTCTATACAAATAAATTCTGAACATTGATGTGAAACAGGATGTCCATCCTGGTCCAGGGGATCTACCACCCTGAAGAGCTCTAATTCAACGGGTCTGTCTCTAAAATTCAGATACTTCTAAAGAGAATCAATTTAGAGCAAAACACTGCAGGTTGGTACATCTCCAGGACCAGGTCTGACCATCCCTGATGTGAATGAACATACAGAAACAAATACGGTTTACTAGTTTGTTCATTTTACTTGTTTTGAAGTGGTTAAATGACTGGCAAGTTTTAAAACATGGTTAAAGACAAAAAACAAACAAACGTATATCTCAGTCTAAATGAGAAAGCAGTTATAATTTGACAAAACAAAATACATGATAGTAAATACACAGTTTACAATACAAAGACCAGACACACAGTTGTTGGTGTGGTATAACTACAATATAACTACATATTACTACATATTTTTGTGGCCTGAAGATAGGAGGTTCATGGTCATCTCACATAAGGAAACATTGTTGTATTGCAAATACATCTTCTCTAAGAATGTAACCAAAGCCAGAGCCATTTCTCATCAAGCATGCCAGTTGGATTAATATACAAATTCAGTTCAAATGGAAAAAAGTGAAAGTGCTTTTTGTTTTATTTAAAGAAATAAATATCTCCAAAAATAGATCCCAACCCATTACTTTGTGCCACTCCTTAAAAAATAAAAAGACAAAAATATGATCTTTAACCAGTGCTATGCAAATCTTCAGAATTCTTTAAAGTGCTTAGAGCAAAGTTGAGTCATTTTGGCGACACCCAAGGTGTGCACACCTTTTTTTTGTCTTTGAAGGGTATGTGAGTTATTGCACATTTTCGCTACCAAGTACCCATAACCTTTTCTCACAACTAATTGAAATTTTTGAAGAATTTTTAACTTAACACTTTATTTTTCTACATGTAGGTACATTCTAACAGCTTGTTCTACATCTGAAATAATTGAGGGGAATAACTGCAAATTCTCTGGGTAAGCATGGGCCCAAGTAATGAGCATTATAAAGGCAATACTGTGATTTTTAACAACAAGAGGTTTAGTGTTCTTTATCAGGTGTTCTATGAATCATACATATTGACTGAGCCAAAACTTGCCTACCTTCATATAAAGTGAGCTTTCCCCTAAATCAGCTCTATACGATTAATGTCACCTTTCATCGTCTCCATTATACAGAGAGCTTGTCAGAACATGTGTCTGACTTAACCTACGCTGACTTACTCTGGCTGATACCTGCTGAGTTGTACTTCCCATTTTTCGGTGTTTTGGTACTGGTACTCTGAGGGGTTTTCTGATCATCTCCTGTTAATAGAGCCTTGATTTCGGAAGGGATTTTCCCCTGGTCCATGGCAGAGCACCACTGCTTGTACTAGAGGTTTAAAACAAGACAGCAAATTACAATAGCATATTTCCAAGGTTTACAGACATCAAAATGCATGAATCTGGCATTGTTTCAACATTAATGAATCTCTTCAATTGTTGTTTATAAACCAGTCCTCAGGGACCCCCAGATTGTCTGGGAGGACTAGTTAGAGAACCTAGATGAACACAAAACAGCAGTTCTTGAAACAGCTGTTAGACCTCAAGAATATGTCAACCAGACACCCACCATCTCCAGCTCCTCTCTCAGAGCACAGATGGCTCTCTCCTTGCTGGACACCAGTTCTTCTAGATACTGGTAGCGCAGTTTCTTCCTGGCCCGACATTCTCTGGCACTCTGTCTGCTTCGTTCCAACTTGGCTTTCAGGTCAATCTTGGCAGGTTTACGTCCACGTTTTCCTGGTTTCTTGACTTTTCCACCTACCATCTGTGAAGAAAAAGTATAAATCTATTAGCTAATTATATTCGCAGTATAAATAATAAAACTATAGTTTTTAAAGAGATAAAACTCTAGATAGTGTACGAGCTTAACTAGCATGAATAATTTAGCTAGTTATTTGTTAGCTAATTAGCTAGTCAGAACGTCTTAAAATAAGTACAGCTACGTTCATTATATGTTAGGGACCAGGTTACATCATTATTTGGGCTCTTAACTAGCTAGCTAGATGTTCAGGTGAAGAAACGTTTAGTAACTTTAGACAGCAGGCGAGTAAACGAAAGTCATTTCGAAGGATATTAGCTAGCTAGAAGCTGGCTAACCTCACCCTAGCTAGTAAAACCAAAAGCACAAAACAAACCTTGTGACTAACCACGACATATTAATTACCAATTTTCACAAATGCTACTTAGCTTAAGTAAAGTTTCGCTTACCTTGCTGTCATCCATTTTGGATGACTAACCCACGTCTGGGAAACCAAACAGCTAGCTAGCACTAGCTTGTTTGCTAACCAACCAACACTCACAAGTATATTTTTCTTCAGGCAGTATGTAGACCAGGTAGATGACTGCGTAAATATCAGATAGTCCCGATTACTGTATTCTGTATCTTTGTATCTCTCTTAAACTCAGACTTAAAACGCTCGTAACAAGCCCTGAGTTCAGGCAATGTTTTTAGCATCGTTTCCGCCCAGAGACTTCTTGTTTTCACCAACTAGTCACGCCTTCTGCGCGCAAAGCCTGCTGGGACTTGGTATTGTTCGGGAGTGTGTACTTCGAGCAAAGTCAGAAAAATAATTTGTTTATTTAAATTGTTTGTAATTGTTTAGGTCCGGCAAAGTTAGCTTAAACCACACCGCTTCAATTGCAACTGTCTATTAAACAGCACATAAAATTGCGCAGAAAGAAGGGCAATAATTAGCTAAGCTAATGCTGCGTTTGAGTGGTGTCGAAAACTGAGAAATGCCATTTGTACCGCTTGTAAAAAAAAGTAAACTTAAATGAAGTTCATATATATATATATATATATATATATATATATATATATATATATATATAGCTATATATTATATAAGTAAACCTTTTATAGCTACTGTATTAATATCAGTGTACAGGTAATATACTCGTAAGTGTAAATTGGCCCCCAGTTTTGGTCAATAAAAGTACACTTTCAAGTATACTCCATGTAAACTAGTAGTTTAATAGTTTTTATACTGCAGGTTTTACACACAGTGTACTACTTTGATTTCCCTTTAAAGTATACTACTAGGTGTCTTCACACTTTGATATATTCCACCCCTCCAGAGATCAGAAAAATAAAGTTCCATTCCCCAGTTAAGTTAGCATACTATAGTATACTAGCTACAGTCTATCACATCACTGTCTCACCCGTTGAGCCTATCTGACAGCCAGTCTGTGTTCTCAGCTGGCCACTGTGCCTTATTACACAGCACAGTATCTATTGTTGTTAATTATTTGTTATTTTACCACATTTGCTTATTTAAAAAAAATACATTACTGTTCAAACATTAAAATGAACAAGTTAAAATCATAAAACAATCTTTATTTAGAAACCTTCTGAATTTAAGTTGTAAAAGGTTACAAGAAGAAAGAAGATGAGGAGAAAGGTACAGATGCTGGATGCTTCAGTTCCTGTACACCAGAAAAGCAGTTTTGGCACTCCTCACAGTTGGTACTTCTCACTGAAAAACTTTATTTCACAAGACTCTGATGTTCTTTTGAGGGAGATGTTTAATGCTTATTGGTATGGTGGATATGGTGCATTATCATGCTGGAGGTTGCCTTTAGAAGATTATTGGGATTATCAGGGATTATTGTAGCAATTAAGGGATCATCATGGACAGCAACAGTACTAAAACAGGCTGTGGAATTGTTGCAATGATTGATTGGTATCAACAGCCTTAAAATGTGCCAAGATATACATTCCGTACATCAATTTGCATTTACTTTTATATGCTCCACACTTCAGATTTTGACCCAGTGACCACTTCACTTCACTGATGTACAGTTCTTCCATAGGATATATAAATCTAGTAACTATCACCTTAAGAACGAAGCTCACGGTTTACAGCCTAATGACTGACTGCGCCGCTCATTGAAGCTCCGCCTCCAACTTTAAACCCATGCTAGCCAATGGGCCTATAGATCACAACCAGGGCAGACTATTTACAGACTACTTTAGTAAGCTCGCACATGGATTCTGTGTTTTTAGCCAGTGACGATACAGAGTTCTTTAAAATAGTTATTGAAAACCATGAAAACCAACTCGAAGTTCTCGTCGACGAAGTTCTCCGTTTAGTCGTTGTCTCTTGAAGGCCTTTTCCTTCAGCTCACTCGTTGTGGGACTGGTCTCGAATGACGCCATCCCTTTATTTTTACCCGATGACCTCATCGTCAAGATGAAGTTTAGTGACCAGGGAAACTTTTAAAACTTTCTGTTTTATAGAACCTTTAAAAGAAAATCTGAAAACGCTGTCTCTGGAAACAGGAGCTGAAGACGCTGTTTCGGAAATGTTCTCAGCTGGACTCTTTCTGAGGCGGTAAGTGAAGTTAGCTAGCGAAATGTCTAAGTTAGCGAAGCCCGGGAGAGGCGAAAGTAACACCATGTTCTAGTCGCTACACCAGACCGACCTGTTTATGCCTCAAAGCGAACCTGACTAGCTAGCTAGGTTTATTAACACGTTATGGAGTGTTATAGTATGTAGCTAAATCTTTCCGTTTTAGCTCTGACCTTTCCTGTCGGTAAACACTTGATGTGCGTCTCTGGTTAACGGTCGCGAAACACTGTCACTCTGTTAAAAGGTCACTTTCAGTGTCTTTTCTGAAAAAAGTGGGGTTTTACCAACATTACAGAAAGCCAATCCCTCAACTGTATCTCAGGCGACAGGCAGCTGAGCTAGAGAGACCATAGCGTTGATGTTTTTTGGGGTATTAACGACAATCGAGCTTCTTAGGTTGAGTGTGTTTGCTATCATTGCGAACCGTTCTGGGTTATTCTAGACTCTTCCCATTATAAAACTCCGGCTCTTTAGTTCTCTGTCAGTGAATGTTTCGCAGCTCAAAGCAGTTATCTAAAACTTATTTCAAACTTAGTAGGCATTAAATGGTGACAACAGAATTAGAAAAAGAATTAAAAAGAATTAAAGCCTTTATCAGGGAATAATGGTGATGAGAAGTAGCCTCCTGTGCCTGAAAACATACAAGAGCTAGAGATAAATGATAAGGGGAGAAAAAACAGCAGTAACACATGATCAGTGTCTTCACCTGGCCCTGTGACATGGTTAGGACTGTCATCTGTGGATGAGTGCATTTGCCAAATGCCATAAATGTAGCTAAAGTTTCCTGGTTTGTTCCTCCCACCCACTCACACTGCATTGTTTTTAGTTGTGTACTTCTTCCTGGGGTAGTTGAGTGCTTGAAGTACTTTTTGAAATGCTTGTTTTAAGCGAAGTACTTCATTTCCAACGTTAGTAGATTTTAAAGAAATGTATGCGTGTGTGAGGGTTATTGGTGTCTGCTGATGCTCATGGTGTGGGTGGGTCAGATGTTAAATGTAAATGTTTCCTCTTGCCAGTTAGTAGACACCATAGCCCTCTATGGATTCACCTGTCTTAGGCCATTGTAACATGTAAGCAGATGTTTTGGTCTCCTTACAAGAGCAAAAACTTGACTCAGCTTGACCATGCCACTGTTAAATCAACACTGAGTGGTCAAGTTTAACACTCAAAGTGTTAACACTAACTATGTTGATTTAACACTGGCAAATGTGCTGTAAGCGAGATGACCGGTAGCAAACCAGTGTACTGAGAGATGGACAGCTACTGCCTTCATAGGGGATGGTCTCTTACTGTACTGGTGTAAGTCATGATGCGTTTCCACTTCCTGACTCATAGACATTACACAGAATATAGCTACAAGCTCTGTGACGAATAGACTCTTGTACTAACAGTGGTTGTCGTAGGTTAACTCCTGAGGAGCTGTCTGGTCCACATGCTGGGAGATAAGAATAGTAGGTGTGAAGTCAGTCATACAGTCACCAGCCATGTACACTCCTCATGACCGCATCGACAGGCGCCTGCGAAACAGATGTGGGGCTGCCAACGTTCTTGCTCAGCCCAGTGTCTCAATATGACATCAGGCCCGTAGTCATCATCCTCATCACTGGTGTTTAAACATTATGCTACAGCCAGGAAATGTTACAACAGAATTTAAGCAATGACATCACCAAGGCTAAGGTTGACATCATCACATTAAACCTACAGGTAGTTTTTGCAATTTCTGTAGTCCATCAAAATCACTAGCTGCATAGTACTGACATTATCATTTTGAAATATTTCTAAATCTAAGGCTTGAGCTTTGTCGTTACACTTGAACATGCAGTTATACGTGAGTGGTCAGTTTACTCCCACGTCTATTGAAAACTTACCTAATTCATCAGTGTACTAATTTATCTCCTAGTTTTGTTTTCAATTGACATTATGATGTATAAATCTATAAATAATGTGTAAACAATAATGTGTAAGCTAATAGTCATGGCTTGTTGCAATGGATTTACGGTGATTTTATGGTGATATTACTGATTATGTCGGAAAAGTCTGTTTTACAGTGATTATCAATAGAAATGGCCCATCGGCCTGGATCGCTATTGGACCGATATTAGTAAAAAAAAAAAAAAGGATATTGAAGAGAAAAAAGAACAAATGCTGTAAAAATCTAGCCCACAGGACTGTGTGATGTGATGTTGTTAGGTGTTTGTTTCGTCGTGTGTGGTAGTGGAGTTTGAGCATGATGGCCTACTTTTAGATACTCTTCTTGTGTAAAGTGCTTCACTTATTTAAAAAAAAATTATAAGCCTGGTAGTGTTTACACAGGGATGTAAGAGGAAAAAACAGTTTGAGTGGGAAAATTGGTTCAGTTAATCGACATGGGTCTAATTTGCATTCAAAAGAAAAACAACTTGCTCGACAGTGAATATACTTACTTGACGAGAGAGCGCACGTCTGGCCACTTTTGAACTAAACTAAATCATGTTTGGATAAGTAGTGAATTTAAGTCTATCAAATCGTTAAGAATTTTGAGTACATGTATGACTTTTGTATTATTATTTAAACACTGGCAAATTTCCTGTATTGCAGTTTGTTATCAGAGGTCCAAAACATGCAGTGTCTAGAAAGAAAAATGTTAGTGTGTTTTCTTGGCAGGCACTGTGCCTTCCTCTTTCCAGTGTATTTTTAGATGGTCAAGTTTTCTTTCTGTTTCTTGTCAACTGGTTGCTTAAAAGAAAGAGAATCATTTGACCAAAAATCTATATAATATTTCTAAAAACAAAAAAATAAATAAATTAGACCTAATAACTGGTCTGTTTTTGAACAGTAACCTTTACAGCATTTAAAGTAGTGAAAGACTAACATTAAAGCACTCATAAACCAGATTTCCTTGAGCTGAAGCAAACATTTTGATGAATCTTGCACATTATATTATTGATATTTTGTGCAAAGAATGAATTTGAGTCTTTTACCTTTCATTCAGTGGTTCTCAAACTTGTCCTTTGGAACCCCCAGACCCCCCCACACACACAAAAACAAACTCCCCCTCATGGTCCTGGAAGTGGCCTCTGAGACAAGGAGTCGAGGGAAGGAAGTTGGGTCTCTTAATACGCACATGGGCGTGTGACATAGCAGTGAAAGAGCACTTCCCAAATTAAACCATTCACCACCCCGCCTCAGCTACCCCCCCCCCCCCCCCCCACTGCGTTTTTAATTCACTGGTCTGATTCACTTATATAAGCTCTGAGCCTGCCTGAAGATTGTATCCAGGCGTCCGGTGACACCTCCTGAATTAGCTGTAGTAAAAGTGGATGTCTCCAACCAGGGACAGGCAGACTAGAACTACTTGCAGACCCACCAGCACCCCTGTGTCCACCCAAGAGCAGCTGAAACGTAAGGGGTGCTATCTGTCTCTGTTTACTGTCATTTAAAGCTCTAGATCATCTTTTTATTTAATCATTTTGAGTAACATTGATTCATTTAACAGCAGTTATTGTCTTATTTGTCGCTTGTTAAAACTAGAGGAGAAATTTTATAGATTCAGAGTCCAGATTCTACACTTTTACTGTACAACACATTTGTATTTGTAAGTGAAAGATATAAAATTTTATGTAATGAACACTCAACCGATACAGCTGATATGTCCGTCATTGTTTGACATTGTTTGATACTGGCAGAAAAAAGTGCACACTCCAACCTGTTAAACCCAGATCATATGTTTTTCTAGTTTTATGTGTTAAGTGTAAATGCTGTTAACACTTGTTAATGTTTACAATTTACAAAACTAATCTGCAAAAACAGCTCTTCTTGAAATGATTGTTTATGTGATGTGACAAAAAACAATACTGTTATATTTATCTGTGTGGTCAGCATCTTAGCCCCACTCACTCTTACTTAAGCTATAAAAAGTGTTTCAACCCGGACTGCAACAGGGCTTATTCACATGTACACAATATGTCCAAAAACATCCTTTTTAAGTAATGCATTTTGCTACTTTATGTTGCACCTATTGCTGACATTGGTCATGTAGTCCCTGTAGAGGAGTATTGCCAATAGAATGGAACTTTCTGGAGCAGAAAAACATAAAAATAGTCACATATATGCCTAATGCCTAGGTGTGGGCTAGAGAGGTAAGAAGCCCGCCAGTATTGCTCATTCATCGTTTTTTTTTCCTGAAATTAAAGGGTATTTAAAAAGAGAGTATTCTACTTTTTTGGAGTAACTATCTCTACTGTCCAGGCATGGCTAGATTTCGAGCACTGTGGTGAGATTTTGTTTATGTGATTTTTGCTTCATCCAAAAGTACTGGATGAAGCATCATCATTCTTAATAGATGTGAAACGGTGGAACTGTGTTCTATGGAATGATGATGCTTCATCCAGTACTTTTGGATGAAGCAAAAATCACATGAACAAAATCTCACCACAGTGCTCGAAATCTAGTAGAAAGCCTTGCCTGGACAGTAGAGATAGTTACTCTAAAAAAGTAGAATACTCTCTTTTTTAATACCCTTGAATTTCAGGGAAAAAAACGATGAATGAGCAATACTTTGTCCATATAGTGTGGATAAAGAAAGGCTGAAAAACCTAATCTGAAATTAATTCTGTATTTTAAACAATTTAATTTCTGGTAAATAAAACCACACAAACATCATATGTGAACCTCATACTAGAAACATTTGTCTTTAATATAGTAGCAGTGTTAACTCAAGACTTAAGGGTTAACAGATAACACATTCATACTCATGATGGTATTTGTGAAGTAGATGGAGTGTGCTCTGTGTGAATTAACAGGTTCTGGGCCACATGCAGCCTACAAGGTAAAAAAAAAAAAAATGTTACCTTGTGTGACGTGGAAGCAGAGGCTGCCGCTGTAGGGTATGGCAGAAGGGTTTGTGTGCTTCAGTACATGTAGCCTCGTGTAGAGCCATCACAGTCTGATCAGAGTCGGTGTTAGGACAGAAAAACATGCGGCAAGAAATTTTGTCTGTATACCAAGTTTCAGGAGAGTCCAGCAGCACTGTCATGTTTGTCATGTTCGTGACTTCCCCGTGAGTCCGTAAGAGGAAGTTTTAGTATTGTTTATTCACATATTTTTGTTTGTCACAAACTTCCCTTTAAAAGGTTTCATTTTTAATTTGCCTTTTTATGCAGTCGAATTGTGCTTCTAAAGCTGACGCCTTTAACATTTTCCTTATTGCCTCATAAGACTTTTCAGCTGGAGATCCATGATCATAAAGAGGCCACACTATAGAGGA
The DNA here is from genome assembly GCF_030463535.1 of Salminus brasiliensis. Taxonomy (NCBI): domain Eukaryota; kingdom Metazoa; phylum Chordata; class Actinopteri; order Characiformes; family Bryconidae; genus Salminus; species Salminus brasiliensis. The sequence goes on from NC_132879.1 coordinate 40,102,871, forward strand.
AGTTGTAAAAGTAAATCCTGCTTTAAGGCTAACCAAACCACAAAAAAAAAAAAAAATTCAGAGCTTTCAGTCTCCTTATCTATAACATTGTGTAATGTGTCATTTATAATATCTTTGCGAAAGGCTTCTGAATATCCAGTGTCATTTGCTATGTTTAGCATTGGGGATATTTGCCATGCCAGGTATTTATATTGAGATCTGTTCCAGCTATATTCCATGCCTTTCTTGGCCAGACTCATTCCCTAAATCTCACCTTCTGCTGGAGGCCATAAAAGCTAAGTTAGGTATCTCTGATCCGTGGATCATGTGATGCTGGTTTTAGATCTATGGATTCTTTCCATTTTAGTCAGGCTTGTTTTTTGTATATTGCCATACCACATTAGTGATCATTTGAGGTGAACACAGGACACTCCGTAACACTAGACAAGGGCCCATGGGGTTTTATGGGTTATCTGTCAAGACTTGGCAACTTGGTCCTGAGCAGAATCAGCCATGGCGTACCGCTATAAAAAAAAAAAAAGAGCCTGCTACCGTTCTGGAGAAGGAGCTGTTATTACAATCTGGCAAGCGCAGCACATGTAAAGGGCATGCCTTTGAACAAGCTGTTTGTTGTGGTTGGGAATCTTGCTTGGAGGAAATTGTAGCATGTCATAAGTGATGTTCAGCCGTTATGTCTTAAGGAATTAAAAAATTTCCCCCTCTTAAAACTGGGAGGTTCACCGTGGTCAAACTTCATTTTATTGTAAGTTCTTTCCATTTCTTGCAAATAAATATACACTGATTGATAAAAGCAAACAACTGTGTACCCACACATTTTCCTTATGGCCAAGAGAGTTTTTTAAATTTGTAAGAATTTTTAATAACTCTGCAGTCTCCTTGACCTTCTGGAATAATACACTGGTCAGCGCTGACATTAGAGGCCGGCCTGGTGCCGTTTTGAGCCTTGTTTAGTTCTAATTTTTTACACCCTTTTGAACTGGCTGTCAGTCTATGGAGTAAAGTCTGCTTAGAGTTGCTATCTCTGCTAGACAGGCTGGGCCTTCAATCAAGCAAGTGAAAACTTGTGCCAGGCCCATTTGACTCCACCACCTTTCAAAAGCGTGGAGCAAACATTGTGCATTGATTCTGCCTTTGTAAACAAGCAGAGGAAGGTCGGGGATTGCAAATTAGGAGGGTAACTTCCTCACTGTGAGAGGCACAAAGTTTAGCAGACCAATTGCTTTTAAACTACACAGGCTTACTACAAACTACAAATTCCCTGTTTAATACATATGAAAAAATGGTGTGTCACACTGGCATTTAGACTTATTGACTTTGTAATGATGAATAAAATATAAAACACGACCTCTTTGAGTTGTTTGACTTGCAATTAGAACTTTTCGTTGCTGTATTTTGTAACTGAGTTTGAAAAGATAAACATCTTTAGGTGGTTGCAGTGGGACTGTTTATTGCATTCTTCATGTTCTGTGCAAATGTTCTTGAATACTACAGCTCAGCTTTGATTAGGTTTTCAGACGCAAGTACTAATACTGAAAAACAGTAATATGCTAAATATACTTGATTCAGTTGTGAATATCATTTCCACATAAATGCAAATTTTTAACAAATGTATCTGTATTTTGTATCTAAAATTAGGGTTATATAGAATCAGGAAAAAATGCCTAATGTTGCCACTGTCTCGCAAAAACCTTACTTCTCCATTTTGTCCCTTTTCAATGTTGTCAATGAGTCTTTTTTTTTTTCTTTCTTTTCTTTTTTTTACATTGTGTTAAATTTCAATGGAAATGCTCCAAAATTACTTGGAATAAATTTGTAGCACTGACTTCCCTTGAAAGTTTAGAAAGCATTTTATTATCCTGTAAAGTTACAGTTTTTGGAGGTATAAGATGTTTGTCCGACAGCAATGATATGTAAAATATGTAAAATGTTAAAGTAATGAGACTGTATTATAGGGGAGTTTAGATTAGTTTAATTGGCTCATTCAGTACGAAATATTCACACAGTGTATTTTCAAATGGTGTAAATTAAAAATCAAACCATTCAGTTTTCTTGCCTTTGCCAGTAATTGTACTAATACTCCACGTGAAACGTTTTTTAATTAAACCCTCTTGTGAAATGTGAAAATTAACCCATGTTTGATCTGAGATTTTCAGGCCCCTAAAAATAGCAGTATAATCATTAACTAAAAGTTGTTAGAGATGGTTAATAATTACATAATTGTTACATACACATTACAAAAAAAATACAATTTAAATTAATAACCACTTACAAACACAACATTATGAAATATTACACTCATTAAAGTGTAATATATACTATGAAATATATTTAGATGTACATAATAGTTAAACATTATAATTGCATTTGCATTTACATTTATGGCATTTAGCTGACGCTCTTATCCAGAGCGACTTACAAGGTCACACGTATTACAGATGTGGGCCAATGTAGTGTTAGGAGTCTTGCCCAAGGACTCTTATTGGTATAGCGCTGCATAGTCACCCAGACTGGGAATCGAACCCCAGTCTCCCACATGGTGTGGTAGCTCACAGACAGCTAGTGGTGTTATCTGTTGCGCCACACCAACCACTTTGTTAATTAAAAAATATATATATATTTTTTTTATTTTATTTTATTTTTATTAACAATTTGTTAATTTTTATTGTTATTGTCAACACAAACACAATGAACAGGAACACATTTTAATCCTTGCTACTTCTGAGGAGGCTCTCTGCTAAAGGATGGTCTTGTGTGGGTGGTTTTAAAACCTGACTAAGAGTGGCTTCTGCTTGAGCATCTATGTAAAATACACACCTGTTTTGCATTGCATATTCTCATCTCTGCATGTGCCATTCACATCTTTTATGTGTGCCATGTTTGGCTATCTGGCTATGCCTTGGAGCAGTGGCATGATGTCGCTTTATATTTCTTCTCCATCTGTCCTGAACTGTGTTTAAGACACAGTTGACAAAAAAAATTACAGGACAAAAAAACTAAAACCCAATAGGGATGTAGACTGGGGGCATCAGTTCCAAAGAACAATCTCCTTAGTGATCTAACAAAGCTGGTCAACAGAGGTGCAATTTGTAAACACAGGCTAAGCATAAATAAAACAGCTTGTACTTTATGACATCCAAACTACCCAATCTAAGGATGATATTATGTCATTTGGAATGTACCTATCTGTAACTCGTCTCTAATAAGTCTCTAATATAATGGTGAATGTTTTTAAAAGCAACAGCAGGGGTTCGCAGACCTTCTCATGCTATCTCATGCTTACCCACATGCTTCAAAACATGCTGTCCTGTTACATATTTAATGAGTTTGTTTAATAATAATAATACATCTAAACTATCTAATCTAAACTAAACTAAAAAAACAAAAACTAGAATATACATTTAACATATACATTTCTTTAAATAGCACCTTCTCTGATAGCTCAACATGCTTCACAAACATTTGGTGAAATCAGAAGGTACGAAGTGTTAAAGTAGACATGCATACAAACATAAAATAATACTAATAGAAATAGTAAAAAGTCCTTTAAAAAATATAAAACACATAAGGATATATGTTAACTGGTTTTGATGAAGTTGGTGCAGAGTGCCATCAGATACATCAGTCAAAAATCTCCCTTAGGTGTTTTTAACACAGGATTAATTAGTCAGTATACCTTTGATTTGTAATGACTCTTCCCTCTTTGGGGACAAGTGGGCACAGTCCATACCAGTAAAATGCTCTCCCATAGCACAATGGAGCCACCAGACTACCTCAGCATAAGGGTTTTGGGCCTGTATAATTTTGTTTATGTACGCCACACATGCACTTGCCCACTGTGGAGAATATGTTGGTTCACTCTTCTGACCAGATCACCAGAATTTGCCACATTTCTGTAGAGAAGTGCCTGCAGTCTGTACACCACTGAACTCTCAGGTGGTTGTTGGTCTTTGTAATGAGGGATTTCCTTCTGCAGATCTACTATAATATACCTCTGTGGCCGGGCTGTTCTTGCTTGATGGTCTTAGCACACTCTGCATTCACATTTTTAGTCACCAGGGAAACAGTTGATCTGCATTTTATAAATGTTTTATATTTCAGTACATACCTTGGAAAAAAAAACACTACCTTAAAGGTATTTTATACAGTAGTGTCTTTTAATAGTGGCTTGGTTATTTTAAAGCAGCATTATGTGAGTATTTGTTGCTCCTGGCTTCCCCATAGAGTCGGGAAGTGTAATGCGCTTTGAGCCACCTCTATAGAACACGCTTTCAGATGCATTTCTGGACAAGCTGAAAGATACAGAACTGTCATTGAAGGTAAGGGATCTTGTCGACTGTCACAGTAAAGTAACAAAACAGGATTTTACAGAAACATTTTAGACACATAGCATTATGCAGTTCTCGCAAACAATGTCAAAATCAGTGTCACTATTCTACCTATTACAGTGGAGCATTTACATGATTTTAAAGATGTTATTTCAAAGTAGAAATGCTACACAGTGTTGCTTTAATGTGGCCTGTTACATTTTGACTGTTTAATTGGTAGTGCTGGTTTCATTTTAAAGGGGCCATATCCTTCTTTCCTACCCACTGAGTTTCATTCAGAAAATTCCTTTAGTGAATAGCCCGGCTTGAGTATGAACTCTTTTCCCCCATTTGCCTCACTATGAAATGTGAGCACATCAGACCAGAACTGTAGGTGAGTCCCAGGTTAATTGTATCTTAGCAGTTGCCTAAATGTTTATATATATATATATATATTAATTCATTTGTGTTGAAAGAATCCCACACAAGACATCCAACAATGGCAAACACTGTAAGTTGAATAGAGAGTCGATTTAAGGTTGTCTATTTATTTTCTTTGTGGATACCCATTCTAATAAAAATATTCAGCTATTTTAGGTTGCTGATCCAGATGTGCAAATGCACACACATAGCTTGTCTAGTCCCTGTAAAGAAGTACTGCAAATAGAATAGAACTCTCTGAAGCAGATAAATATGAACCTATTGGCACTGTGCCTAATGACAATCATTGTGCCTAGATGGGTATAACCCCCCCAGCATTGAGCTGTGGAGCAGTGGAACTGTGTTATCTGAAATGATCGTGCTCCAGCCAATACTAGGATGAGGTGGGGTGATCATCCAATATCCTGACCTCACTAACGCTCTTGTAAATGCCACTAAAGAGAATATATTCAGTGGTTGCATCTGGCTTAGTGCTTCTTATTCTGCATTCTGTAACAGTCAACACTTTTTGTTTTCTTCAAAAACTCAATTTACATGTAACTGATTTGGACGTCTGTTATTTGAATTTTGCTGTGCTGTGATGTAGTAGCTTTCCCTAGCGCGCGCACACACACACACACACACACACACACAAACACACACACACACAAAATATGGGAAACTTGGCTATTGATTATTAGCATGGTTGGAATTTTGCTCTCTGAGACTGAGAGACTGCAAGGCTCCCAGACTAAACAGTCTTGACTAACGCTAGTGGCAGTAGGAAGGTGTTGTATCCCAGGGTTTTGAAGCACACCAAGGCCAGTGCTTCTCTGGTTTGATAGTTTGTCTTGGCACGTGCTATTGACGGAGCCTACTGCACAATTTGTTTTATTGTCTTTGTGTGTGGGCCTTGTTGGAAGAGGGAACTTGGTGCTGGGGATTTTTTTCATGACTGCATTTAGGAGAAGAGTGCTGAGGGAATTTCCACAGTGCTGTATTCATTGCCATCTACATCATTACTAGGAAGAAAGCGTTCCCTAAATCGTAGATTTTACATGTCTTGAAGTGTTTAAACACACACACCTCAGACCTCTCAAATTACTCAACACACACAGACACACACAGAGCTCAGTTTACATTTACATTACATTACATTACATTTTTTTCATTCGCCTAGACAGAAATTGTGTTTTGTCCACTATATATATTGATAACATATCTGAAGGCATTTTAACCGATCACTAACACCTTTCTGTGGCCGATATCAGTATCATAAATTTAAGTTAAAATTTTAAATTATATAATTTAAATGCTTTATGTTGTGTTATTTTTTTTTTTACATTTTAGCCTATTACATAAAGACATGTAGATGATTAACAATAAGAATTAATACAAAAGTTAGGATATGTAATTGACCGCAAGTTGGTCTAGTAGGTCAGTAGGTCAGCTAATTTTCCTTTTCTTTAAAAAAAGGGCAAGTACTTTGTTACTGTCCACCACTGACAACAATTAAGTGTTATTTTCCACTTCAAGACCATTAACCCAACAATGAACCTAAAACTAGGCTATAAAAAGCTTTGTTGAGAGTTGTGAGGCACAGACAACACAAAAGCTCATCTTGCATTTGCCAAAAAACATCTAAATGACCCTCCAGACTTTTGAGATAATATTCTGTGTACTTGTGAGTTAATGTTGGAACTTTTTAAATAACATGGGTACCTTTACAACAGTAAAACATGGTGATGGTAGTGTAATGGTCTGGGTTGCTTTGCTTCTGCAGGAACTGGACAACATCATTACCATAACCAGGAATTCTATCAGAAAATCCTCTCAGCCTGTAACATTATGATGGAGGTCAAAAACAGATATTTTCATAAAGTCTGACTAAAGTGTCATTCTGACAAAATCTGTTTCTTTTCAAATTCTTGTCAGTGCATTGCATCACACAGGCAGCTGTGGAGTCTAAAAGGAGATTTAACTGTGCTTCTACACCGCAAGCTAAAAATGTAATCATAAAAAATAGCCAGGTTTAATTCTTGGGGAATAATGAGAATAATGTCAAATGCCAGAAATTTCAACCCCTTCATCCCTCAGCACACAGTTTGATTTTCTGCATGATTCATAATTAATTACATTCAAGCAATACAGCAAAACACAAATAACAAAAAACAACTCTGATAAAAAGAAATGTAAAAGAAGGTGTCCCAGTACTTTTAAGCGGCAGTATATGTCCATGAACCGATTATAGACCAGCATCCTAACAGCTACATGATGTGTGTGTGGAAATGTGTAGTAGTAGTAGATGTCCAGATGTTGTAGTAGAGTAGATGTCCAGCAGTCGAGTTAGAAAAAAAACTTCCATTGTTAACACTTTAACTTTCCATAACAAAGTTAATTGCATCAGTGTGAATCTTGAGCAGCCTGAATAACACACCCTGTCCTTTCTCTGTCTGCAGCAAGATAACTGCTTGAACATGAGGACGAGGAGCAAGGCAAAGGATGATGTAATGGTGCTGTGGCCAGGGAGAAAAGCCCTCTTTTGTCGCACCCCTGCAATGGTGTGAAAGAAAGCCCCCCACTCTCTCTCCCCGGCATACCCCCAAAACACAGGCCAGCCACCTCCCCCCTGCCTGCCCACTGAAATTGGGCTGAAGTGGACCCACTGTTTGGCACAGACACCCCATTACAGCATCCATACTCTCTCAAGCGCACACACACACAAATAGCAGCGAGGACAGTGCCCCTTACACTTCATAACTACATACCTTACAGACCACTTACAGAGTCTTTTCAAACACGCACACATGCACAGATAGTGGACAGGGCCCACCCTTCCATTTATTTTCCATTCTTTCAGGACTGCTTAATTTCTTTTTATTTTCCCTTTCTTTCTATCTCTGTCTTTTTTCACTCTCACTCACTTGCTTTTTTTGGGGCCGGGCATTGGGCCCGCCAGCCAAACGCCACGAGGGTGACATCATCGGCTGCCGTCACAATGGGGTCGTTCTTCTCCTGAGGGCCCTCGCTGGCTGGCTGCGTCACTGCTCCGGACCTCCAGGCCCACGGGACCGGTAGAAAGAAGGAGAAGGTAGAGAGTAGGAAACAGTGAGGGGAAAGAGTGAGAGAGGGAGAGAGAGGTGGTGGTAGAAATGGCAGAGCCTTCTGGGGAGGCAGCACTGGCCTCAGTCAGAATCATCGGGCCAGAAGGTCTGGTGGCCCTGCTGGAGGGTGGACTAGACCGTGTGCTTCTGATTGACAGTCGGCCCTTTGTGGACTATAACGCCTCCCACATCCTGGAGGCGGTCAATGTAAATTGCTCCAAGCTGATGAAGAGGAGACTGCAGCAGGACAAGGTGCAGATCACTGAGCTTCTGCAGCATTCAGCCAAGAAGAAGGTGAGTGGGAAGTTCCGAATACATCATCGCCAGAGATGACGCAATAGCGTTTTTTCTTTACCAGTATCGAATATACTGTTGATATTTTTAGGATTTTCCAATACAGAAGCTGTTTTTACTATGCTGTTTAAATAAAAACCCTCACTTAACATGAGCATCTAAAGGTAGGCTGCTATGCTCAAACTACTCAAACATTAGACTACCCCATAGGAAGAAATACACAGATAACCTCACATCAGTGTGTGATGCCAGTGTGTGCTGTTTCAGAATAGACATGTAAAGGATCAGATCGGATTCATTGTTTTTTTCCATTTGATATCTGATCCAGCATTTTCGCCTGATAGCACCCCAATGTCACCCCACCAATACTGAGAAGCCATCTCTAATATCTAGCCATCTCTGTCATGAGAACAAACACTTCTGTGCCAAATCGATACCAACATTCTAAAAACTTGACAGTACTTGTTTTCTATGGTAACAAAGGAACCCAAACAACTGCAGCCGTTGTAGATCCACAAGACTGTGATTACTCCTGAACTGACGAGGGCAGCATAATAAGCCTACACGTGGGGGAAGAAGAAGAAGGAAGGTAACCATAACAATAATATGTGGAATGGCGTCAGGAGTTGAGTTGGATGATAGGGATCAGTATAAAAAACGTTGTCACAGAGCATCCGGAAAAAAGGAGGAAAACACCCCAAACTTATCTTGGCACCTCAGAGACCCAGATCTAGGTCTGTACACAGAATTTAAGGTGAGCGAAACAATCTATACCTGACACATTAGCATAATTTCTTGTGATTCTGTTCAGAAAGGCAAATATTAGCTTGTTTAAGCTAATACTGCAGTTGCTCATAACAAGTGATATTAGCACGCTGTGTGAACAGAAACCCCTAGAATGGTTAAGCTCCGGTCATCTGACTGCTAGAAGCGGCATGTTGTTTTTACCTATTTTTAGAGCAGTTTAGTGAGGCCGTAAGAACACAGCAGGTATTGGGACATCCCCACTAGTCATTCCTGTGCTCCCTACTCTGATCTGTGACTGAGAGGTTTATGGCGGGTTAATGATGACATGATGTCATTATCACAGTGAGCATATTGTGGGTATACAGTTGTATGCAAAAGCATGGGCACCCCTGCTCCATTGTAGGTTTTGTTGATTTGTGCAAGTGTAATTAAGTACACTACTCCTTCAGATAACAAGTTTCTACATATATAATGCACATTCAAAAGGGAAAAATGCACAAAAAAGGAAAACTGGAAATGTGGTATGTGCAAAGGTTATGAAACATTTTTTTTAATTCAGCAAATAAGTAAAAAGTATCTGTAGAATTAGCTGGAAAAGCTGTATTGAAGTGAATTCTGTAGAGATCGACAAAACATGATTTGAACAGGAGTGCCTAAATGTTTTGCATATGACTATGAATTTGGATGTGAATGTGTAAATGTGGCATTACTTTTTTGCTGAAATTGTGTGTCCCCAGAACAACTAAACACAATTTATGCTGTTATGTGTCTATATGTAGCATGTGCCTCATTGTGTAGTGAAAATGTCTTGTGAACTGTTGCGATGTTATTGTTTTCCCAATAACATCCAACATTGCAACTACTTAATTTTTGATTCCAGCCTCCAGCCATCATCATGTCCTCACTTACACCTGAATCTTTTGCACCTGAGTGCAGGCTGATTAGTGACAGCCTGCTGAAAATAATATAATATATAATATTATATATAATATATTTAATATCTCTCACTTAAGGGCGGAATATAGAGTGCTGGTGAAGAGTGTCCAGTTGATGCTGTGGAAGCTCAGTTTAAGGCTATTCAAGGTTTCAATGAGGTAGCATGATAGAAAAAACTAGTATGCCACCTTAAAGTAGGCTCAAACAGCTCAAATACTTAACTGCCCTTCAGGAAGGGGTACATATAGAGTATTTGTGCAAAACTATATATATTTTGTATTTTAGCTCATTTTTAGTTTCAGTTCAGTTTTCTTCTTCCTATCCAATCCTGGTAACTTAATGCTGAGTATGGGCCGATAGCAATCTAAGCCGATCTTTATGTTTCTATAAATAATACAGGCACACAATTTAGGTACGGTGTGTTTGATGTGTATGCTGGTACCTCATTTAAAATTATATATCTGAACTGATATGGACTACTGAGGTGAAGAAACTGTTTGTAGTGGGGTAAATGTGCTATGATGTACATTAGCATGTGTACATTAGTCTACTTTTGAACAAGCTGAAGAAGTGGTATCGTCATCTTTGGAATGTCAGACCAGTAAAGATTTTTACCTCTGGAGTTTGTGGGATATTGTTTACACAAAAACACTGTTGCCACTGACTAGATTTGTTTAAGATCATAGTTATAGACATAGTCAGTTGTAAAGCTGAGAGTATGTTCATCACCTCTTCTCCGGGTGATGAAACATAAAACTCAAGGCCAATATAAAGAGGAACTGTGCTGCACTGTACGTTCAGTAACTCCTTTCTTATTAGTAGCACTGACCTAAGTCATGCATTTCAAGTATTTAAGCAAAATAAATTGTAGACCTGGGTTGAAATGCATTATCATACAAGTCTGTCCCCCTTTCTAAATTCTTATTTCATACATTCACATTTTCAGTTTTTTACATCATGCTTGATAAATGAGGCCTAGTATCTCTGACCTTACCACAGACAAGAATGGGGTGTTGGAGTTTGTTTGAGGCGAACATGGGAGTTAAATAAGCCATCCCCTCTCACAAGGGCCATTGTGAGGCCTAGCAACAGGTTTCTGAGTGACCTCATCCCAGTGCTATCTGTCTCTGTCCCCCCCTAAAGAACCCTTGAAGATTCTCTTTTTTAAGAATGTTCCTGGAAGCAAGTACTTGCATTGAACATTGACAGAAATTCAGCTTTGAATATGACCGTCCATTTGCGATGAAGTGATGCGGAGTGTTGTTGCTAAAGTCTGTAACGGAGTTATTAGTGCTGAATATTTGAGAAATATGCCACTGGATCCAGACATCTGATAGCTGTATAATGTTTCTAAAAAAATAATACAGGGCAGTTAATCAGAACAGAGGTAATTTACTTGCAGACAAATGTTAAATGTTTTAGTGTGTTTTAGTAAGTAAACAGAATTTTGACAAGTGTCATTGAATAGTCATTTTAGCTCTGTCTGTCTTTCTTTCTTTCTTTCTTTCTTTCATTCTTTCGTTCTTGCACAGTGAGAGGATGGGGCAGGGAGTTTTGACTTTATTTCAGCCGTATTTTTGGCACCTGGCCAGTGCTCGCTTATCTAGGCCAGAAGACGTCCTGCTCTCCCGGTCAGATACACAGAGCACTGCAGAGTTGCTCAACATGGATGACATCAGAGCCAGAACTGTGCTGTTTTGTGGAATGCGTGAGAAGAGAGAGAGAGAGAGAGAGAGATAAGAGTGGGAGAGATTTTGTGCAGAGAGAGTGATGGGGAGACTGACCCTTATGCCTTGCTGACAGTATGGCAGTAATAAGACCCTGACGCTTGAGAAATCATTTTTCTAATGTCATCTCAGTTATAACATAATATGTTCATAAGAGGACTCATCAGTATTTTAATGTTAAGTGCTGTGTATATACATTTAGATAATGTATATTGCTGCTATCCAATGAAAAACATGCATCTCCAATTTTTGCCTGTTTTTACTCCCCCCTTCCACTTTTTGAACCATGTAGCTGCTCTGTACACTGTGTAAATAATTTTGGATAGAAAATCGTATTTTACATTAACCTCCATTCAAAGTTAAGACCATTTTTCCTTCTCCTGTAAAGTCACCAGATACATGTTTTGCATTTGACAGTGACAATACATAGGTTGGTGCTCCAGTATATCATGTTATATAGATCAAACCCAAGTCTGACACATAAAAGGTAAAGGTAAAGGTAAAGGTGCACGTATTTGTCACTGTACAGTGTACACTGCACAGCGAAATGTGTCCTCCACATTTAACCCATCTGTGGTAGTGAACACACACTCACACACACTAGTGAACTAGGGGCAGTGAGTACACACACACCCACACCTTGAATCAACGAGACAATCAAGGAGACAACGTTGCCCAACTACACTATACTATACCCCATTCTTTCAAACTGCTGCTAGCACAATGTCATTGGACAGTTCTGTGTGCTTTAAGGAGAATGCTAAATGCCAGTACTAAATAGCATTACATCAGCAAATAGACACTCACACTGCTTAGACTGCTATGTTGCTCTGTCATCACTAGGGATAGAACCCATGATACCCTGACGATAGTGCTAATGCTTTGATGGCTATGCCACTTAAACCATAAGGTTTATCATAAGTGGGACAGTCCAAAAAAGAAGTAGTCCAGTCCAGATCATACACAGTAGAACCATTACTCGAAACATGGGATAAGGCATAGAGGGCAGTTCAATAAACATGTAAGGGTCGAAACTGACAAGAGACGGTCATAACTAACTGAATTGCCTGGTATTGACAAAGAAAACTGAGGAGGGGTAATTGTGTTCGGTTTGATGGCTGGCATCACATGATTGGGTTATGCATTATGGGAAATAGAGCCTGTGAGTGAAACAGCCTGTGAGCTGAGTGAAGGAACTGGAATGCGTGACATCAGGAGCCAAGTGACTGGTTCCTCTTTTTAAATGGTAAAACATTGAGCCAGTTCATCAAATGCAATTAAGTGTAATTATGAAAAATAAACTAATCAATATCACATTATGTTTGTAGGAAAGTTATAATGGTATAAAGTTATATGTACAGTGTTTTTGTCACAGTTTACACAAAAACAAATGGAAAAAATTGTGCAGACTCAAACTTGTGAATACAGAATACAAGTCAAATGTAAATAAAATCTGTTATGTAACTGTCCGTGTTATTAGTTAATTCTACTAGATTTTAAGTAGCATAACTAAGCAATAATAAACACTAACACATTCTTTTAAGGGTAAAGGAGTTACTGGGTTCCCGTGTTGAAGAAAGTTTGCTAGACCAGGGAGAACAGTACAATGGGCAATGCAGGACCACTACAAGACCAGGGTTGGAAACTAATTATGATCAGTGAACTGCAATATGATCAGGCAAAATAAACATGTTGGTAATGCTTGCAGAACCTGACAGGTTTTAGTTTGTTCGCACTCCTGTACTAAACTATGTTGTAGGTGTGGACATCAGCTTTAGTTATGTGGGTCAGATTTGCTCCTGTAGGACTAAGCTGGCAGAGCTCCACCTGAAGCCTACACCAGAAACCAGCCGCTCATAAATCAATAATTTCCATTACGTTGTCTAGACGTGGCAGCGTGCCACAGGGCAGAGAGCAGTCTGAATGTGTGTAAAGCTAGAGAAACCCAATGCCGTATATCTCAGCTGGCTGGGCTTTGTTAATGCTACTTTGACTGTCCACAGACTTTCACAGGTAGTGGAGGGACTTTGGAGCATTAGAGCTTCACATTTCTAGAACTGTTTTGAACTGATTGGAGATGTAAAGCCTAGCTGAGAATACATGCTGTCTGAGTGGTTAAATCTAACCTAGAAGTAGGTCATCTTATGCTTATGACATCTGATCTGCTCTGATTAAGTGTGGGTGTTTTCTGAGGCCTATGTGTTTTTGCTAAATATGTATACACACCCCCCTCCTAATTTTGGGTTCGGCCCGCTTGTGCTGCCACAACAAAGCTGACCATTTGAGGCATGGACTCCACATAACCCCTGAAGGTGTCTTGTGTAATCTGGCACCAAGACGTCAGCAGTAGGTTCATTTAAGCCCAGTAAGTTGTGAGGTGGGACCTCCATGGATTGCATCAATGAGCCTTAGGTGCCCATGACTGTGTTGTCAGTTCACTGGTTGTCCTTTCTTGGAACATACTGTACTTTCTTGCTACTGACCACGGCATACCAGGAATGTCCCACAAGATGTTTTGGAGATCTCACCCAGTTGTCTAACTGTCACAGTTCAACCCTTGTCAAAGGGACTCCTTAAAGGGAATCCTTATGCTTGCTAATTTTTTCTGCCTCAGCACATTTACCTTCAAGAACGACTGTTCACTTGCTGCATAATAGGACCCACCCCATGACAGATGCTACTGTGGATGAAGATAATCAGTGTTTTTTACTGCACTAATGTTATGATTTGAGTGGCTGGAGTGCATAATCCGTACTTTCTATAAATATTCTAGAAAGTACTCATGTGACACATGCGTGAATATTTGTAAGTGTGCTTAGTCCACAGTGAGTTCACTAATTGAGCCTGGAGAGTTGTGTGTGGTCTCTGCGAAGTATTTTGTTGTTGTTTGCTTTTGTCAGAGTTGAATAAAGCAGTCAATGACACACCTGGGCGGCTAGCAATGGATTAAAAATGTTCTGCTTGATGTGTTGTGGTGACATGAAGAGCAGGCTGATAACCTGCGAACAGCTGTTTTTTAGTGTATAAATAGTGCTGTAATAATATATATATAAGTATAAATATAGCCATTTAATTTAAGGATTTACAGTGATAATAGAATCCTATTAGTATCAGTAGATACATGCTTTACAACATTGCCATCTAATTTTTGGATGAAAATGCTGTGTATTTGAACATGTGACAATGTTCATATACACAGCCAATGTCCAATTCAGGTAGTAATTATGCTCGGACTGTGGTAATTTTATTGCTGCCCAGATATGTTTTTTTATCTTATTTTTATCTTATTACAAAGTCCTCCTGGTAAACCATTTCAATCCGAATAGGGCCTTGAACCCAGAGTTCTTAATGTGGACATGAGAGCGAATATAGAGGAAGGACATTTTCCAATTTTCATAGCACTCTGGCAGATTGCTGCAGCTGTTATAATATTAGTGGTGGCATTCATAAGTAGTTTTCATAATGCACATGCAATTACAAGATTTAAAAAGCCACAGGGGAGTTGTAACAGTGAGATTTTCATGGTATGATAACCATCTCAGAAAATAAGTGACTTTGTGTAAACAGTTTAAGTCCACACTATCCATATCATAATCTTATATATCTTATATTAATCCTGTTACATGGTCCTTTTCATTTTGTAACTTTTTAAGACTTTTTGTAAGACTTTTTTTTTCGAATTTCTCCTGTTTCTGTGACTGTTTTTGATTGTGTGTGTGTGTGTGTGTGTGTGTGTGTGTGTGTGTGTTTCAGTTGGAACTGCAAGGTCAGGAAGTGGTGGTGTATGACCAAAGTTCATCTGACCTCTCCTCTCTGTCGTCAGAGGCCTTCCTCAGCGTTTTATTGGCTAAACTAGAGAGGTGTTTTCCCTCCGTCCACCTGCTCTCAGGTTTGATTTGCCCCCTTTACTATGACAGCACATGCATGTTTGTCACATAAGCTATAAATCAGCATTTTTACCTTAAAATAACACCTTTAAAATTGTGTTGATGCTCCAGTGACCTGTAATAGGGAGAATATTTCTGCTAGAGGGCTTTGTATTTCTAAGTTTGCACTTGTAAAATGCATGTGTAAAGTATGTCCTTTAAAGGTTGCTCGAAGCATGAATTCCATTTCCTGACTGTCGGGGAAAACCCAGGAGCTAGAAATGTCAGTTACAAATAATGTAAGACAACTACAAATAATACCATGCTTTCTAAAGGAGAGGTTTGGAAATGTCCAAGTGAACACATTGACATACAGTGAAATCACTACTACAGCCAATGTTCTATTTCCTTCTTCAGCCAGAAGATACAGCAAATGCTTATGATAGAAAAGTCAGAAATTGTCTAGCCACTTTGGCCAAGTGTTTTATTTTTGAATTATTTAGCAAACCCAATATAACCCCTCTGTTACTAAGTAACCAGTATTTTTTGCTGTCAAAAGTCATAGTGTAATGTTCTCTCTCTTTCTCTCTCTCTCTCTCTACACAAACACAGTTGGCTATTCTAGGAACAAACTCTGAATGTCTTTTTTGAAGTCAAGCCAACCAAGATGAAAATTTAAAATTTTCAAGTTAACAAGTGAAAATTTTTTATATGTAGAGCCAATGGTTTGCCATTACATCATCATTGCATAACTGTATGTGTGTGTGTGAACATGTGTTAAAGGGACACCGTTTTAAGCTTGGCTAAACAACAGAATGCCAAAACAGCATAAAAAAAAAAGAAAAAAGAGGGAAAAAAGAAAAAAAAGAGGAAAGTGACTATAGTTGACTATAGAGGATATGAAAATAAGCCCAGTTTTAGACATCATATTGTAAAAGTTTCTCAAGCAGTGACAAAAAGTGGCAAAATGGCCACAGTAGATGAAGAATAAGTCTAAACACTTTTAACAGTAAATATTATTAAATAGAAGGTCCACAGAAACATCATACACAGGATCTGTCAAACGTCTTAAAACACACATGGATTGACTACATTAAGAAATATTCTTACAAACTTCATTAATGGCATTTAGCACACACTAATCCATTATGTCTAATCCTTTTACAGAGGTGGAAGGATGTAGCATTAGAACTCTTTCCCAAGTACTGTTGTTTATTGGGTAAATGAGCCTGCCACGCAAAAAACACTGTTAGCCACTATGCTATTTCTACCACTAAGACTTATGCCAAAGTGTTCACAGATTGACCTTTTACATGCATATTAAGTAAATGCAGTATCATCAGTGAGGCATTTGGGGATATGTAGGAGAAGAGATTAAACAGTAGAAATGGCAACCACCCTGGGCAGTAGAGACTGTAGAGCCCAAAAAATACCCTACCCGAGCCTGTGCACATTCTGTCTGATCCTGATTTTTTACTACAATTCCGAGTTGTAATGACCGAAATCTGTTCAGAATGATGTTAATGAACAGTGCAACATGGAAGAAGCATAGGCCTTTTATTTAAGAAAGCTGTTTCTTAAGAATGGAACTCCAAATGATTAAAACAAGAATGAGGTTATAAGAATGATGTCTCAATTACTTTCCTATACTTTAATATAATTTAACAAGGTTTAGGAATATAAAATACTTTCTGAACAAATGAACATTTTTATGTTAAGTGCAAAAACGCAAAAAAAGCAATAAGGCTATGCATTGCACAATCATTAAACTGTAATAGGCAACAGCAATATCCTAATTTACGTAAAAATGCTAAATACGCAAAATAAGCCAAGAGAACATTGGATATTCTTTAAATAATAAAGGCCTAAAATAGCCTATCAAACAGATCAGCACATCCCTTTTAGCACATCACTGTTAATTGTTTACTTATATATGGGCTGGGCAATTTAATCAAAAGGAAATGAAACCGACTTCCAGAACCTTTTATAACCTCAACATAATCTGTTTCTCACATGCCGTAATATCGTTAGGCAACAAAAAAGCACATTATGAAATTTATTGCTGGGTAATTCATCCTGGTGCACACATGCTTCACAAGGACTCCTGGGCAATTTTTGTATCCATCAGATTTAAAGTAAACCTACAAAGACAGGGTTACTGTTTTTAATACATTTCTGTTCAAAACAAAAAGTCAGTCATCTTTTGAAGTTGATTTAAATATCTATATTGGCACGCATATGTATATATATGTATGAATACAGGCTTCAATATATGAAATTGTAATTTTTTGTGTGAAGAAAGTGGGACACACTCAAGTAGTGGAACGAAATTTATTGGATATTTTAAACTTTTTTTTAGAAATAAAAAAATGAAAAGTGGGGCGTGCAATATTATTCGGCCCCTTTACTTTCAGTGCAGCAAACTCACTTCAGAAGTTCAGTGAGGATCTCTGAATTATCCAATGTTGACCTAAATGACTGATGATAAATAGAATCCACCTGTGTGTAATCAAGTCTCCGTATAAATGCACCTGCTCTGTGATAGACTTAGAGTTCTGTTTAAAGCGCAGAGAGCATTATGAAGACCAAGAAACACACCAGGCAGGTCCGAGATACTGTTGTGGAGAAGTTTAAAGCCGGATTTGGATACAAAAAGATTTCCCAAGCTTTAAACATCTCAAGGAGCACTGTGCAAGCAATCATATTGAAATGGAAGGAGTATCAGACCACAGCAAATCTACCAAGACCCAGCCGTCCCTCTAAACTTTTAGCTCAAACAAGGAAAAGACTGATCAGAGATGCAGCCAAGAGGCCCATGATCACTCTGGATGAACTGCAGAGATCTACAGCTGAGGTGAGAGACTCTGTCCATAGGACAACAATCAGTTGTACACTGCACAAATCTGGGCTTTATGGAAGAGTGGCAAGAGAAAAGCCATTTCTCAGAGATTTCTATTAAAGGTCTACTTTAAAGTTTGCCACAAGCCACCTGGGAGTCACACCAAACATGTGGAAGAAGGTGCTCTGGTCAGATGAAACCAAAATCACCTTTTTGGCCACAATGCAAAACGTTATGTTTGGCGTAAAAGCAACACAGCTCATCACCCTGAACACACCATCCCCACTGTCAAACGTGGTGGCAGCATCATGGTTTGGTGCCTGCTTTTCTTCAGCAAGGACAGGGAACATGGTTAAAATTGATGGGAAGATGGATGGAGCCAAATGCAGGACAATTCTGGAAGAAAACCTGTTGGAGTCTGCAAAAGACCTGAGACTGGGACGGAGATTTATCTTCCAACAAGACAGTGATCCAAAACATAAAGCAAAATCTACAATGGAATGGTTCACAAATAAACGTATCCAGGTGTTAGAATGGCCAAGTTAAAGTCCAGATCGAATCCAATCGAGAATCTGTGGAAAGAGCTGAAAACTGCTGTTCACAAACGCTCTCCATCCAACGTCACTGAGCTCGAGCTGTTTTGCAAGGAAGAATGGGCAAAAATTTCAGTCGATGTGCAAAACTGATAGAGACATACCCCCAAGCAACTTGCAGCTATAATCGCAGCAAAAGGTGGCGCTACAAAGTATTAACGCAAGGGGGCCAAATAATATTGCACAGCCCACTTTTCAGTTTTTTATTTCTTAAAAAAGTTAAAAATATCCAATAAATTTCGTTCCACTTCATGATTGTGTCCCACTTGTTGATTTTTCACAAAAAATTACAATTTCATATAATTATGTTTTAAGCCTGAAATATGACAAAATGTAAAAAAAAAAATTACTTTTGCAAGGCACTGTATGTACGTATATATATATATATATATATATATATATATATATATATATATATATATATATATGTATATATATATAAATATAAATGGGAATAACCACCCTTGGCTGGGAGGACACTAGTAAGACATTGTGGCATTATTGATTAGTTGTTGAGTTATTCATAAGCAGCAGGAACTGAAAAACTTTTCATTTTTAGCAGATTTTTGTGGGTTGCTTGTAGTTAAGTATTAACTCTTCAATTATCCAAAAAATCCAAAAAACACTGTGTACCACTCTCCCTTTGAAAGTCAAATAAAATCTAGGACTATGTGTTAAATGCCTTTTGTCTTTTCATGTCATATTCTGTGCCCTGTTTTATAGCAAAGCTGAGTGATCAGCAGCCAGTTTTGGAGAGCGGTTCAGTCAAAGGAGCCTCGACTACTGCGTCACTGCTGTTTTAATGCCTTCACTGTTGACAATGAGCACTGGTTGCTATGGCAACAGCGCTGTCAAAACAGTGGCATTTGCTCTGATGACTCTGCAGTAGGTGAAAGACAAGGTTACTGAAGGCAGGACAAAATTAAGCCAGACCTCTGCCACTGGATATATTTTTATCCAAAGCATTTGATGAGCCACAAACAGATTTATTTTTCAACATCATCAAAATCTAAACAGTTCTCATATTAAGGAAGAAAAATTGCATGGCAAAATGCCAAAGAACGTATCCATATATATGAGCAACTGGCCAGGAAACATGAGATACAGCAAGGTGGGTTGTCAGGCACCCACAGGTGGTGGAGTATTGTATGTCAGCTTATAGGGTACACACACAAATGCACTTACATGTCGCTGTCACGCAAAACCCTTTTTTTCACCTTTTGATATAATGTGAATCTGGTAGTTCTTTACATTTCTACATACATTTCATGATAAATGGGCTAATAGAAATGCTTCAAAATGACCGAAATGGATCCCTATTTACATTTTAGGGCACTGATGAGTATGTTGGCCATTTGTCAGTGTCAGAATCATGATTTTCAGGTCACTATAATCTCCCACAGTGCACACAAATTATAGTAAACATTAAACCCAGTAAACATGAGCTGAATGTGGACCAAAATGCTTTGCAAGTCACTTGTTACTAAGCAACAGACAATAGAACGAAAAGGATCCTATTTTCCTGTGTAGTCCCATGGTAGGATTATGTATCTTAACAACATAACGGTGAAATATTATCCCATGAACAGTGCAATGCTTTACTAACTTTAATTCAGAATTTAGTTTGTCTTTGTATGGAGTTTAAACACTGCTCTGCCACTCTGGTGTTTGTTTATGCAACCTGTGATGATGAGGAAGTGTCTGAATTAATTTGTATTTCTATTACTACTTTGTAAAAATAGTCTCTCCCTATTAAGGGGCAGTGGTGGCTCAGCTTCGGGCTGTTGATGACAGGGTTGTGGGTTCGATACCCTGGCTCGGCAAGCTGCCACTGTTAGGCCCTTGAGCAAGGCCCTTCACCTTTTCTGCTCCCCAGGTGCTGTAGCAATGGCTGCCCACCACTCGTGCACATGTGCTCACTGTCCAATGTGTGTTTCACTGGTGTGTATGTGTGTGTTCATTTTACGAATGGGATACATGCAGAAGCCAAATTCCATATGTGCCAGTCACAAATGCTCAATGTGGTTGTTTAATGTTTAATATAGTGCAATACTAATTAGGGAGCAGAGATGCATTTCTGTCACAGCCATTGACTTCCATTGAAAGTTATGAAAGCTATCTCCTTATCCTGTGACGTTGCCATTTGAGATACAGGGAATTATGTAGATTCCTTTATTGGCTGAAACATCTTAGATGATTAATCCTGTCATTTAAAGGCCAAACAATAAAAATGTACTGAACTGAACAATAACAAAGCATTTAAGCATTTTCCAAAATGCTTCACTAAGAATTGTTAAATAACTGCTGATTCATTTAAAAAATAAAAGTAATTAAATTTCTATATATTTTTGAAGTAACATTACCAATATACATAGGTGTAGAAAGGCATATGAAAAAACACTGTCTACAAGATATGATAAACAGTGACACAAAGCATAAAAACATGATCAAACAGAAATGGCACTGATTAATTAACAAAATTGAGATAAAGACTTATAATAATATAAGTAATATGTCATAAAACCTATTCTCAAGATAGGCTTTGTGCAAATATAGACAATGTAATTTTACTATGGATGTCACAATACCAAAATTTTGTGTAGTATCACAATGGCTGATACCAAATAATACTATGGCAAAAAAAATAAACACTCATAATTGTCTGAAATACCAAATGTGTCTTGTATTTTACACATACAAACATTCCTCTTTTTAGAGCTCATCATGTGCAGTAACTTTTTTAAGAGTTACAAACCTGTGCTGGTTCCTGGTTCATTTAAATGAAGTTGTTAGAGCAATTAATTGTCTGTCAAATTGCTGTTATTAGTATTATTAGTAAATATTAGTTTTCTATACTACCACAACATGGCTCCAACAAACAGTAAAACAGGGACCCAAATTTGCTCTGATTTGTGTAGTAATCATAAGTCTCATTCTTTGTTTGTTCCAGGTGGGTTTGCAGAGTTCTCACATCTGTTTCCGGGCCTCTGTGAGGGCAAGTCCATGCTGGTTCCATCCTGTATCTCACAGCCCTGCCTTCCTATCAACAGCAGTGGCCCCACTCGCATTCTTCCCCACCTGTACCTGGGCTGCCAGAGGGACGTGCTTAACAAGGTGTGTTTATCTCATTTTTCTTAGCAGATGTATCAGGACATAGCTATATTGCAAAACAATTTCCTGTCGCAATCCTGTAGGTTGAGGTAGTTATTCAGGTACTTATTCATATTCAAATATTCATAATGTCTACAACTTGCTTATAAGACTTTTTTATTATGCAATTATTATTATGCAGACAACTGTAGGCCACAGGCTGTTACAAGCTTTACGGCCAGGTTTTCAAGTCCTCAAGGCTGCTATGGTTCATATGTGAGCAACATGTCAGTTCCTCATTTGCATCAACTTAATTCCTTGCATTAGTTTGAAAGCAGTTACTAAGCCTTAAATTAGCTGATGCCTATAGCCTTTAGTAGGGACTTTCAGCTAGGTGTTAGCAATTACTGGAAATGTTTTATTTTTGTTTTTATTTTAAATGAGGATGTGAATCTGTAAATACAAAGTGTAATGACTGAAGGCTCACAAAACTACATCACTGTCTAATCCCCCTACTGCAGGACCTTATGCAGCAGAACGACATTGCATACGTGCTCAATGCCAGTAACACCTGTCCCAAGCCTGATTTCATTCCGGAGTCCCACTTCCTGCGTGTTCCAGTCAATGACAGCTTCTGCGAAAAGATCCTGCCCTGGCTGGACAAATCAGTGGAATTCATAGGTCAGGTCTTGTCTAACCACAAGTTTTGAATAAGTATTGAATAATTAACTATTCTCACATGGGAATACGGAGACATTGCTTTTCTTTGCCCTTTCTTTCATTTGGATTTTCTGTAGCCAGAATCTAAATGCAGGGTGCTTACATCAGAGTGTTCATTAAGAAAGGAATTTCATAGCTTTACAAAGTTCTGCAACACTGTACTCTCCAAAGCTCAATTTAAAGCTGGAAGAATAGCCTTGCTGTGTGCCAGTTAACTTGTGGCCTACTTACTTTCATGTTTCTCCCCCAGAAAAAGCAAAGGCTTGCAATGCCAGGGTTCTAGTCCACTGCTTGGCAGGAATTTCGCGATCAGCCACTATTGCCATTGCCTATATCATGAAGAGGATGGATATGTCCTTAGATGAGGCCTACAGGTATGATTATAACCATCACTAACCATCTGTGATTGAGGGCAATCTCAGAAGTGAACATTTCTATTAAAGGTTTCCACTTTTGACAGGTTTTCTGGTCTCATGAAGTCCAACTTTCTGTTCTGGCCGAGGCATCCCCTCATTAAAATGAATGTCACCACCAATTAAAGCTTGTGCTGTGAGGCTTGCTAATGAGAAACCATGACACAAATGGCTAACAACATGTTTACCTCCCTAGGTTTGTAAAAGAGAAGAGGCCCACCATCTCACCTAACTTCAACTTCCTTGGTCAGCTATTAGACTTTGAGAAGAAGATTAAGAGCCCAGAGAAAATCGAGGCCCAATGCAAACAGGTAGAGCTGGCTGAAGAGCACAGCCAAGAATTAGAGGGGCATGCTCCAGACATGCCTAGCACAGCTAGGACAGAGACCTTGTCTATGGTGGCCCCACTAGAGCCTTTGACCCTTCCTTGTGTACTAGCTGGGGTTCCTGAGGAGCAGCTGCTGGCTCAGGCTCTGTGTAGCCTGCAGCTGGGCGAGGGCCTGGAGGACAACACCCGCCTGAAGCGCTCCTTCTCCTTGGACATCAAGTCGTTTGGGGAGCCGAGCACTGGAGCCATCCTCCGGGAGGGTGGCGGATACACTCCGGACTACTATAAACAGTCCTCCTTCAAGGACCCCGCAGCCAAGCCCTGTCAGTTCTCTCCAGTGCAAGAGGTTTCAGAGCAGTCGACGCCGGAGCAAAGTCCAGATAAGGAGCAGGCAGACAGCCCAGCAAATGGCAACTCAAGCAACACTAATCCGCCTGCCAAACCCCAAGCCACAATCTCTAAGCCCCCTCCTGCTCCTCCTCCACCTGCCGCCCGCCCACAGCTTCTGCACAGGAGTGGTAGCATGGAGGAAACCCCAAGCGCTGCCAGCTTCCTGCTGGGCCTGTCATGTTCGCAGCAGAAGCTGACCAAAGGTGGACTGGGAACGCTCAAGGGTTGGCACTCGGACATCCTCCTTGGTTCTATGGCTGTCTCCTCGTCCTCGCTGAGCGGAGGGGGCTGGTACCTCTCCTCTGAGTCAGCTCGCTTTTACTCCACTTCAGCCATCTTTAGCAGCAGCAGCGGAGGCACCCAGGGTAGCTTTGCAGCAGCGTACAGCTGCAGCCAGGGGCTGGAGGCAGTGAGGAGGCGGGGACGTCAGCGTAGCGGAGACCTTGGAGACTCGCGACGCAGCTGGCATGAGGAGAGCAGCTTTGAGAAGCAGCTAAAGCGGCGCAGCTGCCAAATGGAGTTTGGCGACGGCATGACAGAGAGCCGCTCCAGGGAGGAGCTGGTCAAAGTGGGTAGCCAGTCCAGCTTCTCTGGGAGCATGGAGATCATTGAGGTGTCCTGAAAGCAGGACTTCCACCTCCCTCTTACAGCGATGCTTAGGCGAAAGATCAAACTTGTGCATTACTCTGCTTACTCCAGATGTAAGTGAATAACAAAGACATGTTTAGTGTCCCAAGTGCTTATTTAGCGTTGCATTGGAGCTGACAAATAATGGAAGCTTTTTGCTTCCATTAAGCATTGTGCATGTGGTTTCCGGTATTATGTGACATTCTGTAATCTAAAGATTGAACGTATGATCAAAATGTATGTGTCAGGATACCTGTATTCTTGTTTCTAGCCGTCACAATATGCTTAACATTGTGGACACCGTGAGTACATCTGCAACACAATTGCATTGCATGCATCACATGTAATTGTGTGTGTATGTGTATATATATATTTCATTTTCTTTCAAATCATTTAACTAATTTAAATTTATATATTAAAAAAATAACATGATTGAACATTCATAAAATTCAGCTTGTAAATGATCATTCCATTTATTGAAGATAAAGATTTACTCAAAACATACAGTGCCTATAAAAAGTATTCACCACCTTGGATGGTTTCTCTTGAAATTGCTTTGTAAATGGAATCATGGTCAGTATAATGTGGCAAAAAAACTTGTTAATGTCAATGTAAAAACAGATTTCTACAAAGTAATGACCATTAAATAAAAATACTTGTAAATAATTAATTGCATAAAAATTGTGATCTAAGTCAACAGAGGTCTTACTAAGTGCAGTGAATGTGTCTCAACTAAATGTAGTATTAATGTATTAATTAATAATACCTGTCTAGAAGGTCCAGTCACAGGTTAATCAGTATTCCTGGCTACAAATACACCAAGAAGACACAAAAGAACACCCCACACAACTCAAATCCTTATTGAAGAGTATAAATCAAAGAATGGTTACAATTAAAAAATTCCAAGTCACTAAACATCCCCTGGAGTATAGCTCAATGCATGAGAAGGAATGGAAGGAATATGGCACATGTGTAAATCTGCCTAGAGCAGGGCGTCCTCACAAACTGAGGGACCGTGCAAAAAGGAGACTAATGTGTGAGGCCATCAGGACACTTAGGGCTACCTATTACCCGACAGTTTATGCTCAAAAAAATTTAATGTAGCCGAATGAAAACAATTCAGCAAAAAAGAGTGGGCAGAAAATCCTTTACTGTAATCGAAACCAAACTGCAAACACTTGGTTGCAGTTGTTGCCATGAGTGGCACTATCAGTTATTAGGTTTACTTTCCCCACCTTAATTTTTCCCATGGGTAATATAGGTATTGAATAATTCTTTATTTTCAATAAATGGAATGAAATTTTTAAAGCTGCATCGTGTGTTTAATTATGTTTACTTCATCTTATAATAGTTGGATAAACTGAAAAAAATTACAAAAGTGACACATTGGGAAGGGGAAAAATACATTTTTACAACACTGTATTTTGAAATTTTCTCCAAAATGGCAACTGTATAGGAGAAGGAAAATTTCTTCCTAATTTTCATTGGAAGTCTCTGTAAAATCATTTTATTTTCAAGTCAGTTTGGAGCTTTTCTGTTTGTCCATTTATCATGAAAACATGACATGCTTTAAAGAACAATTACCCGATTCTAAGTCAAAAACAGCAAAAGATGGAGTTTTTGTGTGGTTTATGCATCCCTAATAGACACCAGTGTCATGTACTACCAGAAACCACATGAGGCCACAAGCTTCCATTAGCATTGCACCTCTTACTATAAAACTAAGAAAGCAAGTGTTGGCTAAAAGAGAAAATTGTGTTCATCTGATTTTTTGACAAAGCATCACTTCAGACTCCACAGTTTTTTCTTTTTTTTTTAGTTTACTTGTAACTAGAGGGAGGACTTGTTTTGTGTTATCTGGCCAAATTCTTTGTAGATGGCTGGTTTGGACTATAACCAGCAATGTAGCTGTGCTTTGTAGACTCTTCTCTAATACTGACCAAGAACATTTTTGTAATAGCTGAACTTTACAGGTAAGAATTTTCACCAAATGCAGCTGCATATCACTGAATGTCAAAATGCGGACACATGGACACTTTCAGTTGGTATATATATTTTTTTGTTTTGTTAGTTTGTTTTTAATTTAGTTTTGTGTTAACTGAGCCTGTTTGTTTGTTTGTTTGTTTGTTTGTTTGTTTGTTTGTTTTTGTCTGCGGATCAGTAACGGTTATAGACCATTTTCCATCTATATTGTGAATTATCCGATATCTCTGTCTGACTCTAGTACCGAAACCTGAGCCCGAAATCCAAGCATGAATGAAGTTGAACTGGATTGAAGATGTTTGTTACCTTTTTTGTTAATGCTTTGCCATGCCGGGGGTGTCTAGGTAGCATTTATTGAGTACCTCACAAATCCAAATTAAGGGCTTTTTATCTTTTATTTCTAAGCATTTGTTTTCCTTTGACTCTTATGCATAGTTCATTGACAATTAAAATCTCAGGACAATTTAAATCTTTTCATTTGAGAAAAAGACAAGTCCCTTTTGATTGTTCAGCCATGCTACTTTGAAACACAGAGATTGAAACTGCATGTTTTCTGGGTGAGACGTCTGGATTCTTCCCAAATCAGTTGCCAGGAGTTAGAACGGAAGCTGGAAATGCCTGGTGGAGGTACTTTGGCTCGTTCTACCAACCGGCTGGGTAGTTTAGCAAGTGTTGAGGTTGAAACTCTTGTTCAAAGACACGCACAACTGGATCTCGACTGGAATCCAAAGGGTGGGAGCCATCCTGTGGAGTGTGGAGAAGGAATGCCTTTAGTAGCTGCACTCAGACTCTGCTCCTTTGCACAGTCAATTATTGCACTACTGTGGTCGGCACATTAGCAATAAGTCAACACTTTTGCGTTGTCTTATCGGGTCACATCACAGCGTAATTCTGCCGTGCGTGTTGGGGACAGGCGGTGGTTGTTTTGGTTGATGTGATTGCAGGTATGTGTAATTGAGTGTGGCCTGAAGGAGGATATGCTTTAAAATACAAAAAGAAGAAAAAATGTGATTTTTATCATAATTAAACCAGTCAGGTTTAATTATGATAAAATGGTTTAATAAGGAACTGAGTCAGGTGTGTTGCAACACAAAAAAAATAACAGAATTATAAAGAAAGTAATCCTGATCCAAAATATGACTTCTTAAATTCAACTAAATTTGAAGAAATGAAAAACCACATATAGTGTATAACAGTTCTCTAGTCTGCTCGATTGCACTGCATGTTAATACACCATGCCTGTAACCCTGGATTACAGAGCAAAACACTACGAGGTGCAATATGGTGTACGTGTAGCAAAGTCCGGTATCATTTGGAAGCGATTGGGCATAACGGTTATACAGGCAAGGCCTTCAAGACTCATCAGTGTCCGCTTAGTGGACAGCATACTTCCTTACCCACTAACCCTGAGTGATGTTTGTGGAAAAAGGAAGTGCTGAGAGTGCTGTCGTTTTTAATTTTTTTTTTTTTTTTTTTTTTTTTTAGTTGCTGGTGCTTTGTTTAAAAAAAAAAAGAAAAAAAAGAAAAGAACAAATAATCAAGTACAGTGTTCATGGCAGTCTCTTTGAAAATGATTTACGCTCAAACATCTCAGCCATTGGTTTCTTCTAGAATTATCAATTCTTATTGTGAAAGCAGCGTTGACTTGAGGTGACTACATGCTAGCATCAGGAGCTTTACTGCAGTGCATTTCAGGTTGGAATCTATAACCTTTTTCAACAGTGTAGAAAACACTAATGTGCAGAGGAAAAATGCTTTGTTGTGCGTCAGAGCATTTTAAGACTGAGTAGTACTGAGCGATGTGACGTCTGTACAGTGTCATCATGTTCACTTTCTAGCCATCTAACCAGGGCTTCACAGTTGTGAGGACACTGAAACCACCTCATATATTCACCACAGAGCCAGAACCTTCCAGATGTTAAGGCTGGATGGCACCTTGTCTTTTGTTGTTGTTGCTTTAATTTTACCTGGTGCTTGTTTTTTTTTGTTTTTTGTTTTTTTTCTCTTTAAACAGCAAAGGCATAAACAGTAAATGAGATGCTTGTTAATTTTGAAGGTTTTCCCTAAAGCTGTGAAAACAAGCATGGGTCTGTTATAAAAAAAAAAGTGAAGGTTTTTCATTTCTGTCATGAATCATTTGAAAGTTATGCCATGATGCTTCATCACAAAAATCTGTAATCTAAGAATCCACAGCATGGACTGGTTATTTTAGCTGTCGTGTAGAGCGTTGTTTGAGCACTGATCGCTCCTTCTTAATGACTTGTTAATTTATGATGTGTACAGCAAGTGAAAGCCAGCTTGTGTCCAAATTCTCACATAATTTTCCCCTCACTGAATGATTACGTCATCACATATATGTAGATGAGGAGGAGCATGGCTAATGTGATGGGGTCAAAATCCAGTATGTCATCGGCTTTTTCAGATTGTACCATTGTGTGAAGGCCTATGAAGATGCTTGAGAACATGTGCTTTTTCCCTCCAAGGTGTGCAGTTTTACATGCCGAAGAAGTTCCGTGATGTTGATGATTTTAGTTGTGTTCAACTGAACAAATGAATAAAACCCAAAACGGTACTTAACACATGCATTTATTTGTAAAGTTGTACTTTTCACTTTAAGATAACATCCAGCTGACTTTGGATCAGATTGTGTCAATCTTGATCTTCCTAACAATGAGCTAAAAAGCCTAAACCGATTCAGGAACAGCCCCTCTGATCACAGGCAGAGTATGTACACTGTGTGCAGAATTATTAGGCAAATGAGTATTTTGATCACATCATCCTTTTTATACATGTTGTCCTACTCCAAGCTCTATAGGCTTGAAAGCCAACTACCAATCAAGTAAATCAGGTGATGTGCATCTCTGTAATGAGAAGGGGTGTGGTCTAATGACATCAACACCCTATATAAGGGGTGCTTAATTATTAGGCAACTTCCTTTCCTTTGGCAAAATGGGTCAGAAGAGAGATTTGATGGACTCAAGTCAAAAATTGTGAGATGTCTTGCAGAGGGATGCAGCAGTCTTGAAATTGCCAAACGTTTGAAGCGCGATCACCAAACAATCAAGCGTTTCATGGCAAATAGCCAACAGGGTCACAAGAAACGTGTTGAAAAAAAAGGCACAAAATAACTGCCCATGAATTGAGGAAAATCAAGCGTGAAGCTGCCAAGATGCCATTTGCCACCAGTTTTGCCATATTTCAGAGCTGCAACGTTACTGGAGTATCAAAAAGCACAAGGTGTGCGATATTCAGGGACATGGCCAAGGTTAAGGAAGGCTGAAAAACAACCACCTTTGAACAAAAAACATAAGATAAAACGTCAAGACTGGGCCAAGAAATATCTTAAGACTGATTTTTCTAAGGTTTTGTGGACTGATGAAATGCGAGTGACTCTTGATGGGCCAGATGGATGGGCCCGAGGCTGGATCAGTTAAGGGCAGAGAGCTCCACTCTGACTCAGACGCCAGCAAGGTGAAGGTGTGGTACTGGTATGGGCTGGTATCATCAAAGATGAACTTGTGGGACCATTTCGGGTTGAGGATGGAGTGAAGCTCAACTCCCAGACCTACTGCCAGTTTTTCTTCAAGCAGTGGTACAGAAAGAAGTCGATATCGTTCAAGAAAAACATGATTTTCATGCAGGACAATGCTCCATCACATGCATCCAAATACTCCACAGCGTGGCCGGCCAGTAAGGGTCTAAAAGAAGAAAACATGATGACATGGCCCCCTTGTTCACCTGATCTGAACCCCATAGAGAACCTGTGGTCCCTCATAAAATGTGAGATCTACAGGGAGGGAAAACAGTACACCTCTCTGAACAGTGTCTGGGAGGCTGTGATGTCTGCTGCACGCAATGTTGATCGTAAACGGATCAAGCAATTTACAGAATCTATGGATGGAAGGCTTTTGAGTGTCATCGTAAAGAAAGGTGGCTATATTGGTCACTGATTTGTTTTTGGTTTTGTTTTTGAATGTCAGAAATGTTTATTTCTAAATTTTGTGTTATATTGGTTTACCTGGTGAAAATAAACAAGTGAGATGGGTATATATTTGTTTTTTATTAAGTTGCCTAATAATTCTGCACAGTAATAGTTACCTGCACAAACAGATCTCCTCCTAAGATAGCCAAAAAAAAAAAAAAAAAAAAACACTTTAACCACAAGCTTTAATATTAAGATATTTATGAGTCTTTTGGGTTGATTGAGAACATAGTTGTTGTTCAATAATAAAAATAATCCTCTCAAATACAACTTGCCTAATAATTCTGCACACACTGTAAGGTCTTCATTTGATAGACAATGAAAGAGTGAAGAAATAGAAGGGATGGTTTTGCCTGTCTTAAAAGTGGATAAAAGTATGTTTTGTAGTTAAGACCACTGGACACAAAATGTAGTCATGACTAAGAACTGAACATGTCTCTTAAGTCAAGAGCGAGACTCCAGTGAACATCGAGACCGAAACCAGGTTATTACTTTAAAATAATGTATTTGTAGGATGATTTTACACTCATTATACACACCGGTTACCATAACAATAAATGAATCAATAATAAAAGACAGAAATTAGCTACTCAGCTAATTGTCAACTCTGCATTAGGGATGATGTTTTGGTTAAAACACATTTCTTTGTCTTTTTGATGTTGGGCTGTAGAACATTAAATGTTCATTTGATTGAATAGTAAATGAGGAGAGCTGTGAGGAGAGGTTGTGTTTTTGGACATGTGGATGTGTTGATATTGCAGCCTTTAACACATCAGTGTTTGTGTAAAAAATTATTAACCTTAAAAAAATTAAGAGGCCTCTATCTTTGCCTTAGGCTAACTTAGGTTAACCTTGGTTAGATGACTTTGCAATGGATCACCACAAAGTCATTATATCATGTTTTTACTATGATAACAGGCTTTTTCATGCCAAAAGCAACATGGCAGGGAGTGTTGTGACTGAGCTGTTGTGGTTGTGTCTCTTATGTTACGGCTGATCGATAAAGGCTTGAGTTAAAGATTGTTTTTCTGTACCTACATTTGGTTATCTTGTGATCCCAACTACTTCAAGTCAAGTCAAGTCAGATTTATTTGTATAGCGCTTTTTACAACTGTTGTCGTCACAAAGCAGCTTTACATAATTAGTACTTAATAAAGGACAGAGACAGAGAAGAAAGAAGAAATAACATGAAGGGTCAAAGACCCCCGTGAGCAAGCCAACGGCGACAGTGGCAAGGAAAAACTCCCTCAGAGCTGGAGGAAGAAACCTTGGGAGGAACCAAGACTCACAAGGGGGACCCATCCTCCTCTGGCCAGACTATTTAAACATTAATGATAAAAATTACCAAAGCAGATACAACAGAAAGTTGATAGTGGTTGACTACTTCTTCTTATGATGTCAAGATAAATGTTTTCTCATGATCTCAAGATAAGCTGTTTCGTTGAGATCACAACTTGTATGTCTTCTAAAAAAAAATGTTACACGATAGTTTAACTATCTGATAGTACTTCAGAAAAGTGTATTTTAGCACTACATGCTACTGTTGCCCGTGCCGGGCCTCCAATACACTTTCCATTTCTGGAGTATAAAACTCAGCACTCACCTGCAGCTAGCCCAAAACTACCCGCACAATTGGACGGTCCCAAATACATGACCACAGCGACGTATACAATATGTGACTACACATGACTATACGTATCCTTGCGTCAACAAGGTGTGAGCATATTGACGCCAACCAATAGCGTGTGCGCCCATAGTGTCTTACGGGCCAATTTCTGTCGTGTTAACAAGGACGAAGCACTAGGGGTTATTCATTTCCCCACTGTATATACTGTATCTGTGCACATATACAGGGGAAAATAAACATTCAACATTTTTAAATCAACATTTTGATCAATAGTTTTTATAGCCAGGCTTTTGACAACGCGAGTGGCTTTTGAACGTGGTAAAGTGGTCAGATCTCATCTTGTCACATTGGAGACATTTTAGTGTACTAGTGACAAATGTAAACAAAATCAGGTCAGAGTAGAACCACATACTCGCCGGATACAGCAGGCATGTTAATGCCAGGTGTAACCAGGTTCGATAGGCCCCTTACCCAAAAGAAAGGAATAAGCGACCTAAGGGCCCCTCTGCAACATGCGCGCACGCCCTCCTCTCCTGTGTTCAGCACTGACGTCATGGGGTTTTCTTGTTCTTGACACAGCCTGGGCGAAGAACCTCAATGCAAAGCAAACTGGAGTCTTCATAAGCTACAGTCTGCTCATGAATGTCTGAGGGGGGAATGAAGGGATCCAAGGAAGAGAGGGGGAGGGAAAGAGAGCAGCAGAAATGAGAACCACTAATCCTAAATTAAAAGGAAGTCGAAGCAGACTGTTATGTTCTTCTTTCCATATTAACACATCTACTGTATAGTCTAGGATTACTCCACTTCTAAACGTCAAGTTAGTCCAACTTGCCTGTACTGCTACACTGATTTAATCGAAACTAGAGGCCCTCAATTGGGTCATAAATGTGAGTTTGATTGAAAATTCTTTACTTTGTAATAGTATGTTAGCGCTAAACTAAGCGAACATTGGTGCGTATGAACAATTTTACGTCAAACAAACATTATAAGCTTGTAAACGCAGTTTCATGTTTTAGACACCGGCCAAAACCGACTAAAAAAACATTTAGGAGATTCGAGATTTTCATACGACAACATTAATATGCCTTGCATGTAGTGTGACGGTAAATGCTTATACAGAAGCGGCCGCGGACAAAGAGCTGAGAGACCACTGCCCACAACTTGGATTGGGTGCGGTGCACTGCCCCATTGGGCACAGAGAAGGGCGGAGATGGATTTTCGCAACGGAATAAGGCTACTTCCCATTTAAATGCGATTCGGATAATTGTAGTACATACAAACAACTAAACATTACACAAGAGACCCTGAGGGTTTTCCATTGGCAGATTACAGCTCACGTTCAAATGCACTAAACTTTGAAATGTGAACAGGGGGCCTGAACTGTGGTATTTCTCTAAAGCAGTTTGGCTGCAAATGATCACCTGCCACATTATCTAAACAGGTAGGACACAACAGTTTTACACCACAATCAACTGTTGCTTTTATATATCCTACTGGACAAATTCATTACTACAATTGGTAGAAGACGTGGATTTTCTCTTCTCTTCCATTACAATATAGGCTGGTTGCCCAGACAAAGATCAAGCCCAAATATACACTAAAATACAATAGCAATACCAATGACATTGTAGTCTAGTCTTTCATATCTTAGGAAACCATCCCCACATTACTATTTGTACTTGTTGTTGATCACATTGAGATCAATATTCATATATACAAGGCTAAAGAAAGAGACCCTGTTTAAAAATCCACTCATTTTTATTAAAAAAATCAACATTTCATTTGTTACAACAGCTTATAGTAGTTATCGAATGAGCTGTACATGTCCATTTTATACAATGTATTACATGTAAAGCGATCAATGTACAAAAAGTAGAGTTAGCGGAATTTAATGAATTATGACGAACCAAATGTTGGTCATCTTTGAATATATCCTTGCAAAGCACCATGGTTTCAAAAATGAGACAATGAATGACACAAAAGAAAAGGGGAAAAAAAAGAAAGAAAATGTATAATTTGACAACAGGCTCCACTGTCTCTCTCTCCCCCTTTTCAAATGTCCACTACCATCCTCTGTCCAGGAGCCAAAGTGCTTAATGTTCTACTCATCGATGGCAACTTGCTTTTCAGCCATCATTTCATCATCTCAGTCACATAATGTCATGAGCATCCAATCCCCACCTTTTCCTCAAACAGTTAAACATGTGGCCTTGATAGCCTTTTCAATCAAAGACCCAAGAACATGGAGAAAACAAAAAGTTGCTTCAATGGAAATTAAGCCTTTAAAGTGAGGTGAAATGGCAGTGCCTGGTCACACTAGTGTTTCATACCTTTGGTAGCTTCTCAACTATGCTTTTTAAAACCACACATTGCTACAGAAATACAAGAAAGCTACAATGGCAGTAAATTACACATCCTTTCTTTAAAGAAGACCCCCCCCCATACATGTACTAACACTTGCATACATTCACACAGTGTTTTCAGGTAAGCATGCTATCGTACCAGTAACCAAGCTGAGGTGCTGTAAAGTGCAGTAGGAAAATGAGATGACACTGGTTTGACCTGATGGCTGACCACATGACCAACAGCAGATGGGTGACCGCCCTGACGCTCTTTCAGAAGGGAGAGACTTTATAAAACAAATAAAATTAATAAATAAAAACAGGGAGAGGGGTATCATGGCCAGGCCTGATGTGCGTCTAAATGTACCACATGCTGCTGTTTATGTTCTGGGGTCGTCACAGTGAATGCAGTGAAGGCTAAAGAAAGGGAAGGCAGCAATGTGATTGAGAATGTACTGATCTCTTTGCAAGATGATGTATGTGCACAGCTAAAACCCATGTTGATTAGAAACCAAATCAGATGGACAGAAATGGGACACAGTCTCGATGTCACTCAATCCATAAAATGTTGGCAAATCTAGTTTAACCTGTAAACTCTAAGGATCCATCAGCAGGTCTGGACTGCAATTCCTTAGTTGAATAACTACAGAAATCACATAGTTTTCACAGGTGTTCCTAAATATGCTTAAAAGATTCATACCTGAATAATAAGCTTAGGGTTCAGTCCCCAATTAAGATCAAACCCTGACAGTTAGACACACCACCTAAACACTTCAGCATTAAAGGGGAATTCCAGCACTTTTACAGTTTTTGTTTTATATTGAAATTGTTAAAACATAATTGTGCATATTGCCTAAAACAGCTGTATAACAATAGCTTTACAAGTTTTGCCCGAAACATTTATTATTATTCTTTTTTTTTAATGTAATGGTGAAGAGAAGAGGTATATACTGAGTATTGTAAGGTAAAAAAACAAAAAGTCCTTACAACTATTTAAAAATGTAAGTAAAAACTGTTTCACCATTATTAACACAAACACAATTCCTCATACACTGAGAGCATTTTAGAATAGCATGCTATTGTATTATTATTATTTTAATTAAGGTGGAGAGCTACATGCTGGGTGTTGTAAGGCAAAGCTGACTTTTCTGGTTGGGGGAGGGGGTGTCAGCTTTTCAGCTGTTTAACCATCTTTCAAAGTCCATATGAAGACACAGGTAGGTACACTGGTGGACAGTAAATAAAAAGGTTACACAGATATTTCATTGCAACCCTTAGTTCCGCTCACCACCAATAAAGATATCTAACCAAAATTTTTCTCCAATTCACTTTTTCAACAAACCAATCAAAATATTTTTTTATATCTCAATAATGATATATAAACAACAAAAGACAACTTAAAAATTATGGATTTTCTTTAAAAACATCATGCA
Organism: Salminus brasiliensis; assembly: GCF_030463535.1. NCBI lineage: Eukaryota > Metazoa > Chordata > Actinopteri > Characiformes > Bryconidae > Salminus > Salminus brasiliensis. The sequence goes on from NC_132879.1 coordinate 40,138,636, forward strand.
ACATGGCATTAGACCACAGGCACAATCCAGCCCAAGGGTGAGGTGATTGTCCATACAACTGTGCCTGTAAATCTCTCTCATCTGCAGTCAAAACTGACCCACTGAGGTATCAAAAAGGGGTTAAAGAGCAGGGTTTAAGAAGGCCTGTATATTCACGCTGGTGCATGTCCCTTATCTTAAAAAGGGAAAGGGGTTGACAAAACACAAAGAGACACAAAAAACAAAACAAAACAAAAAACAAGTCAGACAATCACGATCACATGAACAACAATCTCTGATTATAAAACAAGACTCTAAATCTACAGGCCAGGCTTGTGTCAGAAGACGGCATGAATAGACTCCACAGAAAACCTTAAAATGATAATCCTTAAAAAGGACCCTAATCAGCCAAAAAGTTGAAATGTCCGGATCAAAGAGTAGTGTTGATCCAACACTAACATTCCGATCACAAACTATACTTGGCAATAACTGCAGATAAGTCAGAGACTGGAGGCCGCAAATTGATTTAAGCATCAGTGAGACCGGATTTCTGGACCACACTGTTTGAGATCAGAACAGCGCAGCTTTTTGTAAGAGAACAGGGACATTCATGGATTTACGTTCTTCAGCTTTTGTTCCTTATGGATTGTCACTGTACTTTCATGTCATAACGGTTTATACAAAAATAGAGCAAGGCATATATTGAGAGCTAATGGCATAATGGTAAAAGTACTGCAAGGATATCATGGAGGAATTTACAATGGTTTTCATACTTAATAGCTTATAAATACGGTATCTACACAATATGCGGTACAAAAATATTTTGACATTTGCGGGCACTAGAATTTCTTAAACAAAAAAAAACAAAAAAACAAAAGATGCAAAGTGATCTGAAAAGGGTTTGTTAGAAACTGGTAGGCACAATAAGCTTGTCCTTGATTGTGTTACTTTAAAAAATTTCTTGTAAGGGATGAAGAGCGCTGACTACAATCAAGAGATGGCAGGGCAAGAGAGAGACAAAAAGGGAGGGCAGGAGGGAGAGATGGAGAGAGAGATAATGAGAGACAGAGAGAGAAAGAAAAGAAAGAGAGGTGCTTCAGATTGTGTCCTTCTGCATGGACTTCTGTACTGTTGCAGTCAGGCATGTTGGGAGGAATTAAAAGAATTAAACCTTCAGGCGAAGAAGAAGAAAAGAAATTTGGTTGATTGCTCGACCATTAAAAAAAAAAAAAAAAAAAAAAACTCTACAGAAGACTGGTGTTAAATCACCCATGGCAAACAGGCTGGAGACTCTGGAGCTGCTGGAGCCAAAATTAAGTCACTGCTTCACTCTTACGCTGTGTGAACACTGGAGGTCCACCACTATCAGCAGCACTTTGTTTGACCACAGTCTGTTCTCTTCTTATTGCTACAGTTCTGATAGCTTTCTAGTCCAACCGGCTATTTCCAGTGCTGTGCCACACTGCCTTGCCACGAATGCAGACAGAAAAAAAAATAAGAACGAAAAACAGACGCACCGGTTTTTCCTCTTTTCGTCACAGACGAGAGCTCCAGGTGGGTGGGTGATTACAAGAGCTGTGGTTCAGCTTGAGACAAAATGGCTGCACAGCAGACAGAGCTGCCCAGTGTAGTACCAGTGAGAGCCACCATGGGGTGCCATTCTCTTTCTATCTCCATCCTGAGCTGTGGAGAAGAATGGCGATACTAGGGTTATTTGGCATCGGAAAGTTAACCACCCGCAGTCCTTTCCCACAAGTTCTTCAGCCTTGAGGAGAAGGTAGTTTGATTTTCGAACTCTTGGATTTAAGGCAACATGTCAATGTGTGTGAATTTAATAAAAATTTCATTAAAAAATGTACAAATTTATTTTAATAATACAAAGCTCTATGGCATTACCAATAAACGCTGTATAGAAAATATATAAATATGTTGTTTTTTTAAATGTACAAGGATGTCAGGTCTGCACACAAGTGTCTTTTTCCTTTCTATTATTTCTTGCTCTGCACAGAACAGCCTTCCAGTTCAAGCAGTCACTTTTTTTTTTTTTTTAAGTCATCATATGCACAATTGCTATTTACACCAACAGGGGTGATGAGTGGGGGTTTGCACATCGTTGACGAGCCTCATGATGAGTCTGTGCAGGGTGAAGGGGGTGGTGGGTACAGGTGGTGTGAGTAACTGCGCTCTGTATAAGGAGACGGAGGGCAGCTCTCGCAGTTCTCCTCGGCTGACAGGTACTGGCTGCGTGGAGTGGGGGGTGGAGGAAAGGGCTCGGAGTCATAGTTGAGGTCGCTGGTGTAGCCCTTGGCAGCAGTGCTGGAGGCTGGGGGGGGGCGGCGCCCCGGTGTGTAATCACTGTCACACACATCTGTGCTGCATGGTGTGGTTGGAGGGGCGAAATGCCGATAGCTATACGGCCTATAGCTGGGAAAGAAGAAAATGTTAATAGTATAGTAATGTTATAATAATATAATACTGTCATGACTTGGCACAAGCCTATTGATTGTGCTCACGTTGATTGTGCACATGATTGTGCTCACATCTTTGTCTTCTCTTCTCTGGGACAATGCCCAGAGTGAACCATTTTTGTGTTTAGCCCTTGTGCTAAGCACAGCTGTTTAAACATTTAATACTACTGACTAAAAATATACCAATTTATGTTTTTCTGGAAATGTCTCAACATTAGAACAGCTTGATTTAAATAATAATAATACAAAAAATTACAATATTGGTTTCATAAGCTTTCTTAGCAAAGGCTCTCTCTATGGTTAAACCTCAGACATCTTAGGAAAAATAAAATTCTTCACACACTAACCACAATCTGCAACCCTTTAGAACTTTTCCTATGCCGTTTCTATTATCTGGTGGTTAACTTGTCTCTCCTGTTTGTTTTAAGGGGCTGTTGTCCGCAGGACAGGAAGTTATTACTTATTTATTTTGAAGTCTGTTTTAAATAATGGTAGACACTTGTACACTGGATATCACAAACTTTGGATTAAGAGTCATACTGCTCCACCTGTATGAGCGATGTGTAGAGGGACTGTTGGACGAGTAGCCAAACTCCATTGTGTACTGAGAGCGCACTGTAGCCGGAGAAGGGGGAGGGTTCAGGATCTGGAGAGGGGAAAAGAACATTAATGAGAAAAGAACATTAAATCTTTCACACAGGCGCTTTAAGCATCCTTGTATTTCACATGGCAACATTTTAAAACTTTAATGTTTGTCAATTAAAAGCTACTTGGGAGTTCTGAAGGCTCTAAATTGGTTCACACTCTCCCAAGTCCAGTCTCCCTGAAACCCTGAGATGTCATAAAACAGTGTCTTAAAGATGACTGTGGTTTGTAAAGACATAACAACGGAATCAGCACTTGAAACAGCCATAAAAATAAGGCACAGATTGCTCAAAACACGAGGAACCCTTTAAGAAGTATGGGTAAGAGTACTAGATTGATGGCACGAGCAGCCACTAAAAATACAGGATGTGTTAGTATTACTTGATGTGAAGTTAGTTTAGTTTGGAGGGCTTATTTAAAAATGTGTTTTTGCTTACAGGAGGAAAGTAAGTGCCCTTGGTGCTGGACGAGCTGCTGGACGAAGCTCCCGTTACATGGGCACGATCGTAAGGAGGGCCACTGCTCCCGCCCATTATACTCAATGAGCCAATCACAGACTTCCCACGAGACATGCCTGCAAAAGAGCGGATGACATAATGTACAATGAGAATAACAACATAGCTTTTTTATATTTTATATTTTTACTACTACTACAAAAAAAGACATAATTCCCTTCCCCTTCATTCTTATTGTTAGCCATAATTCTATTTGTCCACCCGCAGTCATGGTCCAGTTAGTCTTACCTGGCAGAGAGCCTGACAGGGAACTTGGGTGCGGCACATAACCCAGTGGCACAGAGGATGGTCCGTGCACTACAAAGTCATTGGTCATGGTCTCACCGTCGTCCTTCATCTGTGGGCAAAGCACACGCTGGCACACAAAGTAGACGGCGCCCACCACAAACAAGGTCATCACAACACCAACAATGGAGCCGATGGTGTTGGTAGGCTGAGGCGAGGGTTCTTCAGTGGGGTCTAGAGAGGAGTAATAAAAAATAAATAAATAAATAAAACAAAATAAAAACAAAAAGCTTACAAATAGTAGTGCACTAAAATAGCACATTTATAAAGCTACCAGAAAAAGGAGCCTGACGAGTTTAGAAGCGCACTTACAGCAGCCAATTTCATCAGAGTTGTCCGTGCAGTCCATGTTGTGGTCGCACTTCTTATGTTTGCCGATGCACTGACCACTGTTACAGGCAAACTGGTCTGGAGGGCAATAAACTGGAGGGGATAGGAGACACACAATGCTGTTTAAAAGGCGACAAACACTCTTAGAGACAGAGTGTACTATGGAGAAACACTAAAATAGTATTTAGTAAGTAGCAATTATTAAAGATGTGATCGTGAATGGGTGAATTGGAGCTGGAAAAAAAAAAAAAAAAAAAAAAAAAACAGTCCATCCTTTTTCACAAAATCACAACGTCATGACATCAAGTTTCGGGATGATTTACCAGGCCTTTAGTGTCTTTGTGGGTCTTCTGCTTTCAGTTTAGTCTGATGTAAACCCCATGTATTTACTTTCATGTAGGCATCTCTTGATTGTAGACTTCAACAATGATATACTCACCTCCTTATAAGTGTTGACTTCACTAGATTATTTTTAGTAACGTAATAAATTGCTAATTTGGCCACTCCTAACATTTCTATCTCTGCAATAGGTTTTTCACCTAGCCATGACACTGAGGTTTACGATAAGCTGTACCTTCACACTTGTTCTCATCTGAGCGGTCCTGGCAGTTGATGTCTCCATTGCAGCGCAGTGATATGTCCACACACTGCTTGCTGTCGCACTGAAACTCCTCATCTGAGCACACAGGGCAGTCACGCTCATCGCTGTCGTCGTCGCATTCGGCAAACCCATCACAGCGCCATGCCTGGGGGATGCAGTCCACTTCTCCAGACGCGCATGAGAATTGCACTGGCGAACAAGTTGGTGGTTCTGGGGGGTGGGGGGGTGGGGGGTTAAAATGTAAGGCAGATAGCCATTTAGGGCTGCTGTTCACCTTTTAGTCGGCCTTTCACTACATTATTCTATGTTCTATATCCCTATGATAATCTAGGTTTACCGAGTTGTGCTCATACATACAGTAGAACACTAAAGGTGGCTATAATGCCGATTTTTGACAAGATGATTTAAAGATACCTCCACAAGAAAGCTCATCTTGTAACAGGACCAGGTGAACAGGGCAGGAGCAGCGTGTTGTACCATCTCCCTTCACAATGCAGATGTGAGAACAGCCTCCATTGTCAGAGGTACAGGGGTGTTTATCTGAAGGATAAAAGAAGAGATAGGTCAGGTTTACCTTTAGTCTCATGTGTTCTTGTTTCGAAAGATTAATAATGATAGGTTTGATTAATGATAGGTTTTCCAAACACAGGTCTGGATTTTACATATGAACTGGGGACCCAAACATATTAACAAAAACACAAAACAAACAAGTAACACTGTCCCAAGTTTAATTTAGGGTTAAACTTATCTTTTAATAGGGACTAATCACAGATTCTGCCTTTTTGACTAATGCTAGTTGTAAACTTTGCAGTTTGTCAGCATAATCTAAGCCAGTAGTTAAAATTAGCCAATCAGGTCACGCTATTTTGTTTACTGATAAGATTAAGCACTCTGCCTCAATAGGCAAAAAAACATTTTTCAGGGACTGCACTGTTTGTCAATGAGTATTTTCTTTTTCAAAACCACACAGTGAGCGGCATCATCTACTAAATCCTGAAAAAAGCCATCAAATGATTATACACAAAAAAGTAATCTCTCAGGGGTGGGGGGTTTCTGAACTCACTGTACTCCTCCATGTCAAGCTCATGAACGGCATGGATGTCTGTCAGAGACGCAATGCGCGCCTGGATCTTGGTGCGGCCCTCACGCGTGGTCTTGTCAATCCGCTCTATCATCTGTTGCTGTCGATCAATCCAGTAGAGGTGATCTCCAAACACAGTCAAGCCGACAGGCTGCAAGATGTTCGAGTCCTCGATCACAATCCGATTGGCCCCTGAAGAAAGAGGTGGGGCAAAAAGCAGCAGAGAGAAGGGATTAGTCAGGAGGGACGGAGGGAAGGGAAAGTAATTCACTGGTCTGGGGGGAGGTGTAGTGCATGCGGGAAGTTATGAGGGACAAAAAAAAAAAAATAAATAAAAATAAAAAAAAGGAAAGGGGATATATTTTTGGAATTTTAACTGATTAAAGCTTGAGTGAAAAGAAACTGATTAACAATGTTTTTGCAGCAGGAAGCATTTACATAATGCTCTAATGTGTTACAGCAGAGGGGAAACTATTTTTGCGTGATAGAATAATGACTAAAATATGTCTGAAATGGAGCCACACCATACAAAAGTGGAGGATAGCTTTCACACAAGGCATGTATTTCACGGAACCATGAATACATGCCATGAAGAAAGCAACTCCAGATCACACAAGCTGTATCTTCATTCAGTGTAGTAAAAATCATTTAAACTACTGACATTAATACCTACTGTAATTGTCAATTCAAAACAAAAATAGACAAATAAGAGACAAAGACAAATAAATGGCAAATAATTACGATAAAGTAATGTCTTGTTTGTTTCACACTTCACATCATGAAGCAGGCTACTAGAGTTAAAGTGCAGAGAAAAACAGGTGTATCAGATCTGGATTTCTTTTTGTAAAGAAGGGGAAAAAAGAAAGGGCATCTGATTTTTGCAGGTGTCTTTTACAAATGTGCTTAAACGTTTTTGTACACCTTGAACATTACTGAATGAGCAAAAACAGATGGACATTGGCATGCACTGACTACAGATGCATAACTATACACAACAAAACACACCCATGTCTGTTCAAGTTGCTTATACGACCCAAGGCTGTGCACAGATGCATCATGTAAAATGAGCAAAGGAGAATGTTTAGCACCACACTGTTGTGAATAGGAAGGAGAGCAGAAGCTGGGGACCTTGGGCCCCCCATGTCTATGATTGGTCTGAAGAATTTGTTGGAGTCTATCACTTAGAATGTCGCTTTCCCAGAGTCATAATTCATTTGCATACAGTTGAAAAAAAATCTTAAGCTTATTTTTCGCTTGTGGCTCTGTCGCAAACTAGCTGTTACCATTTGCGTTTTTACCTTAGGAAGTGACTGGTGGCTTGTCTAGAACTGGTCAGACATTGGATCTAATTCGACAGGATACATTCAGTACCCATGTACCCAATAGCGACTTGAGTTTTATTGCTTATTAAAAGAAATCCACTGTCCCTAAATCACACTGACAGCCACAGAGTCAAACCAGAGCCAATTAGAATCTCCATTACAGCTATGGAGTGGGACATTTAGAATTAGTTAGACAGTGGCAGTTGTCCCATGAGTCAGAGAAAGTTGTCATTCATCAGTTGCAGTTGTACTTGTACACTTCAGCCAAAATTGGACTGTATGTAATGTGGTTGTTACAAATGACTTTGCCACTCCAGGTCTAAGGTCAGAATGCTTTGTTCCAGTGTCCAACTGTAAACATGACTACTCAAAGTTAACAGATTGAGACCAAGCTCTGGATGGCATTTGGGATGGTGAATCACCTCCTCCAGGAGATCCAGCTCCTATCACTGCTCCAGCTGGTACTATGTGCATGTGGAGGGCATGGAGGTGTGCTGGGAATGTGCCAAGAGCGAGGCAGTGGGCCAAGCGCCCTTTATCAAAGGAATTTTGCTTGTCGCAGGGGGGTATTTATTTAAAAAGTATAAAAAAAAAAGAAAAGATTAGACAGTGTTATGAGGATTATTTTGACCTTTTTTCCAGAACTCTAAAACATGCTACTGCTTAAGAAAACGATTTTTTACAATAATTATCTTTAAAATTAACTAAATAAATTTTTTTTTAAAAAGTTAATAAATTAACTAATTAAATTAAATAACTTAAAATTAACTTACAACCCAAGTCATTTAAAATGAAAGACAAGATTAAGCATTAAACATTAACATTTCAACAGACATCAGCTAAAGTCTCTTTTTTTGCGCCGTCTACATGTACAGCTTCAAGCTAGAGGGGTAGAGCTGAGGGGACTGGGGCATGAGAGCAAATGCAAACATTCCCCTTCTCTGCATAACCTGCAAGATGTATGCGCTTGTAAAAGGGGGGAGGGGTGCGTGCCATAGCCAAGTTCAACACTTCTGACACGAAATAATAAACAAACAAACATGACTTCAGAAGCGTTGCTTGACCTTCTTTATAAGCATTCCTTTAAACAGGCATGTTTTACTCCCACTACAAGTATGCTTTTCCAGATGCACTCAGCAGGATTTCAAAAGACTTAATAATATGCTTAAAAGGTTTATTTCTAAAGGTTTCTTAAAGGTTAATTTAACTTAAAGTATTTTTTATTAAAAAAAAATAAAATAAAAGTTCAGGATCCCATCCAATATGAAATCAAACACACCATGGATCTTTGTTTGCAGCAGGTCAGTAGTCTAGCAAAACTAGACAGCTAGACTGCCTGGCTTTATAAATTTCTTTGTATCATGTTTATATATATATATATATATATATATATATATATATATATATATATATATATATATATATATATATTTGTGAGAATCTCATTTTTAGGCAGTAACCTTCCTGTTTTGCCTTACCAGACAGGTCACTGCTCTCTATGCGCCGTAGGTCCATGTCCACCCAGAAGAGCTTGCCCAGCTCATTGTCAATAGCCAGGGCAACAGGTTTGCCGAGGCCACTAAAGAACAGCACCTCTCGCTCAGTGCCATCCAGAGCCGCCCGTTCGATCTTAGGGGATCGCTCCTGAAGGTTGGTGAAGTACATATACCTGCAGATGACACAGCACAAAGGCAGTGTCAGCCCAAACGGTACAGTCAAAATGCACCCATGTCCTATGAAAACATGACAATGATATGTAGCCTAACTGCTGTCCAAGTAAAACAATTTAAAAAGAAACAAGAACCACTAGCTAACGATGCTTACTACAGCTATTTTTTTTTTAGACTTACTATTTTAACCACTCTAAAACATCTCAAGATTAGATGACAGGTTCTCCAGTGAATTTGACTCTTTCAGAGTCGTGACAGCCTTTAAGGCCATGCTATGGTTCTTTGTCGCAATAAAGATACGTTCTATCATCAAATAAAAAACCCTGCAATTTGGGTGCATGGATAACTTACAAGCAAAAGAGACCAATAAATGTATGACCTTCTATTACTAAATAAAGCCAAACTACCAGGTGATTAAAAGCATAACTCATGAAAATTCATCGAAAGCATGCCTGAAAAAGAAGCCAAATCCATTGTTCTGTAGAAAAAAAAAAAAAAAAAAAAAAATGGAGCACTTTTTTGGTGCATGGTGGATTGTGAGGTTCCTCAAAGCTCACCCTCTCTCTGGGTTGACCACAATTGCTCTGGGTTTGTCATGCTCTCCGCGAAGGACTACTCCTACACGCGTGCCATCAGTGCGGGTAACATTAATGACGTTGGTGACCTCACTGGTCCAGTAGATGAAACGGCTATAGATGTCAATACTCAGGTCGAACGGCTGCAGACCCAGGTTGTGGCCACCCACTGAATTAGACACAACAGTCATACTCTGCGGAAACAGAATGGCCAGTTTATGACTTTATGACTGAACGGAATACATGGTTAATTCATGATTTGAATTAACCTAATCAGACAAACACTGCTGCAAGAACCACTGCCCAGAACTGGATACCATATGACACTGTAATTAGGTGGTTCTCTCAGACAATTGCTTTAACAAGTAATTATAATAATGTCCGTCATAAAACTAGTGGTACAGAATGTCAAAACAAGACCAGGTGGTACTAGAATAAAAACTTAATTAATATGAAAGTAATGACACATGAGTAACGTGAAGTTGCAATACCAATGACAGCTTGTTTCTTACCTGATTGCCATTTTCCTGGGCGCGACGGATGACATTTTGCTTGGAGTCAATCCAGTAGAGCTGCTTGTCAAGTGGGTCATAGTCGATGGCACGAACATTGCGCAGGCTGTGAATTGGCAATATAATGTCAGGACTCTGTTGCTCATCCATCACCATGCGGTTAATGGCTGTCTTCTGGCTAAACAGCAGAAAGGAGGTGGGTGCTGAGGGAGGAAGAAAGACAAACAATTGGGCAGTTCGTAATAGCATGCATTTATAGGTATATGACAGTATTTATAGGTAGATGACAGTAACACTGCTCAACTTTAATTGCACAGAAACCTTTCAAATTTCAGAAAGCAGCACAAGCTGTAAATGGAGACTTTCCTATGAATTTATAGTACATTAATACTACAATGGTAAGCCCATTTGACCCCTTTGAACTGGGTTTAAAAGTCATTACTGTGCTCACCTACTGACCTCTGCACAAGCAAAGTATAAATGGGAGCAAAGTGAGCAAGCCTGCACCATGGCTATTACAATAAAAATGCATGCACACAACTCCCAAACACTGCTGTACACACACATGCATCCCTTGGTGAGCCTCCTTTTGGAGAGCCTTTGCTTGATTCTGAAGTGTTTTTACAATGTCAGATACAGAGAGGGAGAAGAGGATGGCTTAAACCAGGCTTTGGTTTCCCGATGGCTTGCCAAGTTGGCACCAGCTCGGCCAACCGCTAGAGCTTTAAAAAGAAAATAGCCTGCAGAGAAGCAGGCAGGCAGGGAATGGATTCTTTTCTTCTCCAGGAAAAAGGCCTGGAGCTCAGTGCTACCCTTTCGAGGGCCTCTCTCAGCTCCAGAGCAGCACACTCCCCCTTACTTCACCAGTACAGACCTAAGAGCCTAACATAAGCTAAGCCTAAGCTGTACAGGACAGACTAAGAGCAAAGGAGAGGACTTCTGTTGCCTGCAATTTGCTAGGTTACCGTTCCTTTGCAAGCAGTTATATGAATAACTGAACAACTGCCAACTCATTCTTGCACACCTGGCTAAAATAAATCCTTTGTGAAACTTCAACCACTGGAGGGCATACAATGAACTCCACATCTCCTCCCAGTTTAAGTGTGTTGTGTTTAAGGCAGCAGTTCTCAATCCAGTCCCTAGTCCCCGCCCTACCACGGATAGTGGCCATTTCCGTCTGAACCCAAATCTAAACACATAGATACACAGCAAAAAACAGACTGTTTTGGAGGCCAGATTGAGAACCAAGAGTGTAAGGTGTACACAAGCGATTATAAATCTCACCACTACAGGTCTTGTTGTCATTATTGAGGGAATAGTGTGCCGGACAGCCACACACATAGCTGCTAACAGGCACAGCAAGGCAGAGGTGGGAACAGTGGCCATTGGTGGACGCACAGGCATTCCAGCCGCCTTGCCGTGATGAGTGAAACACCAGGATGTCCATCACATAATCTAAATGGCCCTGTATAAGTGTGCGGTTTTGACCACTGGTCTTGTTGGCTCGTTCAATGCTGCGCTGGCTCCAGTCAGTCCAGTAGATGTAGTCCTGGTACTGCGTGAGGCCGAATGGGTGAGGCAGGTCATCAGCAATCACTTCACGCTCAAGACCTTTAGAAGGAAGAGGTGGGTTAGGATAGTGAGGCAAAAGAAATAGATTAAGGGGGAGTACCCCTCCCAAAACACACACAAAAGAGTGACTGACAATGTAAAATAGCAGTCTAGCAGTCACAGCATAATTAAAACTTTTACTGTGATCATGAAGCCATTATCAAAGTCATTCAGCATCACTGAAGGATTAGGGTATAGGCAGAATGAGAAGAATTCAGTTTCTGGCCTTTTTACTTCCCTTTTAAGTCCCTTAAGTTCCCAGCAACCCATCCGCTATTACCCAGCAGCACTGCAGACCCAACTGGATAATTGAGAACATACTGACTTTATGTAAGCTAATCCCTAAATGAAGCTCATATGAACATTAGCGCATAGAAAAGGGAAGCTACACAAAAAGAACCAGTGGAAATGACTCCACTTTAAGAAAAAGAACCAGTGGAAACGACTCCACTTTATATTATGAAATACAATACAATTATGAATACAATACAATTATAGATGAAGTTAATCACTTTTAAAAGAATGGCAAAAATCAACGCAACATCAGATTTTTTTTGTGTGGATGAACTGATTTCTGCTTTACAGCTTTACAGAACATAATTAAGAATGGCAACAATAGAACTATTTAAAATACATGAGTGAAGTACAGTTCCATTAAAAAGTGCACTTGTTTTCTGCTAAAAACATTTGATAACAGTCAAAAAATAAAATCAGATGAACTGAAAGGATCTGCATTTACCAAGCATATTGGATGATTCAATGAGCGTGGTGTCCAGGTCAGTCCAGTAGAGCCGTCTTTCGGCATAATCAATGGTGAGTCCATTGGCGCGCCCCACGTTGGGCACCAAAGTAATGCGGCCTGTGCCATCCATAGCTGCTCGATCAATCTTGGGTCTCCCTCCCCATTCAGTCCAGTACATAAAACTGCAGAAAATGAGGAAAAAAAAAAATCACAAAGTTTGTAGTGTTTTTCGCTCTGGATCTCACTGTACATCTTACTATACATCTTCCTCCCAAATGGAGTGGAGGAACAACTCAGTTTCTCTCTCTCTCAAAAAAAAAATGAAAAAAAAGAGGAACTATGTAAAAATAGTGCCCAAGGTTGCAATTAAATGAGTTAAATTCAGTGATCCTTCAGACGCTCTGAGAAATTTGAGAAATGTAAGAAATTTAAGAAATTAAGCTTTCTTTTTCTCCTACCCTTCAGCAGGGTCCAAAGCCAGTGCACGTGGGCTGTCCAGGTCCTTCCATACCAGAACTTGCCGGTGTTGGCCATCCAGCTTTGCCACCTCTATGCGGTTGGTACCCGTGTCAGCCCAATACAGGTTCTTGCCAAGCCAATCCACTGCCATGCCTTCGGGGTAATCCAGTCCAAACTCCACCACATGCTCCAGTGCGCTGCCATTCATGAAAGCCCGGCTGATGGTCTGTTGGGAAGTGGGGCACAAGGGAACACAAACCACGACTCATTAATAATAAGCAACAAGAGCAAAGAAAATTCTTCCCTTTTTAGGCATGACTGCTTTGATTTTAGTTTATTATACAGCTGCTTGTTGACTCATCTTCACTGCCTTTCAATTCAGTTTACAAGCAGCTCTAACATCAGACACTCTGGTACGGGTGTACAATGACCAAGGCATAAAGGAAAGGAAAACTAAAATAGGGGGGGGGCTGCCACATTCAAGATGTAGGTTTAGTCTTGTGTATTGGAGGGCCCCAGACACCTTGTTAGAGGAATGAAAACAAATCCTTGACAAAAGGAACCATGATAGCTGCAGCTGCTGGGAGACCCCAAGCAAGGTCACAGGCAAGCATGCCTGCATGTATGTATGCACACATACACACAGTACTCACACTTAAAATATACTTAACTGTTTTTGTTTTTCCACACTAATCCCCAAATCAATAGGCAGTGCATGCCATTGTTTAACAGTTGTGTGAGAAAAAGCAGATTGTGTTCTGCAGTTTTTCCAGAGTGCACTACATGACACAAAGAAGCATGGTGGCGGGGGGAGCTCAGAAACCTCAGGCATATGGGAGGACAGATAGAAATATGGGAGTGTGAAAATGCAATACAGTGAAGTAGTAGTTGGGGTTGGGAGGGGGCATCAATTATTTCCAAACTAGCATCTCAGAGGACCCCATTATTGAACCATGCTGTGGGCAGAGAGTCAGCCTGTCAAGAAGAACAAGCTTCTGAGTGTGTGTGTGTGTGTGGTGTGTACACAAGTGTTTTCACTCTGTCTTCTCGTTCTCACCTTCAGTGTGATGTCAGTCCAGTAAATGCGATTGTCAGTGACATCGAAGTCCAGGGCTGAGGCTTCCTTGACGCCAGTCAATGGGATGGCCACGTTGTTGTTGTTGGTTTCCAAGGAGATACGCCTGATGTCAGTGTGCCGGGAAAAGAGCAGGAAGGCCTCAGGCACAATGCAGGTGCTCATGTCAGCAATGAGCTCTAGGCCAATGGGGCATGCACACGCCACACCCTGTGGTTTGTACAGGCACAGGTGACTGCAGCCTCCATTATTTTCAGCACATGGGTTTGTACCTAAGAGGCAGAGAGAAGGTGGCGAAGGTAGGGTGAGTGTGGGGGGGCAGGGGAATGTACCTCAGTTTTGTAATCCTCTTGATAACAAAGGAACAAACAACAACAACAACAAAAGTGAGGATGCAGGCTCCAACCACCAGCTGAGGTAAAGTGCTCAATTATTAATAGACAGACAGCTCCCAGTTTCCCCAAGCAGCTTCTTGACTGCACTGCCCACAGATGCAGCTTTGTGATTACTGCAACCCATTGCCAACTCTCACAGTTGGAATTACACATTCCTGTTTGCTCAAATGTGTTCGTAAAGAAAGTTTAACATTTTTAAAAAGCAGTTCATTTAGTTAAAACTGCAAAATAAGCTTCACAAGAATGTATTTGCAACCTCCAACAGTTCTATAACAGTGACATCCACAGAGTGAATGCAGTTTACTGATTTGTGAATGCAAAGCACTAATTTAGCAAAGAAAAGTAGGCAACCGTGGCTGCATGTTCCTACACCAGTACACAAGCACTCTTGTATTCAATAGTATAGGTCCTCTGCGAAATACAAGATACAATACAATTTTCAAAAACCCTCTGAAAGTCAACGAGTCAAATAATCAGTCTGAGACCACTTAGTCAACAGAGATTCTTTGTCACACAGTTGAGTTGAGTTTTTTTTAATGCAAAACAGACAAAAGCTTACAAAAATGCACAAGGATTCCTACATTTTAAAGAAGAATTATGGGAATATAATTATAATATGGGAATATATATTAAACATATTTAAAACAAAAAATATATATTATTTTACAGTTACAATTTAAGAAAACATAAATACATGCAAGCTGATTGTCTAATATTCCACAAACCAATAAGACAGCCCAACATTTTATGTCGCTAATAAAAATAGTCTGCAATCTTTCATTATGCAGCGTTTCTTTTACAAACTTTTAAAAGCTATAGTTGACAAAGTTCTGAGTCAGGTACAGCCCTAGAAATATTTGTAGAATTGTGAACCAATAATTGAGTTAAAAAAGAAATCATGTCATGTATACACAAAACTATAATCATTATTTGTTTTCTACTGGCTCTATAACCCTATTGTCATGCAGCGATCAAATTCTTGCGTGAGCAACACAAACTGTGACTGAGTGGTTGTTCTTTTTAATCATGTTTCACAACAGCATGTAAAGAAAAGCTATTTTACATTTCTTCTGCCCATCAGGGCGATGCTAAATGTGGATACATCTGGGCTTTCCTACAATGAACCATAAGTGAATGCCAACAAAAGTCACTCACGTGACAGCATGTGGACCAAGCGTGGGATTATAGTCAGCTGGGTACACACTTTACATCCTCTTTTTCTTCTTGCCTGGAACCAAGTGACTGCAGCTCTTTCTGTGCTTTGGATTCTCAGACCTCCAGAGCTCTCTGTATGACCGACAGCCTTGTATTCGGTACAGTGGAGCATCATTGCCTTTTCTACTTGGTGCTTGATACACCAAGGTCACCGTAGCTGTCTGTGTATGCACACTGTTTGGGACCACTGACATCAGCTGGGTTCGCCGTACAGCATGTAGTATACCAGGGCTATGTTCCTGGCTCTCACAAATCACACTAAATTACTTAATTAACTTAAATTACCCCTCTTTGCTGCTAACTTGCTAAGCTAAGACTAGCACACACTTTTTGACCTCAGCTGCTATACAGGCTGTTGGTACACCAATTGCAACTGTATTTAGCACTCAACATTCAACACTGCATTATCACTTTTGCTTTTAGATGCCTCACAGCAAGTTCACTGCAGTTGTTGAGGACCACTCCCTTACTCAGACAATGATTCTAGGATGCATCTTGATGAAGACATGGACAAGTCTGAATTGATGTACAAATGTCAAAAAACGATTTTGTAGATGACAACATAATGCTCATGGAATGCAAAGGGTGGAACCCAAACGTGCAGCGGTCGTGTGCACATAATGGAGCATAACAGAGTACTGTGTCTGAAACCAGAGGTAGCGGATTTGAAGCCTTGCAAGTCTGTGTTAGAATGCAGTTTAGCACTGATCTTTGTTACCGAATAACCAAGGCAACGATACAGCATGACATTGCCATGGTATCGACAGCTTCCTTTTGGATATGAGCATTCAGCTGTGTTGTCATGGCTTTAACATTTTTACCCAATAAAACAAAGAGTTGGACTACTATCCTTCTATTCAGACAAGACTGACTGACTGACTGACTTCCCGCCTCAGAATCCTGTCTAAGTAGGCAGCCCCTTTTATGTTTTAGACACAGCCGAAATGGATGAGTGAGAAATCAGACTGGCACCCTCTGTATTAAGAGCTAGTGTGTCTGAAAGCACTTTGGCTTAAGTCAAGTTGAAGAGAAAATGGACATGAGCCACGATATATGCAAGCTGTAGCTAACAAAACTAAAATAGTTTATAAAGAGTTATAATAATAATAATAGACATCATACTCACCAAACGTTTGGTATACGTAGGTGGCCTTAAGACCCATGAGGTCAGGCAGTTGGTCGACAATCACTTCCCTTTCAGCTGTATGTTTGTTCACACGTTCAATACTCCGGAGTTGCCAGTCCGTCCAGTAGATGTAGTCACCAAGGAGAGTAAACCCAAATATGTGAGGGAGTTTGTCTTCAACTAAGATCCTCCGGTTTGTTCCATTCATATTCATCACCTGAAAGAGAGGGAGGCGCAGTGAGCACTGGGATCACAGACTTTAACTTGCTACACTTGCTGTGTAACTGTTCTTGGCAGTGGTGACATCACAAATAGAGTGCTACCATTGTCATTCTACAGGACCATTTCCAAATAGCAGGAATGGTATTTTTAGCTGTATTATCTCGCCAAAGTTGGCCATGTCATCTGTATTATTTGTGTAAGTTAGTTAATTAATCAATTCATTTTATCACATAAAATGATCAGTTAATTAATCACATAAAAACAGATAACGTAGCCAACAATTCTGTAAGTCTCTATAATTAGTCGAACGATTCATCATTTGTTTACATTTTATCCTGAAGAGTTGACAATTCCATTCTTGAGAGTAAAAAGGCTTTGTGATACAATACTTCATTTGAACGCTCACTGGCTCGTAGGACAATTCGTAAGACACATCATCTAACGTGTCCTCTGATTTTCTACTAGATATTCAGGCATTCCTTGGATGACTGAGGTCAGTTCAGAATCTTAATCTATATACAGTAGGGTGCAGATTTCTTTCTGAGCTGTACAGTTCTTAAGGTAGGTACAGTGCAGATTAATACATCACTATGATGTTGCACTGTTGGGGGAGGGGGTGATGCCACACTGCCTATCTTCCAAATTGTAGAAAAAGTGAGAGAACAAAAAGGTGAGAGCACAAACACAAGAGTGAGTATCTGTCTGTGTATAGGTGTCAGTCAAGAAACATGTACACAGAGATATACCTCTGCTCAGCAAATCCAAACACACATATATTGAAGGAAAAATGTATCTTAAACAGGACTTGTTATATTGCTTTGTTAAGTTGTAAACACAATGGTTCCTCCAAAAAGTACAACTGTGGTAAATACAAGATCAAGTGTTGCTATCATCATCATCATCACTTTAAGTACATTTGCTGTTGCACCCAGGACCATCACTAATCTGTAAAAAGCACTAGCAGAAGCCCATACAGAGACACTACTAGTACCACCAATACTTCATCTTTTTTATTCAACAGAACCTGGAAATCATGCTGTGCAGTAAAGGCTGTAGTTGAAGTATACTGTGGCTACAAAGCTGTAACTGATCCAGTACAAAAGGCAGACAGATTTTAATCTCGCTATGCATTCATTTTTAAACCAGCGTTTTATATGCTTTTAAAACCACTAGGGGCTGTTACTGTGGTAACATTTAACGGTCACCCAGCACATAGCAAGTGATTCCTATCCATGCACACACACATGGCAACACAAGGTAAGAGCTAATTTAGATGCCAAAATGTAGGAAAAAAGTCTAGCGCACAGAACACAGAAATAAGGAACAGAAACCAGAAGACGGATCTGCATCTTTCAGTGCATTACATTTTCCTTCCCCCTACTCATTTCCCTCTCCTCAAATATATATGGAAACACAAGCACACAGAGCATATATAAAATGGAGTTTCCATCCATAGTGTGATGGCTTCAGCCAAAAGGTCTCCACTAGTTTGGGAGTTGAGACCACACTGTGGTTTTGGTTTCAGATTCTGGGGCTATTCTAAACAGTGCAGACCGCAGCTGGAGTAAAGGCCACAATCGGAACCAGATGTGGGCTGCTGCCGCAAAACACTGCCTTGCTAAGGGACCCAGAGTAGCTCCCCCCTTCTTGTATGACAGTAACCTCTGAGAGGCTGGCCGTAATCAGGAGTCACAAGAGGAATGACTCCCGGTACAAAAGGCAACAACTATCTGTTATAGTGTGCCTGTGTCACTGAAACGGTGTGCCAGTGCTTGTAATGGCACACTACACCCGTCTCTAACTGAAGCCACTCCGTTACATGTCCCCAGTACAAAAAGCTCTAGAACTGTAGAAGAATACAAGAATTTCAGTTGGAGAACCTGAATGCAAGTAAAATTCAGTCCTCTTAACAAAAGCAGACACTGCTTCACTACTGCTACACTGCCAAAGTATATTAATCAGCCGACCGTGGCAAAATCCATAAATCCAAAATCTCCATTCTTTTTAGCCTGAGTGGAATACCTCCAGGTCTCTCTTTTTCTCTCTCATATATATATATATATATATATATATATATATATATATATATATATATATATATATATATATATACACACACACACACACACATTATATATATACATACATACATATATATATATATATATATATATATACACACACACACACACTGGGGGAAAAAAAGTATTTAGTTAAAGTTCTCCCACTTAAAAAAATTAGAGAGGCCTGTAATTGACATCATACATAGACCTCAACTATGAGACAAAATGAGAAAAAAAATTCTGAAAATCACATTGTCTGATTTTTAAAGAATTTATTAGCAATGGTGGAAAATAAGTATTTGGTCACCTACAAACAAGCAAGATTTCTGGCTGTCACAGACCTGTAACTTCTTTAAGAGGCTTCTCTGTCCTCCACTCATTACCTGTATTAATGGCACCTGTTTGAACTCGTTAACAGTATAAAAGACACCTGCCCACAACCTCAAACAGTTATACTCCAAACTCCACTATGGTGAAGACCAAAGAGCTGTTGAAGGACACCACAAACAAAATTGTAGACCTGCACCAGTCTGGGAAGACTAAATCTGCAATAGGCAAGCAGCTTGGTGTGAAGAAATCTACTGTGGGAGCAATAATCAGAAAATAGAAGGCCTACAAGACCACTGCTAATCTCCCTCGATCAGGGGCTCCTCGCAAGATCTCAAAATGATCACAAAAACGGTGAGCAAAAATCCCAGAACCACACAGGGGGCCCTAGTGAATGACCTGAAGCTGGGACCAACGTTACAAAGGTTACTGTCAGTAACACACTACACCGCCAGGGACTCAGATCTTACAGTGCCAGACGTGTTCCCCTGCTTAAGCCAGTACATATACGGGCGCGTCTAAAGTTTGCTAGAGAGCATTTGGATGTTCCGGAAGAGTATTGGGAGAATGTCTTATGGTCAGATGAAACCAAAGTAGAACTGTTTGGTACAAACACAACTCGTGGTGTTTGGAGGAGAGTGAATGCTGAGTTGCATCCAAAGAACACCATACCAACTGTGAAGCATGGGGGTGGCAACATCATTCTTTTGGGGCTGTTTCTCTGCAAAGGGACTCGGACGACGTGTACATAAAAAAAGAATGAATGGGGCCATGTATTGTGAGATTTTGAGTGCAAACCTCCTTCCATCAGCAAGGGCATTGAAGATGAAACGTGGCTGGGTCTTTCAGCATGGCAATGATCCCAAGCACACTGCCAGGGCAACAAAGGAGTGGCTTCATAAGAAGCATTGCAAGGTCCTGGAGTGGCCTAGCCAGTCTCCAGATCTCAACCCCATAGAAAACCTTTGGAGGGAGTTGAAAGTCTGTGTTGCCCGCCGACAGCCCCAAAACATCACTGCTCTAGAGGAGATCTGTATGGAGGAATGGGCCAACATACCAGCAACGGTGTGTGCCAACCTTGTGAAGACTTACAGAAAACATTTGACCTCTGTCTTTGCCAACAAAGGATATATAACAGTATTAAGATGAACTTTTGTTATTGACCAAGTACTTATTTTACACCATTATTTGCAAATAAATTATTTAAAAATCAGACAATGTGATTTTCAGAATTTATTTTCTCATTTTGTCCCTCATAGTTGAGGTCTACCTATGATGTCAATTACAGGCCTCTCTCATTTTTTTAAGTGGGAGAACTTTTGGTGACTGACTAATACTTTTTTCCCCCCACTGTATACCTGCATTAGGAGGAACCCAGGGCCAACTGCACCAGCATATGGTCTCACAAGGGGTCTGAGGATCTCATCTCGGTACCTAATGGCAGTCAAGCTACCTCTGGCAAGCACATGGAGGGCTGTGCGGCCCTCCAAAGAAATGCCACCCCACATCATTCCTGACCCACTGCCAAACCGGTCATGCTGAAGGATGTTGCAGGCAGCAGATCCATGGCATCTCCAGACTCTGTCACGTCTGTCACATGTGCTCAGTGTGAACCATGTGGTCATCTGTGAAGAGCACATGGCGCCAGTGGCGAATTTGCCAATCTTGGTGTTCTCTGGCAAATGCCAAGTGTCCTGCCTGGTGTTGGGCTCTGAGCACGACGCCATCTGTGGACGTCAGGCCCTCATACCATCCTCATGGAGTCGGTTTCTATCAATTTGTGCAGACACATGCACATTTGTGGCCTGCTGGAGGTCATTTTGCAGGGCTCTGGCAGTGCTCCTCCTTTTCCTCCTTGCACAAAGGCGGAGGTAGCGGTCCTGCTGCTGGGTTGTTGCCCTTCTATGGCCTCCTCTAAGTGTCCTGGTGTACTGACAGACACAGCAAACCTTCTTGCCACAGCTCGCATTTATGTGCCATCCTGGATGAGCTGCACTACCTGTGTCACTTGTGTGGGTTGTAGAGTCCGTCTCATGCTACCATGAGTGTGAAAGCACCACCAACATTCAAAAGTAATCAAAACATCAGCCAGAAAGCCTAGGTACTGAGAAGTGGTCTGTGGCCCCCACCTGCACACCTGAAATTGATTGTCAATCAGTTTTGCTTCAGTTTGATTTCACAGAAGTTTGATTTACTTGGAGTTATATTGTGTTGTTTAAGTGTTCCCTTTATTTTTTTTGAGCTATATATATATATATATATATATATATATATATATATATATATATATATATATATATATATATATATATATATATACACACACACACACACACACATATATATATATATATATAGGCAGAAATACATACATATATAAAAAGAATAAACACCACTGTTTCCATGAGTAATCAAGACGACAACACGTGGTGCAGCCTGGCCAACGTTTTCCAGTGACTATATAAACACCTTACGCATCTGGGCACTACCTTACACGGCCTGGTTACGCGCCATTCCGTCTGCCGCCATTCTGTCGACGCCTCGCAAAGCGCTACACGTTAACTATTGGATTTCGGGAAGTAAGAGAGCTGTGATGTGAGGATGTTGGAGCGGGGGTAGGGAGAACACAGAGCCGTTGAGGGCAGATGATGTAGGTTTCAGCACTCAAGGCCAGGAAAATGAGGCCGTCCGAAGTGGCAGACGTGAACAGAAACTAATCACTGCCTTGTTTGGATTGGCACACGTCAAACGGAGCAGAACAGGACTACATGCTGGCCTTGTGCTTGACTATGGCAAGTTCCAGCACTCTAAGCTGCATTTCATTATTACAGGCTCCAGGCGAAAGGCTTGGGTTTGAAATTCAAGGAGATGTGCCTGTTTTTCTGCCGGTGTACATTTACAGATTTTCCCATTAACCATGAAAAATAACTCAACTGAAATTCATGTGGGCAGGGAGAGGACTAAATTATGGACATGAGCAGAGCACTACAGCAAAACCCTGCCAGGCTTAAATTTGCAGATTCTCTGCAGATTCTTTCCTCCAGGTTTTGAACAGGTTTCCCCCTCCTATCTGTAATCAAAGCTTTAAGCACTGGCATGCATAGCTGGCCTTCTGATTATGAACAAATAAAAGTGCAACTGTAATCCATAAACGAAGTAGAAAGCACAGCCACATGCCTGGCCACACAACCTCGCAAAGAATAATGGGCTCAATTTGGTTTTCAGAATCAAATTAAACATTTGTACAATGCACATCACACAAACAGGGCTCATAGTTTCCTAATTTAGGATTTAAAATGAACTGCTGTAAAGTTTTTCTTTCTTCTCACCTTATTCTCAGTCCAAACAAACCCAAAGATTTTCAGCATCATGGCAACCTTCACTGTGTGTGTGTGGTATAAATTCCTAGTAGCTGCCAGTCTCCTGGCACTTGGACGGTGTGCCGTTAGCGTTGTGACTAAGCCAGCAGCGGAGTTCACAGCATGGGGTAGAACTGCTGCAGGCTGCCAGATAGTGGTGAGCACAAAAGCCCCCCGCAGAACGCACACACAAATGCATACAATCTGTCTGGATCATCACTCCTGTCTGACCTCCACCAACCCTGGCAAGTCTGTGTTCTCATTTTTAACATTCAGACATCAAAGACACACTCTAGTAATCAGCAATGGCATTCGCTAACCCTATTCACAATTCACTACACTGAGTTTGCTACTCAGTGAAGTGACTGGGGAAAGGCTATGGAACAGCTGAAAAATGTAAAACACTACAAAACGGTTGACACTCTGTGTAGCCTACTCTTTCTTCTGAAGAGACAGAGTCTGTACATCGCTTAAGCCTACCTCAATCTTGTCAGTCCTGGCATCCCCCCAGTAGATATTTCTCTCTGCATAGTCTAGTGCCAGTCCATTAGGCCAACCAAGAGAGGTGTTCACCATCACCACCCGATCTGTGCCATCCAGGGCAGCACGCTCAATCTTTGGAATCTCTCCCCAGTCAGTCCAATACATATACCTGAGAGAACAAAGGCATTAGAGACATTGAGATAAGTACTTCCATACAATACTTTTCCAAAAAGATAGAATGTACATGTAACTATGATAAGTGAATAAATGTAGTCTAGTCTATACTGCAGGGCTGCAGTTAATTTCCACTGAAAAAGGCTGTTATGATTTCCCTGGGCATTGACCATAATGACAAGTATTGAACAGATTTTGATATTAAGGTAATGAACAATGAAGAGAGAAAAAAAACAGATGAGGAGCCGTTTAATGGTACACACCATGGTTTCTTTTCAAACTAGTTTAATTTGAACCAATAACTGAATACATGTACCTTGTACCATCCCTAAAGATGAGTAATAATGCCATATTATAACCCCTTTCCAGCAGATGCTGCTGCAGTGGCAAAATGCGGAGAGACAATGATGTAATCAGTTGCCAACACTCTACACACTAAAAAATGACCAGACACACTGGCAAAAAGAGACTGGGCAGAAAGCCCACAAGGTGGAGTGTGTGCCAGAGACAGAGACAGACTATGGCTAGCTCTTATGACCTGAAGTAATCTGCAGCTGTTACTATGGAGACTGTTGCTCAGCAACAGGAGGCTGAGAGAGGCCAACAGTTCATTCATGATGACCTAACTTCCTTGAAAGTGCTTGATTCACATTGGTCTTGCAGCCAATCTCACACCCAAACAAAGCTCTTCCAGCTGAAAATTCAGATTTAGAAACATCTATGCACAGACTTTAGTAAGAATGAAACTCAGACACTGCACGGTTTAAGGTAACTAAAGTTGGGGAACAACTACAGAACTACTGCTCATCATTAGGAACTTAAAAACTACAAAATTTTCAATCACTGCCCATAAACAAGACAAAGATGTTGCCATTTACAATTAGGGGCCCCCAGCAGAGTATATTTGTTTGTATAACACGCAAATGGCACAGCCATAAAACCTGCAAAATGAGACCCACCCTGAAACAGGATCCAGAACAATGGCTCTCGGCTCGTCCAGATCTTCAGATATCAGAATTTTCCTCATGGTTCCGTTCAGCCTTGTAACCTCAATACGATCTGTACCAGTGTCTGTCCAGTAGAGGTTCCGCGCTATCCAGTCCACAGCAATCCCATCCGGATGGTTCACCTGGGAGGTAACTATGAACTGAGCATCGCTGCCATCCAGGCGAGACCTGCGAATTGCCTGCACCTCATCGTCAGTCCAGTAGATGTGGCCATCCACAGGATCATAGTCAATGGCAATAGCATGTCTGATGTCCTCGGCATGCAGGACTATATCGGTAAAGTCCGGCGTGTCCAAAGAGATGCGCCGCAGGTCTGTTCGACGCGCTAGGAGAAGGAGCTGTGTGGCACCTGTGAAGACAAATGAACCAGAGTGAGTGAAAAAAGGTGTTGTTTTATTCTAGTCTAGCTCCTTATTGTCCAATTAGATCCCCAATAACAAAAAAAAAAACAAAACGAAAAAAAAAACAATGCCTGAACATCCCTACTCAATACTACAGAGATTTATTCAACCACATAGCCTTTATCTCTTTGCCCCTTGTGAAATACTGGCCATTGTACAAATAGTGCAATAGACATTTTTTATTCATGGAAAGTCAAGGAAGCTCCATTTGGACATCAGGCTCAAGCTACAAATGACTGGCTTTCTCAGTTCTCTGAAAAACTGAATGTACAGAATGCATTTCCTCTTTTTGCATGCAATTCACTACAAAGGTTCCCATCATTAGAAAAGAAAGCCAAGAAACAGCAAGTATGAGGTTCAAGTGTCAGCATCTAAAAAGCTACATACATTCGGTCAGAGGTAACGTATGACTGCTCTAAAGGCTCAAAACAGTAAGAGGCCAATTTTTTTAATTTGGCGATTCGTGGTGGATGTGTTTACTGAGAGCATGGGAGGCTTACGTGTTTTAGTGGTAACTCAAAGACATTTGCTGCAAGTCTAAAAACTAGCAGTCAGGTAGCAGTCACCACTAATAAAACTACAAATATAGTATATAGGTCATGTACAATTAGATCATTCTAAACAAAAGCCTGCTTGTCTTTCTTTCTGCTGACAGAGGGAAATGAATGAGAAAGTGTTCGCTAGTGTAGAAGAACGAGAGAGCAAGAACACTGCAAGATATACAAGATACGTTGCTATGACAACCACACATCAGCTCCCTTTGCAGCTAGAGAGAGAGAGAGAGAGAGAGAGAGAGAGAGGGAGAGAGATTTCTTAATGCCACATATTTATTATTCTGTCTTCCCACTGTGGGGAGAAACATGTTTATTAAAGTTATTAAGTTCAGTGCTAGCTCATTACCAGTAGAACACGACTGCCAGCTCTGCACATGAGAACTAACAAGAGCAGGATGACCACTGAGCTGATCCAAAGAAGTAAGAAACATACTCTGAGTGCACAGGAACCACAACATGGAAATACAATCACTAACTCGCTCACTGATAAAATGGTTTATAAGTCAAATATTAACTCCAAGAGCTATTAACTTGGCTAGACCCGCCATCCTTTAAGATCCAAGGAAGCATTCAGGCCTTTTTCTGTCCTGGCTCCATAGTGGTGGAACAAACTTCCCCTGGGTTTCTGAACAGAAAAGTCAAACAGACTGAAGACTCACCTCTTCCAAGAGTACTTGTGCAAAGTGTGATACTGAGAATTGTGGTCTCCATACTGACTTTTGTGTCTAGTAGCATGTACGCTTATCTTTTGAATCATATTAATACAAACTAGCTAAGGGTATTTTCCTGAGTAAACAGTAAAGCGCTTTTGTACGCTGCTCTGGATAAAAGTGTCTGCTAAATGCCTTCAATGTAATGTAATGTAAATGTATTAAACTGTTCATCACAGATACATTTAAACAGCTCAAGCAACCGGTTTAGAGTCATGAGATCTTACCTGCACCACTCTATTGACATAACTGTGTTATAACCAAATTAAAATGGGTGCTATTGCAATACTACTTAGAATTTTAATCAATGCACAACACACAGTTCACATTCTTCAATATTAGACATGTGCACTAACAGAACAATACAAAACTTAAATATTTAACCATTGAAAATATTCAAAAATATATGTACCACTTTGATACAACATCCATACCACATCATGTTAAGGTTCCACTTATGTACGTAAATGCTGTAATAATGTTGTAGAATATGGCTGAGCATAAAGTCTCACAGACACTCAACAAGAATGAAGGAACAACACTGCACCGTCCTGCAATACGTATTCTGATGGCTTAGACAAAATAATTGAGCATACATTGAAATAAGTGGATTGTGAATGTCTTACCATTGCGGCAGGTCTTGTTGTCCTCCAGCAGCTGCACGCCGGTGGGACAGCCACACTGGTAGTAGGGCTTTACTGGAGACAGCAGACACAGGTGGGAACAGCCACCGTTGTTCAGAGAGCAGGGACTGCTCACATCTGTAAGAGAGCAGAGAACAGAAAGCCTGAGACTAGGGCATGGCAATATATAAAGACAGTTGAAAAGAAAGGGGATCTGAAGTAACAGAAACACTAAGGTAAATGTCTGCCCCCCCCCCCCCCCCTTCTTTGTTGTAGAGTCTGCTAACTGTCTACCTGAATGTTATTTTTGTAAATATCAACTGTTCGGCTTATTTACTTTAAGTGAGCGTCTAGACTTCTCCCTCCTCCAGCTAGTGCACATCAGCACCTAGTGTACTGAAGTAGCAATTACAAATAGTTCTTTATTCATAAAAAAATAATTGTACAATATTGTACATGATTTTAATAATGTTAGGATTTTTTTTTCTGCCAGTGACAATCCAAGACCTGCAAACTTTATATCTGTGTTAAATGGCTCACTTTCTATGAATTACTCGAACAGAGGGATCTACCATATATATATATATATATATATATATACACACACACACACACACACACACACCGTGCCCTCCATAATTATTGGCACCCCTGGTTAAGATGTGTTCTTTGGCTTCTAATAAATTTAGTTTTTTTCTAAATAATATAGGACCACGATGGAAAAAAAAGAGTAAAATCCAACCTTTAACTCAAGTGAATTTTAAGGGGGGGGGGGGGGAAATCCCTGACTAAGAAATAATTATTCTTCATAAAATCACCTGTTCCACAATTATTGGCACCCCTAACATTTCTTAGGAAATAAATGTAATTAAAGTATTTCTGTCAATTCTACAGTAGTTTACGAAGTTGATCAGAGTATGTAGGAACATTTAATTAGTAATTCACAACTTCCTATTTCCCTGGGGTATAAATATGACATGACACAGAGGCCATTTCTCTTCAACATGGGAAAGACAAAGGAACATACCATTCAAGTAAGGCAGATGTGTGTTGACCTCCACAAGTCAGGCAATGGCTACAAGAAAATAGCCACTCACCTCCACCTGTCCATATCTACTGTCAGAGGAATTAGTAAGAAGTTTAAAACAACTGGAACAGTGGTAAACAAGCCTGGACGAGGACGCAAGTTTATTTTGCCACCACGCACAGTGAGGAGGATGATAGGAGAAATAAAAAGGTCTTCAAAGCTCACTGTTACAGAATTGCAACAAATGGTAGCTTCTTGGGGTCACAAAGTCTCCAAAACAACCATCAGGCGCTATCTGCATACCAACAAGCTGTTTTGGTCAGATGAAACTAAGATTTTTGGCAACAAATGCTCTAAGTGGGTCTGGCGTAACAAGAGCTGAGTATGCAGAAAAGCACCTCATGCCCACTGTGAAATATGGGGGAGGATCAGTGATGCTGTGGGCCTGTTTCTCTTCCAAAGGCCCTGGGAACCTTGTTAGGGTGCATGGCATCATAAATGCTTTCACCACACACAGAATCAAGCTCCTCCCATGGCCATCTCAGTCCCCAGACCTCAACCCCATTGAAAACCTGTGGGGTGAGCTGAAGGAGAGTGCAGAGGAGAGGACCCAGGTTGCTGGATGATTTAGAGAGATTGTGCAAAGAGGAATGGTCAAAGATCCCTCTATCTGTATTCTCCCATCTTGTGAAACATTATAAGAGAAGATTAGGTGCTGTTTTGTTGGCAAAAGGGGGTTGTACAAAGTATTAACATCAGGGGTGCCAATAATTGTGGCACACATGATTTGATGTTAAACAATTATTTCTTAATGTGGGATTTTTTTCCTACTGAATAAATTCACTAGTTAAAGGTTGGATTTTACTCTTTTTTCCATCGTGGTCCTATATTATTTAGAAAAAAACTCAATTTATTAGAAGCTAAAGAACACATCTTAACCAGGGGTGCCAATAATTATGGAGGGCACTGTGTGTGTGTATATATATAATTTCTACCTACTCACAGCTGCATGCAGAGCTCCATCAAGGGTTTTCAGGTTTAGATGCTCTCGGCTATTTGTTTTAGCACATTTAACACATCTACCACTTTCTAAAAAACACTTTTGTGGCCTATAAACAGATGGGTGAAGTGGAGTACCTTCCATCTACAGTTTGTTGTATATTTAGATATAATTACACATTTGACAAGAATAGCAATGAGTGTTCATCTCAGTTACAGTGCAAAGATACTTAACTTCTCAAAAATGATCTTTGGCACCAGAGGACCACAACATACACGGGTAGATCTCTAGGCACCTCACTATTTAAATTGGATATGATTCAAAGGGGCTGTGATGCAAAAACGATAAAACGATTATTGATGCACTTTTTTCTATACAGGATCTCTCGCTCATTGTGTGACCCTACAACTACTTTGCTTTAAATGTATAATGATCCACAATGGATTTACTTCCAATATTTTGTATTCATAAAACAAATGGAAGTAATGTGGCAAATCAATAAAGCTTTTGAGGTGAGACATCTGCACACCTCCACCCATGTGGAAGTCCTTGTTCCTCGTTTGGAGCACATGAGACAATAGCTGCCACTCATAAAAATGTGCAGTTACGGTGACATAAGATTCTGTGGTAATGGATGTCCACGCATCACGTTACAGTTATGGTTTTGTTGTACAGTGTGAGAATCACTCTGTCGGTAAAATGTTTGGGACAAGACGCTGTATCTTGGCTCCAAAATGAGGAACACAGTGTAAAAGTCCTGGTTCTCAACGACTGAATACGGACACAAATTCTTGGTAATAAAAGCTGTGAAATGTTTGTAATTGTTTCACTCTTTCCGAGATGGGTGGAAGCTTTGACACTCTCTCTGAGGACCACTGAGCAAGCATCAAAGCTTCCACCCAACTTACAAAGAAAAAAAAAAAGCAACATTCTGTCAACGTTATAAATTAACATTTAGGGAAAGTAAAAAAAATAAATAAAATAAAAATAAAAAAAATCACATTTTGAATCAATTCAGAATTGTTCCTGTCCACATAGAATGTACTCTAAGAATCACTCCCCACCCACTCCTAGTAGACAGCATGTGCACAAGACGGAATGAGGAAGAGACAACCGGAGTGAGAGTGAGAAGCAGCACTGCTCAGAGTTGGGCTTTTCTCTCAATCATGAGAAATTCTCTACATTCAATCAGAACAGGGCCTCCTCTATACGTACCCCAGTGCACAGAGGCAGAAAGGTGACTGTGCCATAATAATTTCTGCAAAGTAGTACTACAAGCCAAAAGAGCTTTGCACATTGTTTCAGGAAAAGGCTGTAAAAGGCAAAACCAGGCAGGAAAACAAATGTTAGACTAAGTTCTAGCTTTCAGGCCTGGTTTGTGATGCCTTACGCTTCAAAGCAAACCTAGCATACATAATGGAAAGCGCAAGCACCACTTAAAGCCGAAACCTCAAGAATGAGTGTACCCCAGTGACGAGTTATGCTGGCTTGTAATGACTGATGGTCCTTAAAGCACGCTGTTAAACACAGTAAATAAACAGAGAACGCCACTACATGATTAGCCTTGAAGTGTGTACATTCACAGTTCCCAGTTTACCAATAGGCTGTCTCTTTTGGCTGAAGACATGGATGTCCATGGGTGAGAAGATATTGGAGTGGATCTCACGACGCTCTTCCCCAGTCTGCTTTTGGCACGAGTGGATTGAGTGTGTGTTCCAGTCTGTCCAGAAAAGTGTGTCCTCGTACAGAGTCAGAGCAAAAGGGTGCGGGAGCGAGCCCTTCACCACCACCTCTCTGAGAGTAAACAAACATCACAGTAAAAAATAAGCATGTGAGTAAGCAATCATACATCAACACTCAACACTGAGAACTATCCACCACCTGGGGTGGAATTCAATATATAAAAGAAGTCTAGTTCAGAAAAAGTCTGTGGCTTTGATTAAAGTCCTAGTCATGTCAATTGAGTCTACTTACTCAGTTTACATAGACATTTAAAAAAAAAAGAAAAAAAAAGAAAAAAAAAAAGGGAAATGTACACACAGATACACCTTTATCACTGCTGTCGACAAAAACCTTGTAATAAAAAAAAAGATTAACCTTTAATTGGGAGTCCATGTAAAAAGCTGATGTTTAAATTAAGAATTATAGCAAATTAACATCCTTCCTTCATTGATTCATTTGTATTAGAGAAGCACAGATTCCACTTTTCTTGGCTGATTCAGATTTTCTATTTTAACATATGACTAGCTGATTCCAATTCTTTCTTTATAAGAATTATAATGACATCAAACACACATTTTTGTATACAACCTTTTATTGGCCCATTGTTTAAAAAAAGACAAATGTAGCATCCAGCCTAACCCAGCCCTTTATCTCTAGTATGTATGTAAAGAACAAGAGAATTTGCAGTGACTACAGCTGCCAAGACAGTAATTCCAAAATCACCACAATACCCATTATTCAATGCACTCAAAACTTTTAACCCCATGGTTCCCAAACCCTGCATATAACCTTAGAAAAACTGACAGATAAAGGTCACAAAATAATAGGTTGAAATTGTTTTATTAACTGCATCAAGCTTTGCAGTATTTAATCAGTTTTGCTTGCTTAAGTCAGAGTTGTACTGCAAGTCAGTCCTCATCTCAAGACATTATTTGTGCTATAAAAAAAAAAAAAAAAAAAAAAAAAAAAAAAAACATGAACAAAGATAAGACATTGCTCACCTTCCTGTGCCATCCAGGTTCGAGCGGTGAATGAAGTTGAACTTGGCGTCAGCCCAGTATAGTTTCTGCTGGCTGTAGTCCAAAGTGAGCCCATTGGGCCAGTAGATGTCAGTGTCGATGATAATGGCTCGATTTGTGCCATCCATACCTGCTCTCTCAATCTTTGGGATCTCACCCCAGTCTGTCCAGTACATATACCTATTGAAAGAAAGAAAAGGAAAAAAAAAGTCTAAATTTACTAAGCAAAAAGCTTACACTCCTCCTATTCTGTGTGCACCTGGCACCCTCCAGCACATCCTGAGAGCAAAAAGGCCTGTTATTATCTTTGCTTTTTTGAATCCATGACCCTCTTTCAATCTGCATGGAACATGCTTTCCGGTCTCACATTATTTCATCATCTGTGACTTCAGGCAACATAATTAGTAGAGGCTAATATGAATCTTTTACAATTTTATTTATATATAGGTCAAGTTTCAGCTCAAACATGCAGTTGGAAAATGGTTAAAAAAAACTGATTGGCCTGATCACCTTCTTCTAAACTAAATGTTCTTGTTCACGTACACTTAAAAGATCACAATTTATTCAGTTTATAAACTGCCACCATGATTCTCTAAAAATCTAAAATGTCTGCTTTATCCAAATGAACAAGGCATGTTGCATAACATACATACATCGAGCTTCAGGCGTTAAAATAAGATAAAAGCCAGAACTTGTTTATTTTCTGTTGTTTCAAATCCAAAAGGTGAGAACAGTGAGAGAAAGAACAATAAAAGGAAAAATGAGCTTCTCTCTACACATCAGTTTGCTCTTAATATGAATAAAGATTCAAAGAGTATGAGTTCACGCTGCCACTTACAAGTTCACGCTGCCTGTGACAAAAACTACAACACAGAAACCGAAGCTGATTCTGGTTGCGCATCCCTTCTTTGTACATTTTATTGTTCTGATTAAAATATATATATATTATAATCCATGATTTCATAGGCATAGTCATGCCTGTAAAAAGGTTAGTATTAATGCCAATACTGGATCCAGCTCTCCATGTTGAAAGTTAAAACAAGCATTACTGTGCAAGTTGCCAAAAAGTCATTGCAGATTAGCCAAGAAAGCAAATTTTGATCAAGTATTTTTAATAAATTAGTTTCACAGAGTAGTCATAAAAGGTCAGAACCCTTCCCCAGGCACAATGCTGTCCATTCTCCCTCACTTTATCTTCCACGCTATTCTTAACAAAAAGGCCAAAAGACAAATTATTGCCAGTGTTCACCACAATGCACATGCAGGCCAATAAAGCACAAATGTCAGTAAAGCAGACCGCTGTCCTTTAAGCATGCAGAGTAAAGCAAAACATTGCGAAACTAAGCCAGCAAACCTTTATTTTTTAGTTCGGCAAGAGCTGAAAATAAGTAACTAAAAATTTTCTTTTCCCCCGGTCACCACAGGCAAGAGGCCGAAAAGAGTATTGATGAACCATTACTTTTCTTCCTGCTACAATTTTCTGGCAGTAGGTCACCACATTCATCACCAGTGATCACACAGCTGAGAAAATACAACCCAGTGGCTTGGTGGGGTGGAGCAAAAATGGGTTGCGGTGGGGGTGGGGTGTATGCATGTTTTTGTGTGTGTGTGTGTGTGTGTGTGTGTGTGTGTGTGTGTGTGTGTGTGTGTGTGTGTGTGTGTTCGTTCATATTCACACAGTGGTTTGGCTGGTCTGCTCCTAAAAGACAAAAAAAAAAAAAAAAAAAAAAAAAAAAAAAAAATCGATCAAACAGTTGAGGGGGAAAAGGTGGCACAAGTGGCAGCTGACTAACAATCCATAACATATTCTAGAGCGTTCTATGCATGAACTTGGCATTTTGCCACATCTCTCCTCTACCGAAAGCAAGTCTAGACATTGCATGTGTGTGTGTGTGCGTGCACACTAGCGAGCCTATGCGGGAGATGGCTCTCTATATACGAGCCACAGAAGCCATCCTGGAAGCACCCAACAACAGAGCATAAGGGCATGGTTCATGCCTCAATAATATGAATGACACAGGACAACGCTCACATGAGCGTTTTCTCACAGCAGGTGTGAAGCAAGAAAACCAAGACTGAGACAACAGGCATGTATGGGCTGGTTGGGTAGTAGAATTAGCTTATTTATAGGGAATAGCATTTTGTCTACCACAGAACACGCTCAAGCGTGGTTTAAACTGTAAACTAGTGTTGGAAAAACAGTAAAATTATTATTATAACCATTTATATTTTTCACCTTATGTCATCATTATTTAGCCCAACTCTGACAGGTAACTGCATCCCAGTTTGAATAAATCACAATAGGGATGTCCCGAACATTTTTATGTAATGGGCATCGGTCATTTCAATCCCAATTCAGTTCTGATTCTTTGCCTCAACGCCGCTGTTTAGAGCACCCTCTGGTGTCCTCACGATGCCATTAGCGGATATTATTGTCTAGTTCTGGGGGGAGCAGTGTGGAACTATTTACCGATAAACATGGAAACAGAATATCTGAAACTATAAGACTATTGCGGAAATAGTGGATAGTGGAAAGCAGATATCAGTCCAGAGTGTGTACCACTCGACACACAATCAGGTTTTACACACCCCTTTACAACCCTAGATTTTAACTTCTAAATGAAACACGCTTATATTGTGAGCTCATTAATAAATCTGATTTTTCTGATGAACACGTTCTGCTGACTGGCTGGCTTTTCTAATCCCAAAGGCACAGCAGACATCACATACAACTGCATTTGAAATTAGTCTAGCCCCATTGCAAATTAGGTTTATTATCACCATTTACACACTTTCAGTTATTTGCAATAAACACGAATACAACAACACAATGAAGCTTTTAATAACTACAGCGGTTTAAGCTTTGTTTAACGCTTCATGACAAGTGCCTTTAGTACTTGGTAGAGCACATTTTTGCTGTTATAAACTGCTGCAACTGTGATGCATAGCCAGACACCAGCTTCTGGCAGCATTCCTGAGAAAACTCAGCCAGGTACTCATGGGCAATGGCTTAATATCTTTAGGTTTGCGTGCTGCAACATTATTTTCCAAATCTCACTAAAGATTTTCTATGAGTTTCAAGTTAGGCGACTGTGATGACCACTCTAAAATGTCTTCCACTGTGCAGCCTTAGTGCCTGCAGCTACCAAATCTTGCAGCAGGTCTTTTGGAGTCACTTGATGTTTTTTTTTTACCACAGGCATCCTCAAGTATCTGGTGGCAGCTGGTGATGGCTTCCTCTCTCTGCCACATCCAGGTAACTCTGCTTCCAACTGTATGTCAATTTTCTTCAAAGTGAACAGATGTGCGATTCTGCATTAACTGCAGTGCCACTCGATTCAAGTTGCTAAATACTGCAGGTGTAAATGGTACATTTGAACTTAGGAAAAGGTCACGGCATTAGTTGGTTGATTTCACTGATTGATATTGGAAATGCATGTTAGTTTGTTTTTTAGGATGTGATGGTATTCCAGATGTGGTTTCTAGGTGGTTATTATGAAGTTTCTAAGTGGTTCCTATAGCTTTGCTAAAGTGTTGCTAAATGGCAACATGATTGCTATGGCATTTCAGGCAGTTGCCATGATGTTGCTTACTTGGTGCTAGGGTTTTGCTAGGTTGCTAGGCAGTTGCTACAGTGTCTTGAGCCCCTTTTTGACATGTACAATAACCCAGAACCTTTCTGGACATTACCAAGAGGAGTATGTGTGAATGCAAATAACAATAATTTGCACCAGACATTACAAGGACTTTATCCTGTCGACCCCCTTGTACAAAGTGTAGGTGATGTCTAAGTGAGCCCATGTGTAAACAGAGCAGGTCCTTTTCTGCAGAATTCACAGTGGCTCATCTGACAGTGACATACCTCATGCACATACCACACTGGTGCTGCCCCTTGCCTAAACCACACGGACAACCTCCTGTATAGTATCCCATCTGTGCATCCCATCAAAATGCTGTATTCACCTTATTTTCCACGACAACAATGGGGAGAATCTTTGTTTACTTCGTGTTAGAACCTCCAGTACAACAGCAGATCCGTCAATATAGATTACAATGACAACAATAATAAACACACAATGAGTAGAAGAGTATACTTAGTTAAAGGGTGCTACCATTACAGTAGGGATTTTGATATTCAGCACAAATACTTCTGAAATTCTAAGATACGAATTTCAATACCACAAAAAAAAAAATAATAAACTTTTTTGTGACGCATGTTGATGAGGAACTGTCTGAATTCATTTGTGTTTCTAAAACTACTCTGTCCACTTTATAGTCTGTCCCTATATACTGAAATAATAATGAGCGTAGGTATCCATTCCAGTCACAGCCTTAGGTGTTCTGAAAAGCACTCAACCCATTATGGCCAGCATGTCAACTAGTTGGCAACTCTTTTAATTGAGAACCTGCTTGTGAGGCCCTTAGGTTAGCTCTTAAGGCCGTTGCAGACCGGATGCGCCAGGCAATGAAGCGCCGAAGTGAGAGAACCAAGCAAGCTCCTGTTCAAGTTCAAACTGACTTCAAACTCAAGACAGAAAAGCAAGATAGAAGGTTAATAAGCTGTATCCTGTGAGCCTGTTCCAAGTGAAAGGTTTCTCGTAAGATTCTTTTGGATTTAAATAAATAAATAATTTGTGCGTGTGTGTGTGTGTGTATGTATATATATATATATATATAAAATTATTATACAATATATAATTATATACTGGTTCACATTTTTGGGCACAGCATGTCATGTGACCCTTCTGATACAATATTTATATGAAATGCACTTTGGCTGGTTATGAAATGGAGGAATCATATATATCAATAAAGTATAATAATTAAATGATTTTAGTACAATGATTACTACTTAAACTACTGAAATTAAATGAAACTACAAAATGTAGGACTATATCTGACTGAACCTTATTTACATTAGAAATGAGTAAAAGAAACACATATAATGACATAATGCTGAGCTGCCATATAGATTTGTGGAATACGGAGACAGACAGCACACATTTATTTATGTTTCAAAAATAAAAAATAAATAAATAAATAACCTTTAGTCTTCTACCAGCTTTTTAGTCCAATGCATGTAAACAAATAAATACTAAACAATTGTGATTTAGATTATGAAATATTTCAGATGAAAAAGCAAAGGTTTGCCCTCAGTCTCTTTTTCCTACATAACAAATCAACTATGTCTAAAACCTAGCCATTGCCTATATAAATCACAAGGCAGATGTGTGGTCATACTCGGGTTGCAAAATTCTGGGTATTTTGAAAGCTGGGAAATTTTCATTACACTCTTTGGCTCTCTTACATACTCACACGTTAGTCTAATGAAATGTTGCCATTTGTAAAGACCAGGGCACGCGGACTCAACAAACACTAAAACTTAAATGCAGGCTTAGTGTGTCATACCTGTGTGTGACTATGGGGAGTCTAAAGCATTTTCTATTATGTTCTCCCTAAATCATGTAGATTTGTTTACATCATTAGGTTTAATGTAAACACTCTAAACAACTGGAAAAACTAGCATGTCAGAGTTTGCTTAGCTCAGTGCGCTCTGGCTTTTAGTCCTGATAATCAAGTGAGAGCCTCACTGCATGTATGAGTAAGTAAACTCCATCTCATGCAGCGAGGCCAGGCTGTATCCCGGCTCCTCCAGAGGAGGATCAAACGGGTGGCACACGTATGAGCCAGACACCCACCGAGACCCATTAACACGCACATGCACTCCCAGCCCACACAGCAACTGCCTGCTGGAGTTCTTTCTCTCTCGCTCGCTCATACACTTTCACATATTTCTTTTACTATCCACCCACCAATTATTTTATTTATTTATTTAATTTTTTTAGGGGTACTGGGTTGGAGGAAGGCTGACATCCAATGTAGGATGCCAGTGCAGCTTGGCTACTATTCGGAGTAAATGTGCGCCAACAAACTATAAGATAAAAAAATAAAGGCCTTCAATGGCTGCTTCTGGCTGGCTTTGGATAAAGAGAAACAAAAAGGAGAAGGGGGGCATTTAATAGTAAAGAGGCCTGTAAAAGGAGAAGAAAATGGGTGTGTGGTAATGAAAGCATTATCTTGCTGTTAACAGTCATGCCATCTTGCTGCACTTAAAACAACAAATAGAGTAGAGGTGGGGGGCAAAGCCGTGCCAAAACCGCAAGTGGTGATTTTGTCATGACAATTCAGGGACTGGGAACACACATACACACCTCACCCAGTCCCAACACATCATGGGTACAAAGCCCATAATGTTAATTATATATTTATTTTGTACCAAACCAAAGTTAATTTGAAAACAAATAAAATAAATAAATGCAACAATCAGCCACATTAATTACACAAAAAGGTGATAAATTAGAAAAAATTATTTACTAATAAATAACTTTAAAAAGCTTTAAAAAACAAAACAAAAACAAACACCACCACAACAACAACGAACACTGGTGTCCATTGCCATAGTATTAAGGATTCAAGTGAACAGGAAATTAACTGTCAAAGTTTAACCACAATATTACAGAACAGAGTTTTACTACCGCTGTTGTCCCTCACCACTTACTGAGGCCATACACATTTGTAGCTTGTACTTCAATGCAAAACAGGCAGACCTTTTTTCTCACAACATGCATCATGTCCATTGTAAAACAAGCACTGCAGCATCAGAACACTATTCTGATACACACGGAGAGTCCATCACTTAGCCCATTAAAGTGATTATTAGAACACAGTAGAACAAAGCATTCATGACTCAAAAAACATGATCTCTTCTTAACAGCGTGTTTTGTGACTTTAGGAGAGCCCATTAAAAGGTGAATGTCGACTTAGTTAAAACATGGTTTTATTTTTTCTTTGTTTTCTTTATTTAGGATAGTTCAACTACAAGTCCATTTAAATGTATCTGATGTGCTCTCAGAGTGCTGATGTCCTGTTAAAGCATAATATTCCTTCTCATAATATAATCACTTTTTGTCAAACATTTTGGCACAATATTAAATACATATGATAAAAACTGACTTCATGAACATGAACAAGCAATTTTATGAGGTGGGGAGCTGTTGCATTTATAATTTTTCCAAGGTAATCAACCAGACTCCACACACACAGATGGTCATTGTAATGGGCTAAAAAGTGCATTTATGAAGCATGTTTACATGTATGAGAGTTGAGCTGCTTGCTTCGCTTCTAGCCTGCCAACATTTTCTCAAGACTTAAGATGCAGACACGGCAGCCTCAGGTGGTCGCGCTTTATGACAGCGAAATAAAATCTGAAAGGCTCTCTAATGGTTCTGTAATTGGCAACAACATAGTGGTCAAAACTTGACTGCAGTGTTTTAAAGGACTTCAGGTGACTGGATTAATAATTAGACATGCAGATAAAATGCCAATCTCCACAGCAGCGCACAAGATTATGATCATAAAGGGATCAGCCTTGATATCACAGCAGATATCTGAACCCTTTAATCAGGCATGCAACAGTCCAATCGCAACCCACAAATTATAACCTATATTTTGTTCATGGTGTCAGCTTTTATTTCTGGGCAATGCAAACTAAGGATGTCAAAATATGGTATTCACTACCAATACCACCTGAGACTACAGTACAGGATATATGGCAACATGGATACAGGATATGTACAGGACACAACTCTCTTTAGTCAGTTGCATCACTCTGGAGTCTGCAACAGGCTGTGTTTAGTGTGCTCTCTTTCAAATATACCATGGTTTGATTTAAATAAAATGAATGAATAGATTAATGGTGGAGGGCCTTTCATCTGCATGCTAGCGGAATGAGATGCAAATCTGATCCTCTCTTCTGAGATGGGGAAATTAGAGAGAAGTGACAAGGTGAATGCACTGGGGTGTGGTGATGTCAGAGAGTCTATGATTTTTATCAATGGGAACTCCCCTTTCTCATCCTGTTTTAGGCAGATGCTTGTTCTCCACACAAACAATCTAGTCAAAATCTGTGTACAAATCTAATTGCTGCCACTACTATAACAATGCATATTTCATTAAACCGTTTTTATTTGTATACGTCTTCAATGTATGCTCATTTTTAAAACTGTCTTTTCAATACTAGAACATTAAGAGAATCAATATGCAACCTGGTCTCATCTTTCCAAACTATGCCCAGGTAGAACACTAATGACCAACCACTAGGGAAGTAATGCAGTGTTCAGCTCAGAGCTGTTGACTAGCACGACCACTGCAGTGTTTGGTCATGTTCCTTGTAAGTGTGTGTGCGCAAACACACCGGGGAAGGTTAGAGCAGGCTACCACAAAGGTGTGTTTAGTTACCCATCAGGCTTTTGTCTGCCCTGCTGAGGGGAAAAAGCCATACTCCGGTTACATTCACGCTCATCTGGTTCCTACAAGCAGTCTGCTGCACGTAACGAGAGCCTCACTGCACTGCTCACAGCTCAGGTGAATCACCACCAAGCTCATGAGAGACCAAAAAATGGCTCATGTAGATTTTCTGCACCTTTACACTTATGATTGAATTTCAACTGCAAAATAGTGTTTAACGTAACATTTTCGAACTGAATATGGAGGCGTATCACAGGCATTCTATGGAATAGCACAAGACAAACACCATGGGTGGCTGTTCTGAATGTTTCCTCTGCTCCATAGGACAAATGATAGTTTTGTATTGCTTTAGGGCTGATAAACCTTCATGATCACACAAGAGAAGCAGACCTTTATGATGCCCTAAAGTAGATATTGAGTAAGAGTGCCCATTGCTACTGATGGAGCACCATTAATGACTGGTGCAATGATTGCAGCGCAAGATCACAATCCTGATCTGAGATCATACCACTGGTTAATCCACCAGTTCTACGTCTTAGTACTAAGATGTACTCCGAGTCTAGTTCTCAGATGTACTCAGGCAACAGAAAGTTAACTTGTAAACTATTTGAAAAGACTCATCTGCACTGCAAGACTGCTTGCTATGCACATTCTTGACAGAAGTCAGGACAATATTTGATGATTTGCTCCTATATAATGTGGTTAGCTGGCTCAGCAAATGCAGGGTACTAGAATGTTTTTGGGCCATTTAGGAAGAGCTGCACATATTTCTGTCTAAGCAAAAGACAGCAGAAGCTCAATGGTTTGTGGAGAAAATGGAAGCGATTGCATTTTTGGCTGAAGTCTCATCTCTTTTAAATGACTTAAAATTCCAAGGCAGACACAAAGAGAATAAAAAAAGAATTGGCCATAGCCTCACACAGCTGGTCAAGATAGGCCAAATACCACTTGCTTAAAGTTTTAGATCATGCAGAAGATTGTTAGGGCATGAGTTAGAAGCAGCAAGAGATTGAGGCATGGGGGGGAAACTCAGTGAATGGCTTTTGTTAGGCTACAGCTAGCTGCTGATTTCGATCTACACCAACAAAGGAGGATATACCCGTCTCTCCTCTCAATAGAGGTGCAGAAAAACAGACATACTGAAGAAAATTATATCCTCGCACATAGTTCTTGATCCTGGTCTGTACCTGCAGAATATGGGCTGGACACAAGTTGTCCCGAAACAATGATCCGGTAAGTTCATCCTTTAAAGAATTTCAATTGCAATTTCTAAAAATATGCACACAAAAGAACAAAAAGTATCTACAGTCACTAAAACACGGATGTACACAGCTTCCAATCCCTGACTGCTTAACATGCAGTACTGCTGAAATAATGAGAGTTGCCTTTGTGTTTCAAGCAGTCATGGGAGTGTTGGTCCTGACCTCAGTCCATTCACCAGGTCTCTGGCTGCAGATCTACTTAGATATGGTGTCAAGCATTCTTCAGCCGTCCACACCGGACAAGTCACTGCTGACTTTCCATGCAAGCACAATTAAACTGTGACTACACAAAAATCACAATTACAATTCCTTGATTACTTTTACCATGATTCAATTATCATATCTAAACATACACCCTATTACTCATGTTTAACTCTTAAAGCTGTACTTAGAAAACAAAACCTTGCTCACTCACCCTCTACCCGGATCCAAAGCAATTGCTCTTGGCTGATCGAGGCCTTGCCAGAACAAGACTTTCCGAAACGATCCATCAAACTCCGCCACTTCTATCCGGTTGGTTTCTGAGTCCGTCCAGTAAAGCTTGTTTCCCAGCCAGTCGCAAGCCAGGCCATCAGGAGAGGCCAGGCCGGACACCACAGTGGTCTGGACGCCACTGGGGCCGGAGCCATTAAGGACGGTACTCTTGATGGCCTCCTCACTCACGTCGCTCCAGTAGATCAATCCCTGTGCGTAAATAAAATCCACAGCAGCTGCGTCCTCCAGGCCACTCACCACCACCGTGGCATTCCCGCGCCCATGAGCTGCGTCCACCAGCCGCAGGTCACGCCGGTTTGCATACAGTAGGAGCGGTGCAGCTGAGAGAGACAGAGAGAGAGAGAGAGAGAGAAAGGGGGGGAGAGAGAGAGGGGGAGAAAGAGAGGGAGAGGAGGTAAGTCCATAGAAACACACCAGCCAAGTAGCCATCACCTGCCTGACATACAATGCAGTATAATTAAAATTCAAGTAGCTTTGTTTCTGAAAATGCTGCCAAAAAGTTTACTTGCAATGAAATGCTTTTTTCCCCCTTTTCAAAAATGATGATTGTAATCAAGACTAAGCAGGCTGAGCAATTGAGCTGCACCATCACTAGGCTCTCAGAACAACAATTCAACAGCCAGTACTAGACCTAAACCCAATTTGGGAAACAGGCCCTTAAAGTTTAAAAAAGGAATCTATAAGTGCACAAACAGCAGAGGACAAAGTTTTGTGCTTTTAAACAAAAATCAGCAGAACACCCAGTTCTTAGTATATAAAGCTGGGGTTACAGTTTTTTA
This sequence comes from Salminus brasiliensis, assembly GCF_030463535.1. Taxonomy (NCBI): domain Eukaryota; kingdom Metazoa; phylum Chordata; class Actinopteri; order Characiformes; family Bryconidae; genus Salminus; species Salminus brasiliensis. The sequence continues at coordinate 40,180,776 of NC_132879.1, forward strand.
AAAATCAGATTTTTGGCCTTCCAATCGCAATTCAGGATATAATCAAACAATCACAATCTAGTAGCATATACTGGTCAGCAACTTAATCTGAACAGGTCCCATCAATTGCCAATTGTCAAACAATAAAAAGTTCAGTTTCAGGCAGCTTCTTATTTTAATTCTACATTCCACCTTGAATGATGCAACAGCTACCTTCTAGCAGTGGTATGTCCGATACTGAGGCACCATTTAAGGTGCAAAAGAAATGTGAATAAGAAGCTTGCCTTGTACATAGGTTAGCCTTCAATATGTGCTGTGCTACTAACATCCAATTCCATCTGCATCCCTTTGGTACAAACTCTGCTAACCTCATCTGCCCACCCACAACCTCACACAAATGCATTTTTCTTTCGTTTTGGGTGAGAGCAAATGGTGGCTTGAATATGCATGTCCAAGGTAAGATGAGGCATGTGTGTTTTGGGGTGTGTTCGGTTAAATTCTATTTAACTACAATTTGAAGTTGTGTAGTGTATGATCCTTAGTGCACTGAACATTTGTCAGTAAGTGCGAGATACCCAGACTTTTTATAATCTGCTACGACTTTAAAAGTCCTGTGGTGTACCCTAGACTTGTAAGAGAGGGAATCAGACTAAGCTACTTTCCTGAAAATTTAAACTTAACTACAGATTTCTGGCATTTGTTCACAACCTGAGAGAAACAGTATCTGAAATGAAAGAAGCAAGGACTGATACAGCAGAGTAATATTACAGGATTTTACATGATTGTGACTCAGGTTACGCTGTTACACAGTTCTCATGAGCAGTGTCGTTCATGCTCCAACACAGTCACATAGTGCAGTAGCTGATGTGTCATGCAAGAGATGACGGACACCATTCTTCCGATTACAACTCCATTAAATTGGGAACAAGAAAGGATAAGATTAATAAAGGTTAAGGATTGGTCACCTCAATCATTTTTTTCCTACAAGCAGAACTTTATTGCATTATAAAAACAAAAACTTTAAACACCTGCTTACTGTAACCACTACTTACCAAAGTCTTATGGCATGCACTTGGCATTCACCTAAATCAACAGTTGTGAAGACATTTCACAGTTACACAGGACTCACGCGCCAATACAAATCAGAGCCCAAGAGGACCTCGATCATCGAAACAGGACTACCTTCTCAATCACACTGAGCATAAAGTAAACAGAGGGTGGGACTCAAGCCAAGTCAGGTCTGGTATTCTGTTTTTCAGATTTCAAGTCAGCAAACAAGAAAGAAAACACTTAAGATAAAATTATTTTGCTATAAAGTAATTTGTGGCTGAAGTCACTGCTAATTTGCTGTCTTTTCCAGAGTTCTAAGAGCACACACAAAGTTTTAGCTTATTTGTGGCTGTTACCAGGGTCTTAGCACTAAAGCCACCTTCCCCCAGCTCTGTCTCTTACCTCTGCAGGGTTTTGGCACAGATTCAAACCCCAATTTGACACATCGACCACTGCACACCAGTGGATCACTTTGGAGGGCAACCTCAAGCTCCCAGTCTCTGACTGGCTGGCTGTTTTTTTACATGGGAAATTTCCTTTTCCAAATATTTATAAACTTGCAGAACACCAGGACAACTCACTGAAGTCCATCCAACACCCTTCACTCACTCGCCAAGTGTAAATACAGGGAGTATTGCATTTTTTGGACACTTGATACTTGGCTTTTGATAAAAATCAACTTTTTGTAGCCCCTCTTAGCACATTTGTAAACCTTTTTTTTTAGGTTTCTGGAAGTCAAGACTTTCACATGAAGGCAGTCTGGCCTCTCCACCATATTTTTTACTTGAGAGCTTGAGTCAGCCACAGGCAAAAACAAAAAGTATGAGTACTGAACACACTTTAAACGCATCTAGTTACCACTAAATCTTATAAACTAAGATCAGCATACCATAATTGCAGAGACTGACCACAGTACTTACTTACAGTACTTACAAGACTTACTTTTAGAGGTTAATACTTCAAATCACAACATGGTCATCAACTCCTCCACATAAAATTCCTAAAATGCTACTATATTGTTTTTCGTTTTGTTTTTGTTTGTTGTTGTTTTTTTTTTTGGGGGGGGGGGGGGGGGGCGTGCATATTTACACGTTTCATTGGAAGATTAAGGGTTAAGTTTAAGTGGCCTAAAAAGTCAATTTCCTTAATCCCTTAAAGCAGACTGGACCACCAGGTAATAACTTCTAGAACCTCATACGTAAATGGTCAGTAGTTTGAATATAAATGGTGCTGGCAAGTTTGGGAAAGCCACGCCATCCCTCAAACATCACTGATGTGCAAGATCCTGAGAGTTTCACTACTAAGCCTTACCGTTAGCAAACACCAGCTCAGATTTAGCCTTAAGACAACAAACTTCCATTTCTCATTACAGATACAAAAAGGCACTGGCTTACTGTAATTTAATCTCATTTCAGAACGACCATCGTTTTAGACTCCAGCCCGATCTTACAAGTAGCGAGGTGCTTTAGCCAATGTTAGCAGCACAACAACCAGTTTAGCAACAACAGCACAAGCAGAACGGCTAACTAGCCACTTCGATCCAGGAGCAGATCACTAACAAAAACGTTTCACTATTTTGTGGAAACCGTGTCTAGTTTGTGTTTTTGGTAAAAATCGCAATTTCTGACGTTTGAAAGAAACAAAAAAAGACTGCAACCTTGGCTAACGCTACACGCAAACACATTAACCACAGCACATAGGCTAGTGGCAAAAGCTGCGTTTGCTGCTAGCTGGAGTGGAGCGGAGCTCGGTTTATCATCCAGATACTACAGGAATACTTCAAACCACACTGCTGTAAACGAACAAAACCGAACAGCACGAGACTCTCTCGGTTATGCGTTGCCAGTTAGCAAGGGAAACAAAACACACCCCAATATCAGACCACTCAAAGACGTCCCAAAAAGAAAATACGACGCCAGTCCAAACTCACCCCGTATTTGCAAACAGAAACTACACAAAAAGATACTCCGTAGCACGGCGCCCATCTTTTCCGCCCGTTTTCTCGCCACTGCTCCTTTTTGCTGCTTTTTTTTCAGCGCGGAACTCTCATCGCTGTGTATCCCCCCTTGCGCACAAGTTAGTGTGAGCTTACGATTGGAGACTTTCGGTAGTAAATGCTATAAAGCGTCCGCGTTTTTTCTCCGCTCCATTCTTTCTTTCCTCGTTCAGGCTTCAGCGGCGCTGCGATTTCTCTTCCCTCACACCTCCCCCCCACCCCCCACCAAAGGGAGAGGGGGGAAAAAAAAAAAAAAAAAAAAAAAAAAAAAATCCTGCCGCCGCAGCGCCTCTCGAGCCGTGTCCTTCCGCCAGCAGGAAATGCCCCCTCAAATCTTTCGACCGCTGTCTATTGTTTGTACTGGAGTGTCCCGAGGCACATAGGTCCTTCAGCTTCAAAAACACGCACTGGACCTCGGCAGCCCGCCTGTGCTGTGGCATTTCAACAAACGTGAAGGGACCGAACGTTCACCTTGCTTATTTTAAAACATGGTTAACGCATTCCGACGGGACTAGTTTTCACGGAATGATCGGTGATTCGGCACACACGTATACACATCTGCGAGTCTGCGAGTCACTTCTTCACACTGGTTTCGAGGGAGACACTTGGGGAACATCCTCATTTACCACTCCAAAAGAGCCTCTTCGTCGCGTGTTAAGGAAAGGTTGTGCAATAAAGCAGCGGGTACCATGAGACGAGCAAACACTACGAAGTGACTTAAGTGGGCTAAAATATTATCTCATATAAGTCAACGTGGGTGGTAAGATAAGACCGTTTCAAGCTACAGAATATTGTTATTGAAATATTGTAAATTGTTTTCAAAAAGTTGCAATGTGTAAATTGCATTTGTTCTAAGTTGTGTAAAGAAGTACAGATTCTGAGAGCACGTAATTAAACTTTACAGTATGATCGCACCTCTGTGCAGCTTAATGTGCTTTCATCTTATAGGTCATGAAACGTTTCTCTGCAGTATCGGCTCTTTTGCACTTACTCGTATTCCTATATTAAGTGAAAGTCTAAAGCTGGATTTCAGACCAAAACAGGAACCTGTTAGTGTTTGTGTCTGCATAAGGGGGAATTTCACAAGTTTTTGTTTTTATAAGAAATATACATTTCAGCATACTGATAAATATGTAAACAGTGTCCCAAAATTATTTGGTGCAAAATGTTCACTTCTACCTCTGTTCTAAGTCAAATACCAAGGACTAGGGATTGTAATAGGGAAAATAACACCACTATCGTTGCTACTCTGAGCTTGGCACACTAATAACCATGCTATGTAACTTTGATGAAGTGGGCGAACAATGCTTGCAAGAACTGCACAGCACTGCGTAACCAGAGTTATATCAGTGTAGAATTCTGTAATATTATTCTACTGTGTGAGCCAACGTGTTTCTTTCACTTTCAGTGACATTTCTGCATCTCCCAGCTTGTCCAGAAAAGTGTGTCCTCAATGCACAAATACACTGCCTGACTGTAGAGGGAGCCCAGGAAATGCCAATTCTCACATAATGCTGCTTTAACACTGACATTAATATACACAATGGAATATACTGGACAAAAATGATGGTACCCCTGAAAATAGTGTGTCCACTAATTAGCATCACAGGTGTCTACAATCTTGTAATCAGTCAGTGGGCCTATATATAGGTAGTCACTGTGCTGTTTGGCGACAACATGGACCAGAGGAAGCGTCTCAGAGTTGTCTCAGGAGATTAGAATGAAAATTATAGACAAGCATGTTAAAGGTAAAGGTTATAAGACCATCTCTAAGCAGCTTGATGTTCCTGTGACTACAGTTGCACATATTCAGAAATTTAAGATCCATGGGACTGTAGCCAACCTCCCTGGACGTGGCTGCAGGAGGAAAATTAATGACAAATCAAAGAGATGGATAATACGAATGGTAACAAAAGAGCCCAGAAAACTTGATGAACTTCCAGCTCAAGGAACATCATTGTCAGATTGCACCATCCGTCGTTGCTTGGGAGACGACCAAGGACACCACTGTTGAAAACAAATCATAAAAAAGCCAGACTGGAATTTGCAAAACTACATGTTGACAAGCCCCAAAGCTTCTGGGAGAATGTCCTATGGACAGATGAGAAAAATTTAACTTTTTGCCAAGGCACATCATCTCTATGTTCACAGATGGAAAAATAAAGCATATCAAGAAAAGAACACTGTCCCTACTGTGAAAAATGGACGAGGCTAACGTTATGTTCTGGGGCTGCTTTGCTGCATCTGGCACAGGGTGTCTTGAATCTGCGCAGTGTACAATGAAATCTCAAGACTCAAGGGATTCTAGAGAGAAATGTGCTGCCCAGTGTCAGAAAGCTTGGTCTCAGTCGCAGGTCATGGAATAATGCAAGCGCAACAGAATAATGACCCAAAACACACAGCTAAAAACACCCTAGAATTGCTGAGAGGAAAACATTGGACTATTCTGAAGTGGCCCTGACCTAAATCCGATCGAGCATCTTTTGAAAGGAGCTGAAACATGCCGTCAGAAAAGGCACCCTTTAAACCTGAGACAACTGGAGCAGATTGCTCATGAGGAGTGGGCCAAAATACCTGTTGAGGTGCAGAAGTCTCATTGACAGTTACAGGAATCGTTTGATTGCAGTGATTTCCTCAAAAGGTTGTGCAACAAAATATCAAGTTAAGGGTACCATCATTTCTGTCCAGGCCTGTTTCATGAGTTGATTTTTAAAAAATAATTTTGTTGAAGCATGGTGGAAAAGCGATGTCTGACTTTCATTAGTTAATTTCCATAGCATTTTTATTTATTATTACTTTTGTCAGATTCAAGTTATTTCTGTGACCATTGTGGGTTTTTCTTTCATTAACTGAGGGGTACCAACAATTTTGTCAACGTGTGTAGCTAAATGAACAATGGTGAAAACAGTATTGTACAGATTAGTATATTTGGTATTCTAGTTGTTAGCACAGACATCATGGAAATTGGTCCATGGTCGTTTTTCGAGCCAGTACAAACAAAATGGGAATGTCCAGCCATCATACCGCTCTGTGTCTCAGAGATGAATGTGCTTTGGTCCAAAATGTGCATTAACCCAAGAACAAAAGCAAAAGACTTTGTGAAGATGCTCATTATCCACAGTGAAGCGAGTACTGTATCCACATGGGCTGAAAGGCCACTCTGCCAGGAAGAAGCCATTACTCCAAAAGAAAAAAGCCAGATTAATGTTTGCAAATGTACACAGGGATGTGGTCTAACGAAACTAAAAGGAGGAAATGGTGCACTTCACAAAATAGATGGCATTATGAGGAAAGAACATTATGCGGAAATACTGAAGCAACATCTGAAGACATCAGCCAGGAAGTTAAAGCTTGTGCGCAAATGGGTCTTCCAAATGGAGAATGACCCGAGGCATACTGCCAAACTGGTTGCAAAGAGGCTTAAGGATAATGAAGTTAATGTTTTGGAGTGACCATCACAAAGCCCCGATCTCAATCCTATTGAAAATGTATGGGCAAAGCTGAAAAGGCATGTGACAGAGAGGTCTGTAATGTTCATCATAGGTACACTTCAACTGTGAGAAAAAAAACTACAAAAATGAAAAAAAAAAATCACATTGTAGGATTTTTAAAGAATTTATTTGTAAATTATGGTGGAAAATAAGAGTTTGTGTTCGTGATCATTTTGACCCCACGGGATGAAATCTTGCGTGGGGCCCCAGAGTCTTGTATGTCTTCCATTTTCTTACAATTGCTCCCACAGTTGATTTATTCACACCAACCTGCTTGCCTATTGTAGATTCACTCTTCCCAGCCTGGTGCAGGTCCTTCGACAGCTCTTTGGTCTTGTCCATGGTTAAGTTTGGAGTCTGACTATTGTTGGCTACGGACAGGTGTCTTTTATACAGATAACAAGGTCAAACAGGTGCCGTTAATACAGGTAACGAGTGGAGAAGAGACAGGAGAAGTGGACAGAAAAGCTTCTTAAAGAAGTTACAGGTCTGTAAGAGCCAGAAATCTTGCTTGTTTGTGGGTGACCAAATACTTATTTTCCACCATAATTTACAAATAAATTCTTTAAAAATCCTACAATGTGATTTCCTGGATTTTCTCTCGCATAGTTGAAGTGTACCTATGATGAAAATTACAGACCTCTCTCATCTTTCTAAGTAGGAGAACTTGCACAATCCGTGGCTGACTAAATACTTTTTTGCCCCACTGTATACCTGTATGTATTCAGTTCCTAGCAACCTATATATAAGGTTTAACTAACTGGAAGAGGTAAGAAGTGGTTTTATTCAATTCTCAGTTAATGTAGGCAGCTCTTTTACCCAAATCTAAGTGTTATGCAAAGACATTTTATTTCTTGCAAGAGAAAAAGTTACATGAAATGAAATCCTTGGAAAAGGCAACAAGTCACAAAAAACAAGACCAAACCAATTACCATCAACGTAGAATGATATAAAATATAAAAGCAATTCAAGAGTGAAAGGAAATGGTTTGCACAACTTAAACCAATTTGGCTTCTTGAAAGTTGTGTGGTATAGAAGAAGAGGTGGCTGTGCGGCATGCCAGGATAGTGTAGAACTGAGGTGAAAGACTGCTGCCACCTTGTGGTCAATAATCACAGTACATCCAAAAGTAATAATAATAATTAAAATAAAAAAAAATACACTCGCTCATCTCAAGTTGGTTACAATGTTCAGCCACAGACCACCTCAGGGCTGATACTGGTGTCCCCTCTAAGCACACACACCTACTCATTTAGAAAGTTCTTTATACGAAAATAGTGCACAAGTGTAATGTACCCTTACAAATTAGTATTCATTCAAAATGTGTGTAGGACACAAACTAGAAGTGCGTCATAAGGTAATTATTAAGGTAATAATTTCATGTGTACTGGTGTGATTAAATGTAAATACAGCAGTATAACAGAGTGAAAGAAAAGCCAAAGAAACCAGACACAGCATACAAAGTACAGTAAGAAGAGCACTCATTTCCAGCCTGGTACTGATCTATTGTTATAAAGGTGCTTTTAGTATAACCAAAGAATCCAACCAGCCTTTATTTTGTTATATTATTTTGTCTGTGGCTACCCAATTGAACTGCTACCAAAATGTTGCGAAAATATGCTTAATCTCATCGTTTGAGATGCAGTTTACATAGTTTGCCCATTAATCAATTATTGCTCCTGCTGTGGTTGAACTTCACATCTAAATCATTATAAAGACAGTCTTACCTCTGTTTTAACAGGACCAAAAAGACGGGACAACTGAAGCCTCAGAAAGTAGTGGTTATGCACAGCTGCCCTTCCACAGCATAAATGTTGAATGCATAAATGTTTTCGCACCATGGAAATGTTAACCATTGTGTGGGGCTTCAACAAAATGTTAACAACTATTGTCTGGGGTCTCAACAATGCTTTGCCAAGGCAATGGATTTCAATCACCATAAGAGTGCTTCATTTTAAATGTTGAGGCTTCCTGAGTTCATTGTATTGCTTTTCAACCCCTCCTCCCCCCAAATCTTTGCATCCTTCCTCAGTTTCCATAACATCACTCAGAATCTTACGGTTACATCTTGTGTGGGGGGAACAAATTAATTTTTTCTTAACCCCAAAATGCCCTAAATATCAAAATACAGTATTTTCTTGTTTCAGTGAGTAGACAGAAAAAAAATACACTTTGAAATTCAGCAGGATTGTCTCCTCCATTATGGGTAAGAATTTGGTCAGGCTTCAGATTTCATAGTGCAGGTCGTTGAGCTCCAGTCTTGTGTAGTGTCTCCTGTCAAATGATTCCATGGCTTTGCGGCCCACGATGGCCAAAACCAAGGTGAGGCAGATCAGCATGACCACCACCACCGCCACCAGGCTGTTTTTCCAAGTCATGTGCGACCCCTTAGCCTTGTCCGGGGCAGAGCCCACAGCTGGAGGTATCAGGCTATCAGGCCTTGAAGCCAGATTCTTTAGATCATTTTCCATCTCCACAACCACGATAGTCGTCCTTTCAGCGGTAGCTGTGCATGTAGTTGTAGTACTTGTAGTAGTGGTGGTTGTAGTAGTAGTGGTGGTAGTAGTATTTGGAGGAGTTGTGGAAGTGGCTGTTGGCTTTTGCGTGGGGGTTGTGGTGGTTGGTGATTTGGTGGTGGATTTCCCAACTTGGGGCTCTGTTTTTTTTGGTGGTTTAAGGGGCTTTTTGGAAGGCCTGATTGGTTTTGCAGGTAGCTGTGGTGGTTGAGGTGAGTGGGGTAGCTGTGTTATTGCAGTAGTAGCAATTGGTGACACTGTGGATGGGATCTTGGTGGTTGTACTAGTGGGCTGTGTTGTGGTGGTTGTTGTTGTTGTTGTTGTGGTGGTAACTATTATTGTGGCAGCATGTGTGCTGGGCATGGTAACAGCTGGCATAGTAACCAGAATAAAGGAAGGCTCAGTTGGTGGTTGTGTGGTGGTGGTGGCGGTTGACATTGTTGTAGCCTGAGTGGTGGTGGTTGTGGGTAAGGTTGTGGTGGTTGTTGTAGTGGGTTGTGTGGGGCTTGTGGCCATGGTGGGCTGGGGTGTGGTTATCATCATGGTTGGAGGTGTGATTCTTGGTGTTGTAATTGTTGGTCTAATGGTCGTTGAGGTGGACGGAGCAGTGATCAGTTGTCTTGCCAGAGTGGCATGAATGAAGGGCATGACAGTTGTCCTCCCATTTCCTTTCGCAGTGGGATGTATTACATCTTCAAGTTTGCAAAGCAAAAAACAGTCATTAACCATAACCGTGAAACAATTAAAAACAAAAGACATATGATGAAGTCTGCATCAGGGTTCTAGAAGCATTTGATATGAACAGATAATCTAAGAACTGTGAGGTACTGCTTTCATTGATGAAAAACATACCTTTGGAAATATCATAGGTGTTGACCCCAGGCTTGGCAGGCATCAGTGGGCAGTCTTGCTCAGTATCACAATGAAACAGGTAGCAGTTGTCATTGCCAGGTTGGCTTGATGGCTTATACACAACCATATTACACTTTATACCTGTAAGAGAAGTGAAGTGGTAGTTACTGTAGGTTATTAGATCCTTTACTTATTGACTAACTCCATAAAGCTTAAATTATATAATATGAATGAACTGAGCAAGCATCATACCAAAAGAAGTCAAACACATTTGGTAATTTGTACACTACAAACAACTCTGATGTGGTTCTTCCTGCATTAGGTTTTGTCTCTAGTAAGTAAAACCATGCTTAATTGTGTTGAGGTCAAGTGAATTCCATTCAATTTCTTTGCCTTAAAAGCTCTTTGGTTGGTTTTGTTGTATGTCTTAGGCCATTATCCATTAGTACTGTGAAGCACCATAATCTCTCAGCATTAGACTGAGTATGATCAGAATGTATAGTTCTATACACTTCAGCATCCATGAATGTTCATGAATGTGCACTCTAATCTAGGCTTTTTAACAATGTAATTGTACTTTACAAGTATAAATGACACTAAATGCTCATTAGTAGATTAAATTTCACAACAATGCCTTCATCATGTCTGACAATGTAGCACACTTTGGACCATGCACCCATACATAAGTAATCTTAGTTTAATTTGTCCAAAGAATTTTGTTCTAGAAGAGGGCAGGCTTGTTTAGTTGTTTTCTAGCAGTCTTATCTGGCCGTTTTTGAGTGCAACCAGTGGTTTGCATTTTGAAGGGAACCCTTATTATTATTATTATTATTATTATTATTATTGTTTTTTTTTTTTACAATGGAAGGAATTCTATGATCATCTATTGTATTTGTCTTTTTTGTTCTTCCAGACCTTTTGGTGTTGCCAAGCTTGCGAGTGTATTCTCTTTAAACACCACTCTAGACCACAGGTTTTAATTCCAACAGTTTTACTTTTATTCTTCATTATTATTGTAGTGTGATCATAAAGTGTTTGAAACCCCTGTGTAGGTGTGTGTGTGTTTGGGTGTGTAGATGGAAATTGAGAAAGAGATATGTTAGCAGAGAGCGATAAATAATTAGATAAAGCTTCTCTTATGTTCAGTATGACTAGCTGATTGAGAGCTCTCCTCTACAGATCGCAACTGCAAGTTAGTTTACAGTAGCGGTGGATTAATCTACTCTAGAAACAAGAGTTAGGGTCCTAAGGAAACATGTATGTGCTAGCCTACTGTCGCTAGCAATGCAGAGCTAAACATTTGTTTGAAATGTAGATGTAGTAGAGTCCAAAACAAAAATCAGCATCTGTCTTCCTACCTGGCTCCACCTCTTCTGAGCAGCAGGCCAGGATACAGTCTTTCTCCGCTTGCTTTACCCTGGTACTAGTTACGGCCCTATTGCGTTCCACAGCTACGCGTACATTTACGATGGCATCTCTGTGCTGTCTGGAGTAACACGTCTTCCCGTTGGAGCCCAAGGCAGGACCACTTGCTTGGAGAAAGAGTAGAGCCATGAGCGGCAGCATAGCTGCCTTGTAGGAGCCGTGTTGTGCCAGCACCATGGCTTTAGAGTTTGAGAGATCCAGAGGGTTCTCAGGGGCAACAGAGTCCTGTTAGGAAGAGTTTGAGATTTGTTGGATTACAGCTAGTAGGAGGTATTAGGCGCATCAGTCAACAGTCACTTTAAGCAAGCAGGGAAGTTTAATGAGTTCAGTGTTACTCTGTGATCTAATATTTCCTTTTTAAGCATATGCACTATATTTAAATCCAATAAAACTTTCAGACTTTCATAATCAGGCTTGATGTTAGATGTTAGACACACTGATATCTCCTGAAGTCACTGTCTTCATGGATCTTCGGCTTGCTAGAAAAAAAGGTCAGGGGTTACACTAACTATTTATTAAACACAATATTTATCACAATATTTTTGACAAACTGACAAAATACACCAGTAATGACAAAAATATGCTATCCAAAAACTATCCAATATCTAGTACAATGATTTGTATTTACAATTTGCTGTACTCCATTCAATTAAACAGGACTGGTTATGCTTTTTTGTAAAGAAATAAGCAATTGGTCAGTGTTCTTTAAGCATCAGTATTTGCTAAGACATGCTCAGAAAAGACATGCTCCAAAAAAAACATCACATTAACATAATTTACCACAATGATAAAATAGATTTCACCTTCATCCTTACTTAGATGTAATTGCAGAAACAAAACAAATTTAATAAGCCTGATTTTGAAAACCAACTACAAAATGTGCATTGTCATTTGCATTTTCCTAGTAATCCACATACAGACCTTTTTGCAAGTTGTTATGCCAAACAAATATAATGTCAGTTATTTAAATCATTTGATTATTATTTATTATTTGAGTTACTAACCAGTCCCTGGTGTGCGCAGACAAAACTCCATCTGATGGTCTCACGTCCTTTGGGTCCACAGTTCAAGTACACCTCTTTATAGCAGCAGGACTTTGCTCCTGTTATTCTGCAATGCATGGCTCTGGTTATCTTAAGTAACCGATTTCAAACAGTATCATTATCATGACCAACTTATCAGTATATGTTTTATAATGTGTTACTGTCACTATGTCATAGGCCTGGAGTAGTGATGGTGACAATTGTTTAAAAATAAATAAACAAATATAATAATAATAATAATAATAATAATTAGTTTAGCCACACCACTCCTTTACTGCAAAGAAAGACGCCAATCCTCGATATATAGATGGCATTTTTAGTATCATTATATTTTGGATCATAAGACTGATGGAGAAAACAGATATCAATTTTTGTATTTCTTAATATTGCAATTTATATTGCAAAATGAAAAAACATTGCAAGGTCACTCTTTTCCAATATTGTACAGCCCTACCTCCATGTCTGTACGCCCCCTGACCCAAAAGCACAAGAAAAATCAGCTATCTGCTTAAAACCACATCAATTTTGGATTTCTGTTCAGTGGAGCAATGAAACAAAACTGGAACTTTTCAGGTTTAAGGATCAGCGGTACGTCCAGAGAAGGGAAAATAAAGCATATGCTGAAAAGAACACCCTGCCTACAGTAAAACATTGCAGTGGCTCTGTGATGCTCTGGGGCTGACTGCTTCCTCTGGTACTGGAAACCTGCAACATGTGGAGGGCAAGATGGATTCAGTCAAAAAAATCCTAGCAGAAAATGTCTACTAGGCCTCCCAGCAGGACAATGATCACAACCTTAACTTAAAACTTAGGGTTGGTTTTAAAATTTTTCCCATTCAGCTGACTTGATCCCCATAGAAAATATTTGGTGTGATTTAAGGAAAGGCATGCAAACCCAAGAATATTAGTGAACTGGAGGGCACTGCCCATGAGGAATGGGCTAAGATTCCTCCGGCACTTTCCAGAAGCTGGTGTCTGGCTACGCATCAGGTTTGCAGCAGATCATGACAGAAAAAGGTGCTCTACCAAGAGGCTTGTTATGAAGGGGTTGAATAATTCGGAAACAGCAGTAGTTGTGATATTTTGTGTTGAATTTGGAGAAAGCACTTGTTATATTAATTGTGTTGAGCTATTTACAATGTTTTTGTTTGACTGGCTCATTGCAAACAGCTGAAAGTTTGTTCGTTTTGCTAATAAAACCTAATTTGCAATGACGGTTGAATAATTCAGATTGCAACTGTAGCATTACAAGAAAATACATGATTTCCTTTCACTAATTTCACCTCACCAAAACAGCTTTCCTTGCTCATTGTGACCAGGGGTGCCAATAGTTCTGGAGTGCACTGGCAAGGCCTTGTAGCCTGTAATTAAACACAGTGTAATTGCCTGATCTACGGCACACTTTATAAGAGCACACCGACTGATAAACAGGCCTGCCTGCTGGTGCTGAAGCTGAGCTGATGCGTCGCTAGGATACCAAGCATCATCTGAGGGGGCATCCCGAGCTGCGACCAGACCGTGATGCAATCTTAATGAAATATGCAACGTCGTCTTTCCTCCGGTCACAAAAGCCAGCAGATACATTCTTTATTCCCGAACTACGTTCGCTTCGCTATCTCTGCTAACTCTGCTAGCTCGGGCTCAGGGCGCCGCTCGAGCTACAGATTCTGTCGTCTGTCTTCCTCACTGGGTCCACTTACGTGCACTGAAAGCGTCCGAACGACCCCGATCAACGTCGTCGCCTGAGGAACGGTCGCAGGCAGGTTATGCAGACGAGTCGTGCTGAGGGGTTCATCTCGAGACCTAATTCTCTTCTGCGCGCACCTTAAAGACGTACGGGGGGACCGTCATTTTAAAATGGTGCCTGCGATCACGGACAAGCACAGATTGAATCTCTTGAAGGAGTCCCGGTCCTCAAAAACATTTCAAAAGCTTCTCTTCTTTTGTCACCTCGACGCCGCTCCGTGCGGGGTCTGCCTAAACTAGTCCGTTCAGCACACTGATAGCAACGGAGGCTGGAAACGCGACGAGAATACAGCGCTGTACCGAGAGCACGGAAACACACAGTCCAAACGGCGCTGAATCAAACGGTACCGACCTCAGCGCCAACGCTCGCGCTCCTCCACTCTGACCCACTTCAGTCTCTTTGTGTGCTCCAGGACGGTGACGTCACGCGCCTCCTGCCCGGCGCACGCCAAACCTCGTTTTTCGTCGAAGAGAAAAGGAGAAAAAACCCAGCCTATATTGACTATTTATCAGTATAGAAATATTCTATACTGGCAACTGTGGTAAACACGTCTCATAATATATCTTACCATGTTGTGAACGTCGTTCATTAATGTAAAGTTTGAACTCTGAGATAAACGTATGGTGAATTAACTTTTTTTCCATTTCTGACAAATGGAACATATTGTGATTGAAGTAAATATATTAAATTCACTCCAAAATCCTGAGAATGTGTCCAAATCAAAAAGAAAAAAATGCAGATCTGCATATCGCAAACGAAATGGCAAAAAAAAATAATAATAATCTACTAAAAAGCAATCTGCATTTCCTCATGTGGGACACTGAAAAGTTAAAACGGGTAAATAATTATGGGTAAGAAAAATTACTCCATACTATTCCTTATTCTGAAAACCTAATAAAACCTAAAGTTTACACCCTGAGTACACTAACTTCACATTAATTACTTGTTCTGAGGCAAATCAGCTTGTTATACAAAAGTAAATGTACTAATTAATTGTGATAAAAGTATATTGTAAGCTATATTTCACACACTGAGGTACACATTTTATTTATTTATCAAATGAATCAGCTAACCACACAAATTTTTCATGAGGCCAACCTGGGTAAAAATCTTTTGTTCCTCAGCTAAACCCATTAAAGAATGTAAGATGACTGTGGGAGAAGTCATCTAGCCTGTGGTTTAAAAAAACAAAAAACCCACTAACAAAACACAAACATTACAAAAATGTCATCCAAGTTTGCCTCATATATAAAGATGATCATCCTCCAGCTTCTGGACAGTCACAGGAGCCCAGAAAAATGTTGCTTAAAAAATGCAGAGCGTACAATTGCTGACAATTCAAATCACATCAGTTCATCTGAGCACTATCAAAGTGGCCACTGAGATATTTATATTTTCTATCATCAAAAAAAGGCATCACATGTAGCTACATCAAAGTATGAAAATAACATTTTGTACAGAGTGTAGTCTAAAACTCGACTAAAATAGAATGGGAACAACACACAAAAAATACAACTACTAACTGTGTGCATCCCTATCATGTACGCCAAGTGCCCACATGCAGGCACAGGGTTTTAACCAGAGAATATCAGCCTTAAAGCAGCAACTGGTAGTAATAATCAGCCTGTCTGTACATTTAAACATCTTGCGCCACAACAAATGGCTACAGTCCTTTTAGTCAAGCACAATTACAGTAAACTTCAGAAATTAATTTATTGCACATCCATCATTTCCACATCAGCAGATGAGGTGGCATTTTTTGTTCGCTTTAACTGTTGCGTGGCAGGGCAAGTCTTCTTAGCAGCAAGGGTAGGAGCTTTCTTCTGTGGGACAGACTCAACTATAAAGAGAAAGATATTTGTCAAATAAGTGCATAAATGTGGCCATGAACCGCCAGTCATTTCCCACAGTCAATGTGAATCACGAGACATTTGATAGTAATGGGAAAGTTCTGAAATAAAGAAATTCTGTACACTAAGCTTTAATGCACTACAATATCATGTTTATGGTCATGTGACATTACACAGGTGTAAAGGTGAATGAAAAACTTAGGTGCACCTAAGACTGGAATTAAGTCCCCTCCCCCCATCCCTCCAGTCAGAATTCTTTCTTTCTAAGGGATTTCAAATCACCCCACAGCATCTCAATAGCATTAAGATCCAGGCTTTTTGTCATTGTGCCCAAATCATTTCAAAGCACACTGTTCCAGAAGTCCCGGTCTTTGTCTAGATGTTCTATATTGCACATGCGCAATATTCATAGGGCGGAACATGCAATGTAACCTAAGGTAAACTAAACTAAATGCTACAACTTTTTTGCTGATGTTCTTTTTCATTACATACACTATACGAATACTTGAATATTGTATGAATATTTGTCACCCCTTGACACCCTTTCTAATGAATGCATTCAGCTACTTTAAGTTGCACCCATTGCTGACAGATGTGCAAATGCAAAAACACAGCTTGTCTAGTCCCTGTAGAGAAGTACTGCCAAAAGAATAGGTAGTAGATAAACATTAACTTATTGGTACCATGCCTGCTCCATGCAATACTTTTGGTATTAGTTAGGAAGTTGGAATTAGTTGATGAGGAGGGCTGTGGTCATCCAAAATCCTAACCTGAACAAGAAAATTGCATTTATATTAACTGTATTTAACAAATAATTTTAAAAACATTTCTTCAGTTTTTATGTGTTTAGTTGCATCTCTCAATATTGTTATAATGATGATAAAATGTCTGTTGTGATAAAATGTATGTTTAAATATGATCAAAAAGTTTTCATGGCGTGTCCTAACCTTTTCACATTCCATCACGGTTTCAACATATCAAGATTGTTTTCATATCAAGTTTGATTTCAAGTAAAACTGTTTTTTTAAGCTGTTAATATGCGACTAATAGAATTTGCCAATGGTGTGCTGTTACTGGTAAAGATTAGTTAGATTAGTAACAAAATTCCTTACTGGAGGGTCACTGGTAGTTGTATGTTATTTGTTAGTTTATAACGGAATTGTTATAAGTAGATATCTGTATAACAATTTTATTATAAAGTTTGAAATACATTCAAAAAGGTTGTTTTTAGGTAACTCCTATGACCCAGTTTGTCGGATTATCCAAATAACCCAGAGTGTGTTCCATTATATAGTAGTAACATTAATTCAATAATTTAGTGTAAAAGCCTTTTTCTAAAAGTATCTATACATAACCATTCACATGAGGGTTTTTTTTTTATTGTATTTGAAGAACCGTTTAATTAACCAGACAAAAATAATTAAGCATGCAAATGTTTTTTTTGTTTTTTTTTTAAGTTGCCACGGTTTTATATAAGACCATGGTCTTAACTAAAGAACCCTTCATAAGCCCCTTTTTAAAGAGTGTATACAATAAGTAGTGTGCAAATTTAAATAGAGACTACTGATGAATGGTAGTTACAAATATAAACTGTAGATTAGTGTGTAGATTAGACATACATAAAATATACAGGTTGTTCAAATATGACAATCTGGGGGAAAAAAATCGAAAGACAGTAATGGCCTAAACGTCAAGTAAGGAGAGCACATTACATATTACGCTAAAGCTACGGTGGAAAATACACAAATTTCCTAAATGTACAAACTGTTGTATTCTAAAGTTTGTTACATCTACCTTTCACAATGGACTTTTCTTTCTCCATGTAGCGCAGCTGCTTCAGCAATTTGTTTTTCTTCTTTCCAGACAGTGTGATGTTTGCCCTGGAACTAGTGCTTTACAAGAGAACGACAAACACATGAAAATAATATTTAACATACTGAATTATTTAAGTTGTTAAATCCCAGTTATGAAGCCAGCTAACCATGGCAAAGTTCACATTTAAGGATCTTTGTATTTAAGATAATTCTAATGGTCAAGCGAGTATCACACTGTACACTAAAATGAACCAAACACTGAGATGCCTTTGGGAAATTGTGTCCTTAGTTAAAATAGGTTTAAAGTAAAATGTATGGCTGACAAAGTGCAAAAAATGTCAATAGAAGCTATATGCATAAGACTGTACTTAAGCACATAAAGCACATTTTCCATTTTACCTTCTAATGTAATGCTTTCTGTAAAATTTAAATATGTTCTTTGTACTAAGAGATTTTCGAAAACAAATCAACTGACAACACAGATCAGAGCAAACTTTAAAAATATATCTAATGTCCTTATATTACTAAAATGTATTAATGTGTTCACATTAAAGCTGAATGGATAAAATAATGGCATCATGCAAAACATTTAAGTTCTAGAATGACTTGGAGACAAGGAATGATTAATGCTTTGGCCCTCTCCTTATTAGTCTGACGTATCAAATTAATTCAAATTTAAAGAGAGCGATTCTGTTTGCTGCTGTTTGGTACAGTTCACAAACCTCCTCTTTTTGAGGTGATGTTTCGTTATAAGGCCTTCATCCACCACCGCTCCAACAATGCAATGGTTCCTCCTTTTCTGCTTTGTCAGAAGCCTCCGCCTCTTGAAGAGTTTTTTCCCTAATTCCTGCAGAATTAGAATATTATTTACAAAGTGCTGGTTGTGAAATACAGAGAAGGAATGCACTGTATACATAAAGCAAACAGGATAAGAATAGAATAAATAGGTATGTTGTTCTGGTCAATATGGCAAACATTTGCAGTACTGTAATAAATTACCTTTAACACAGTGTAATCTTCAGTAACAACAAAAATATATGAGTGGAAAATGTCAAATATATATAATACTTAATACTACAATTTTACGATCCACAACATATAACATGATATTAATATATCTGATGACAAGCAACAGACAAAAAGCACCAGGTAGTGATACTAGAATAGCCATAATTTTCTCATGCTGCTTCAAACGCTCCCGAGGTCGCACCGGTTGTCTTACGAATACAGTCACTTCTCTCTGCGGGGTCAGCGTAATCCAATGACTCAAAAAATGCAAAAGCCGTTTAAATTAAACTTAGAGAGACGAGGCAAATACAGGCTTTCAGATTCTGGTCAACGTAAGTGGATTTTCCGTCCGTGATTACAAACTCTCAGCTGTTCCTTTAAATAAGAGTATGTGTGGTGTCAAAACCTATATAGCGATCGACTGATTTATAAATAAAATACATTTTAAAAATGTGATATATAAGTAAAAAGAAAGACGCACTGTTTTTGGCTTGTTGATTTTTCCACCTGGAGCCATACTTGCTACAACGTGAGTCGCCAGTAAATGTTCTCTTCCGGTTCACAAAGGCACAATAAAAGTTTAAAAATACATTTAAGCGTTACATAAGCAGAGAAAGCCTGTGTTGAATATTTAGTATTTAGTGTATTGCAATTTGGTCAATTTATTTAACCGTACTGTAGGGTATATTTTATAGTGATATTTTTAAAAGCAAAATGAACATGTAAGTATGATCGGTTTTAGATGTCTTTCTTATTTGTATTCAATTTTAAGTAATGTTTAGACCATGACTATAAACAAAATGGATTCCTATTTGCGTTTTACAGCACTATTGAGTACGTCTCCAGCATCCAAATGGGAAGTGGAATTTGGGTGATTTTGGGGGGTACTAGCTATAATCTCCCAGAATGCACATGTAATTTATAGTAAAACAGCGCGTTTAGGGTTGGGTCTGAATATATACCATAATGCATTGCGAGTATCTTGTTACTAAGCAACAGACAGTGGCACAAAAAGGATCCGATGACGTTGGCTCATATAAGCAAATGACACATTTGAGCCACCAGACGCCGTGCATTTCACATTTTGCCATGTAGTCCGTTAATAGTAGGTTTACGTTTCTAAGCAACATAACGGTAAAGGATTGTTCCATTAACATAACCATGCTTCAACTGATTCAAAATCCAGTTACGTGGCTCAGTTATATGCTGACGCATTTTGATGATGAGAAAGTATTTCTACCTCTAAACTAAATAGACTCTCCGTATACAGCGAAATTAAAATGAAGTAGGGATACATTTCGCCCGCAGTCCATATTTATCTTTAAATGTACGAACTGGTAAAATTGGCGGTGTTATATTTTGTGGGATGCGTCTACATTACAGTTTTCTAACTTCACCACCAGAAGGCAGCGCTGCAGCTGTCAAAAATGCCTGCAAAACACCAGAGGGAGCCCGCGAGCGAGTCCTTAAGGAATAGAGCTTAACGGCTAAAAACGTAAAAATAAAAATCATGTCTAATCACTTGCCCACGATATTTCCTTAATTTAGAAAGTAGAAATTTAAAAAATAAAAAGTTTAAAAAAGCTTGTCAGAAAGGAATTGTGAGCATTGTCAATGTTTTATTCTAAACAATGTTTTTGAGGTAAAATACAAGCAGTAGGAATCTGTTAACCAAGGTATTTAACTTAATAGTGTACTATTTATAATTAAAGATAACAAAGTGACTTTTTATTTAATGTTCAAAAGGTTATAGTTTTACTTACCATGGTAGACTACTGTATGATCCGACGTTACTTTTACATTTATTAAAATACAACAGTTACCATGGTCAAAATACATGAAACTGGACTTGTCCCCATTTTTTATTTCATAAATAAAAGCATTGGATATTTTAATGAGTATATTATTGGAAACTGGAAAGGTCCCCAGTTTTCATTTGGAAAATCTGGTCACGTTACTTCAATTGAGCATCACTCTTTAACAGTAACAGTAACAGAAATACATTTGCTTAAAATTGTGTTCCTGGATCCTCATTGCAGCTTTTCAGTTGTTGTTTTTTTTTCTTCAAATGACTCATTCAGGAAGTGTACCCCAAGTGTACCCCAATTAGGGACATTCTAGGCATGAACACACACAGAACAGTCGCTGTAATACAATAGAAATAGGATATAATCAAGTTCACTGTGCTAAATAAAACATAGGCAAATATATCCCATCCCATATGTCCACTAAGACTGTCAGACACAAGAACAGTTTTTACACCTTCATCAACAGCTGTTCACCATCATCAGCTATAGGTCATATATATTACTGATAAACTAGCATCACTCTTATCCTACAATTTGCTGCATTACTGCAACATTATTAATTTTACACGTGTACACTTCTGTGGTTACACAATATTTAATCTGTATATTGATCGATACTGCTATTCTGTAAATAACACCATAAAGCACACTGTAAAGAAATATCCTTGCATAGTCATGTATACTGTGTATACTATTGTTCTCTGTATATTGTGTATTGTCTGTAAAGTATACACACATGGACAAAATTGTTGGTACCCCTCGGTTAATGAAAGAAAAAAACACAATGGTCACAGAAATAACTTGAATCTGACAAAAGTAATAATAAATAAAAATTCTATGAAAATGAACAAATGCAAATCCAACACTGATTTTGAACCATGCTTCAACAGAATTATTTTAAAATGTTAACTTATTAAACAGGCCTGGACAGAAATGATGGTACCCCTGAAAATAATGTGACCAAAGGGACATGTTAAATCAAGGTGTGTCCACTAATTAGCATCACAGGTGTCTACAATCTTGTAATCAGTCAGTGCGCCTATATATAGGGCTACAGGTAGTCACTGTGCTGTTTGGTGACATGGTGTGTACCACACTCAACATGAACCTGAGGAAGGAAAGAGTTGTCTCATGAGATTAGAATGAAAATTATAGACAAGCATTGTTATGGTGTGGTGTGGGGTTTGGACTCAAGTGCAGTTAAAGTTTGTTTTGTTATGATCAAATGAGACAACTCCTTTTGCGGTGTGTGCTTGATGACTGTTGGGCTTGAACTCCCAACCCTGGTAATGGGAGCCCACTGTATTTCCACTGTGCCACTATGGCTATGAGGGGTGGCAGTATAAGCACTGATCTTAAGCAACACAAAAAGGCAGGAAAACAAACAAAGGAAAACCAGGAGTGATGTTAACTCAAACTAAAGACAACTCAAATGCTTTTCTCTTTTCGCTGTTAACAACTTAAACTCTTTTCACTTTTCTGTTCACAGCTGTTCACTTTTCTCTTTTCTGTTCACAGCTTAAACTTCTTTTTTCTCTTTTCACTTTTCACTTTTCACTTCACAACATAAACCCACTGTTACCGTTCGCCCCTCTACAAAGGTGCGACGGGGAAGTGTGTTTGGCTAGGTGTATTTATACTGTGCCACACAGGTGGGTCTGGTCAGCGTTAATTATCGCTGGGAATTCTGGGGCTTGGAGTGGTTGGGACCGGAGTGCCTTGTTTTTGGTACACACTTCACATGAGGCAACATAGGCACGTGTGTCCTTGTCCATTCCTGGCCACCAGAAGCGTCTCCGGAGGAACTCCAATGTCCAGACCGCACCTGGGTGACCAGAAAATGGGGAGGAATGTCCCCATTGCAGAAGCGCCTGGCGAACTGCGGAGGGCACATATTGCCGACCAGGAGGACCACCCCCGGGGTCAGGCTCCCATCAGAGAGCTTGCACTATGTCCTCCTCAATGTTCCAGCGGAGGGGAGCAACTATTTGAGAGGCAGGGATAATTGGTTCTGGCTCTGGATTGGATCTCCGGGGTTCCAACCGCCGGGATAAGGCATCTGGCTTGGTGTTCTTTGAACCCGACCGATAGGACAGTGTAAAATGGAAACGACCAAAATACAGCGCCCATCGGGCCTGCCGAGGGTTCAGTCGTTTGGCCTGCTGTATGTAAGCCAAATTTTTGTGGTCCGTCCAAACAATAAATGGGTGTTTGGCCCCCTCGAGCCAGTGCCTCCATTCCTCCAGAGCCAACTTCACCGCGAGGAGCTCTCTGTCCCCAATGGGATAGTTGCATTCTGCCGGGGTTAGCCTGTGGGAGTAGAACGCACAGGGATGGAGCTTTTTACCTGACCCCAGGCGTTGGGACAGGACCGCACCTACGCCTACATCTGAGGCGTCTACCTCGACGACAAACGGTTTGTTGGGGTCCGGTAGCTGTAAAACCGGGGGTGAGGTCAACATCACTTTAATCTCTTTAAAGGCCCTTTGAGCCTCCATGGACCAACGAAAGGGGCCTGGGGTCTTTCGAGTCAGGGCAGTGAGGGGGACCGCCCCCGTACTGAAGTTCCGTACAAAACGGCAAATGGAGTTAGCGAACCCCAGGAAGGACTGGACTTGCCTGAAAGAAGAAGGACGAGGCCAGTCCTTGACGGCATGAATCTTGGTTGGATCCATTTGAAGGGTGCCTTTGGAGATTATGAACCTTAGGAACGACACAGTCCCTGTGTGGAACACAGACTTCTCCAACTTGATGAAGAGACGGTTCTCCAAGAGCAGTTGGAGGACTTGCCTGACGTGTCCCACGTGTTCCTCCAGGGACTGGCTGTATATTAATATGTCATCGAGGTAGACATATACGAAGCGGTCCAATGCCTCCAGTAACACGTCGTTGATAAGACGCTGGAAAACCGCTGGGGCATTCATAAGGCCGAAAGGCATGACGCGATACTCATAATGCCCTGTAGGGGTGATGAAAGCGGTTTTCCACTCATCCCCCTGTCGTATGCGGACCAGGTTGTAGGCACTGCGTAAGTCCAGTTTGGTAAAGACTGATGCCTGCTGCAGTGCCTCAAAGGCCATCGACATGAGGGGGAGGGGATAGTGGTCTTTCACAGTGATCGCGTTTAGGCCTCGATAATCAATGCATGGGCGGAGTCCGCCATCTTTCTTCCCTACAAAGAAGAAACCAGCCCCAGCGGGGGATGAGGATGGACGTATAAAACCGGACTCCAGTGCCTCCTTAATGTAGGAGTCCATGGCAGAACGTTCCAGAGGAGAAATTGCAAACAGGCGCCCCCTCGGGGGAGTAGTCCCCGGTAGGAGATCTATGGCACAGTCATAAGGCCTGTGAGGGGGCAGGATTTGCGATTCCTCCTTACGGAACACAGCACAGAGATCCCAGTACACCTCAGGAACCCTGTCCAGATGAGGAATGACTGACTCTGGCTTAGTGTCTCTCTGAGGGGGTCCTTCCTTGTGACCCAGACAGGCCCCCTGACAATGTGGCCCCCAAGCATAGACTGAACGGGTTGTCCAAACTATTCGTGGGTTGTGGAGTTCCAACCAGGGGTAGCCCAGCACCAACTGCAGATGAGGTGCCTGAGTCAGGTACAATTCCACTTGCTCAGTGTGGGCCCCAATCCGCAGTGTTATCGGTTGGGTGCGATGGGTCACAGAACCAGAACCCACAATCCTCCCATCTATGGCATGGATGGGTAGTGGGCGTTCCAGGGGGTCCACGGGAAGGCCGAGACTAGCAGCCAGTGAGCTGTCCACAAAATTGCCTGCAGCCCCAGAATCCACAAAGGCTGTCAGCGATTTATGTTGGGAGGTCCAGGCTAGAGTAACCGGGAGGTGAAGTCCTGAGATGGGGGATACCACATGGTCTAAGGCCGAGTCCCCTGCTCGGGTTGGACCCTCTCGTTTCCCCGACTTACGAAGGACTGTCTTAGACCTGTCCCCCGGGACGGGTCGGGGTGGTAGATAACCGGGTAACCGGGCACCTCCCAGTTGCACGGGCTCAGGAGCCTCCCATGGTGGGGGTTCCCAAGTGGGATTGACTGGCTGCTGGTGCCAAAAACCTGTAGCACGAGGGTTACGTGCTCTTTCTCTGGCCCTCTGACGTATGCGGTTGTCCAGGCGGATGCACACGTCATAGAGGTCGCAGAGTGTAGAGGGTAGGTCACGAGTGGCCAGCTCATCCTTCATCTTGCCATTAAGACCTCACAGAAAGATCGGCCTCAAGGCCTCTTCACCCCAAGCACTCTCCGCTGCCAGAGTGCGAAAGTCTATAGCATATTCTGCTACAGAGCGTGCACCCTGGGTGAGGTCTAGCAGCCGTGGGCCAGCGTCTCTTCCCTCTAATGGCTGGTAAAATGTCTGACGTAATGCCTTAGGTCCTTAATTGGCACGAACTCTGCTGAGTCGATTGTAGGTCGCACCTTTCTGTTACGGTGTGGTGTGGGGTTTGGACTCAAGTGCAGTTAAAGTTTGTTTTGTTTTGATGAAATGAGACAACTCCTTTTGTGGTGTGTGCTTGAACTCCCAACGCTGGTAATGGGAGCCCAATGTATTTCCACTGTGCCACCACGGCTGTGAAGGGTGGCAGTATAAGCACTGATCTTAAGCAACACAAAAAGGCGGGAAAACAAACAAAGGAAAACCAGGAGTGATGTTAACTCAAACTAAAGACAACTCAAATGCTTTTCTCTTTTAGCTGTTAACAACTTAAACTCTTTTCACTTTTCTGTTCACAACTTGAACTTCTCTTTTCACTTTTCTGTTCACAGCTGTTCACTTTTCTCTTTTCTGTTCACAGCTGTTCACTTTTCTCTTTTCTGTTCACAGCTTAAACTTCTCTTTTCTCTTCACAACATAAACCCACTGTTACCGTTCGCCCCTCTACAAAGGTGCGACGGGGAAGTGTGTTTGGCTAGGTGTATTTATATTGTGCCACACAGGTGGGTCTGGTCAGCGCTGGGAATTCTGGGGCTTGGAGTTCTTTGCTCCAACACCACCAGCTTTCCTACTTTGCTGGCTGGGCCCCCTGCTGGCGGCTGGCGGTACATGCTGCCTGCTCACAAGCATGTTAATGGTAAAGGTTATAAGACCATCTCCAAGCGGCTTGATGTTCCTGTGACTACAGTTGCACATATTATTCAGAAATTTAAGATCCATGGGACTGTAGCCAACCTCCCTGGACGTGGCCGCAGGAGAAAAATTGATAACAAATCAAAGAGACGGATAATACAAAAGGTAACAAAAGAGTCCAGAAAAACTTCTAAAGAGATTCAAGGTAAACTTCAAGCTCAAGGAACATCTGTTTGAGCCAAAGTGGACTTCATGGAAAACGACCAAGAAGGACATCACTGTTGAAAACAAATCATAAAAAATCCAGACTGGAATTTGTCAAACTACATGTTGACAAGCCCCAAAGCTTCTGGGAGAATGTCCTATGGACAGATGAGACAAAAATTGAACTTTTTGTCAAGGCACATCAGCTCTATGTTCACAGACCGAAAAATGAAGGTAAAGGTGCATGTATTTGTCACTGTACAGTGTACAGCAAAATGTGTCCTCCACATTTAACCCATCTGGTAGTGAACACACACACACGTGTTAGGGGCAGTGAGAGCGGTGGGCAGCCAACTCCAGCGCCCGGGGAGCAGAGAGGGTAAAGGGCCTTGCTCAAGGCCCAACAGTGGCAGCTTGCCGAGCCCGGGAATCGAACCCACAACCCTGTTATCGATATCCCAGCGCTCTAACCGCTGAGCCACCACTACCCCATATCAAGAAAAAAACACTGTCCCTACTGTGAAACATGGAGGAGGCTCTGTTACGTTCTGGGGCTGCTTTGCTGCATCTGACACAGGGTGTCTTGAATCTGCGCAGAGTACAATGAACTCTCAAGACTTTCAAGGGATTCTAGAGAGAAATGTGCTGCCCAGTGTCAGAAAGCTTGGTCTTAGTCGCAGGTCATGGGTCTTGCAACCGAATAATGACCCAAAACACACAGCTAAAAACACTGACCAAAATCCTATTGAGCATCTTTGGAAAGAGCTGGAAAAGGCACCCTTCAAACCTAAGACAACCGGAGCAGTTTGCTCATACCTGCTGAGAATACCTGCTGAGAGGTGCGGAAGTCTCATTGACAGTCACAGGAATTGTTTGATTGCATTGATTGCCTCAAAAGGTTGTGCAACAAAATATTAAGTTAAAGGTACCATCTTTTCTGTCCAGGCCTGTTTCATGTGTTTATTCTTAAAAATAATTCTGTTGACGCATGATTAAAAAGCAATGCCTGACTTTCATTGGTTAATTTTCATAACATACCTACCAACCTACCTTGGTGATGTAAAGCTTGGATGCAGCTGCTTGACCATGGTAACCCATTCCATGAATCTTTCTACGCACTGTTCTGGAGCTAATCTGAAGGCCACATGAAGTTTGGAGGTCTGTAGCGCTTAACCTTGCTAAAAGTTGGCGACCTCTGTGCATAATGCGCCTTCACATCCGTTGACCCCACTCTGTCATTTTACATGGCCTACCACAAGGCTGTCGTTCCCAATTGCTTCAACTTTTCATAATACCATTGACAGTTGACTGTGAAATATTTATTAGCAAGGAAATTTCACGACTGGACTTGTTGCACAGGTGGCATCCTATCACGGTACCACGCTGAAATTCACTGAGCTCCTGAGAGCGACCCATTCTTTCACAAAAGTTTGTAGAAGCTGTCTGCATGCATAGGTGATTGGTTTTATATACCTGTGGCTATGGAATTGATTGGAAAACCTGAATTCAATTATTTGGATGGGTGAGTGAATTTTGTGGCAATATAGTATTTATAGTTTAATTAGGGGTAACATTTTAAGGTGGAATAAAAAGCGACATCAGCTTCATTTAACAGTAATGTGTTAGATTGTGTTGTCAAAGGCTTGGCCTTTTTTGCAAACTTTTGCCCAAACTGCAGAGGAGAGGAAAAAGCCTGTTTGTGTGAGAGATAGAGACAGAGAAAGAGAAGGAGATGGAGGTTCTGGTCGCACTCTGTTTACTATAGCAGATTATGTCCCGTTTGAGTGCTCCTCAGATGTCAGATTAGCTAGTACATAAACGTGACTCCGTTTGAAAATCCGCCCACTAATGGAGATCTGTAGGATATCGATAACAAAACAAAGTGGTATTAGTCAGCTAAACATTAAATCGTAATTACAAAAAAACGAATACAGAAAAAGTAAAAGGTCGCAGGATGCGTTACATCTAGTATCATCTAGAATACCAGGTTTTCCATTTTTAATTAGCTGATCGATGGCAGTTTCCAAGTGGTATAATCGGCCACAGGCCAGTTTATGATGTTTCGTGGCTCTTCCTCCATATTGTAATAATTTATCTGCATTCTGAGTGTAGGCTAGTTTAACCCTTAAAAGCTCCCCTTTTCTCCTTTAAGACTCGCAGAGTGCGGTCGCTGTGCGTCACATGACTCGTCGATAAGCGAGGTTAGATGACCGTCAGAAAAAGACGAGCAGCTTCACACAAGCCACACAGCAGCAGGCACCGCGGAAAATATCACTAGGCAATATCTTCGCCTTTGCTCGCCTTTTCAGTGCAGGCGGTAGCAGCGGTGTATTCTGTTTGTGCGAAGTGGAGTGAAGGGCAGACCGAGCTCCTCCTCCACTCTTCATTACCGACGGAGACGAAACCGGCGAGTTCTCAGGACACCGCGCGTCACACTAAAATATCTACATTCGCTCGGCTACATATATACATATAGCCGAGTATATACATATTTCGACATTTTTCAACAGCGGTCTTCTCGTGCCTGGTTTGTGGGGCGTCCGTCATCTGAACGCTGAAAACCGTTAAGGTGAGGCTGCGCGAGGTCGAGCTTCAGTTGGGATTAGTTAAAACGCTCGTCTGTCGTCGACTGAAATATTATAGCTTTATCAGAGACCGTTGAAGCTCTGTTGTTTTCCCTGGCGTTTATTTGATCGTACATTCCTCCTCAGGTACACAATCTGCGTCGCGTTTCCACCGGAGGGCGTTACGTAAGAGGGCCGTTAGAGAGAGAGGACGACCGGTGAAAATCCCTCATGTCAGCCGAGGGTTACTCTGTAAGCGCTGTTCTGTACCGTAGGGCGTGAAGAGCTCGTGAGTTTGAAGGCATTATTTTTTAGGTGAAAGCGGCTCGGTCTGTTACTAGCGCAGAAAGGAAGGCACTGTTGGAAAAGGAGGCCTTCGATTTTTTTGGTCGGTGAAGCAACCTATGCTTGTAGTGCATCGCCTGTCTGCTGTGTGGTGAAGTGGCTTGTTGGAGAAAATGTCGGGCCAGACGCTGACAGACCGCATCGCCGCCGCGCAGTACCAACTGACCGGGTCAGATGTGGCGCGCGCCGTGTGCAAAGCTACAACGCATGAGGTGATGGCGCCCAAGAAGAAGCACCTGGACTGTAAGTGTGTATACTGTAGA
This sequence comes from Salminus brasiliensis, assembly GCF_030463535.1. Taxonomy (NCBI): domain Eukaryota; kingdom Metazoa; phylum Chordata; class Actinopteri; order Characiformes; family Bryconidae; genus Salminus; species Salminus brasiliensis. The sequence continues at coordinate 40,209,821 of NC_132879.1, forward strand.
GTTCAGTGTGTGTGTGTGTGTGTGTGTGTGTGTGTGTGTGTGTGTGGAGTGGGGGAAGGGGATTCAGTCTATGTGTGCACGTGAGATGTAGCACAGCAAATACCCCACTGTCTTTATACTGTTGGTAATATTAATTCAGAAACATTAAGTCATTGAGTCAGATTATTTAGTAAAGAGTCAAAGGAAAGAGATTAAGACCAGGACTACAATTTGATGGCCCAGGAGCTCCAGCACACAATCCTTTTAAAGCACAAAGCACACAGTAATGTGAGAGAAGTAAACACGTAAATTCATACTGAGTATGAATCCTTGTTGCGTGAAACAACAAGCTTTTTAACAATTTGATATATTAAACTGGACTTGATGACGTGTCTCAGGTGTATAAAATGCAGCCTTGCCTGAGGACATCACTGGAAAGTGTGCAGCCTCCAGGCTGAGGCGCGTGGCGCTGTCCATTTCAGGACCACACTGTAGTGATTTGGTGCCCTCTACTGAAAATCCTCTTCCAAGGGATGAATGAGTGTGTTGGAAAGACACACGTGCTATGTATTGTCCCCCCCCAACACTCTCTCTCTTTTTTTCTCTTGCACACACATGCTGATAATTAGTGTCTCACTGCACCATGTACTCAACTTTGCAGAACTGCTTTAGCTCTCTGACATTTGTAGGCCTTCCAGCATGAACTGCATGTTTCAGGTCCTGCCCCAACATTTCAATAGGGTTTAGTTCCCTTAGGCATCCAGGTCCTGATGTAGCAAAGCATTTCCAAACCATTACAGCAACATTACACTATTCCATTTTTGGATTTTTAGAATTTGTCCATTGCATATTGTCCAAAACTCAAGAGGATCAGTGTTTCTTGGTGAACCAAAGCATTTATATTCTTTTTAATTAGCACTAGTTTCCGCAATTCTATTTTGCCATCAATCCATTTTTTCCCCAGTGTTCTTCCGATGGTTGAGAATTAACATTGACCTGGGAAGACTACTGCTCCAAACATTCCTCAATTGGACATTATGGGTCTGATTGTAGTTCAGTAGAGCCTTAGAAATGGCTTTATAACCTTTCGTAAACTGACATACTTCCACAAGCTTTTTTTCTAAAGTCTTTAGGAATCTCTATTCTCTCTGGACTAACTGTGTGCTGCCATGTTCACTCTGACTTAAAGGGCCAACGTTTGATTTAGACTGAACAGAGCTGGCTCAAATCAAGGCGTGTGTTTTGACTGTGGAACCAGGGGCCAGGATATATACACGAGTTGCATTCTCCAAATCGTTCAGAACGTAGTTTACATTTTTAGGCTGTATAGGAAGGATCATACACTTTGGAACAGCCTTCTATGACGTAGCACGTTACTCAAGTTTGTTTGACTAGGCTCTGTGGTGATTGTTTTTCTAGTATTACTACAGCTATTGATACAGTTAATGCAGTGTCTGTGTGTGAGGTGTTTTTTTTATTTCTGTTAGCAGGGAGAACAATAAAATCCCATAGGCTCATAGCACTGCATAGTAACACTATTTGTGTCAGTGAAATAGCACATCAATAAGCTCTCAATTCTCAGCTATTAATATTCAGCTAAAAATGGCATGATTTCATTACCAAATGGAGGCAAAGTAGTGTCTTTACTGCTGTAGTGGCTATTGAGCACGCTGTCCTAGAGGACAAGGCCTGCTGAATTATAAATTGATCAGCCAAAGCATGCATGCATTATTCACACAGCTAAGATGAGGGAGCTAATACTGGGACAGAGAGATAAGTCAACATAGTTGCAGACTTAAGAGTTCATGACTGCATATGTACAGTCGTGTGTGTGTTTGTGTCAAACCCAGAACCCTTAAGACTTAAACTGCAAATGAAAAAAAAAGCTATTTTAAAATCAGGTTTTTAAAAATAATAACGTATATATAGTCATGTAAAAAGAATAACACAACCCATGAAAACCGTAGTCTTTTTTAAACATGTCTAAACATCAGCACATCAGCTGCAGCTGATTAGAACATGATTAGAGGGAAAAATTGAGCCATTCCACTGTCTGGGATTTTGGAATATAAAAATACATTCTGGAACACTGCTTTGAACAGATAAAAGGAACAGATATAACTGGGGAGCAACAAAAGACATGTTTAAGCACAAGCATCTCATCACCAACTGTGCAGCATGGAGGGTATATTGGCATTGGGTTGGGGCTGCTTTGCAGCAGCAGGGCCTGGCAAGCTCTCATTCATAGAATCCACTATGAATTCTTTATTGTGTCTAAGGGTGCTTAAGGGAAAATGTCAGACCATCTGTCCATAAACTGCAGCGGAGGTGAACCATGCAATAAATCCATCAAGAAATGGAGACTTCTGTAATGGCCAAGTCAAAACCTGGATTTTTATTTCTTTTGAGATGCTGTGGGGTGAAATGGGCTGTGATGCAAGAACCCCCTCAAACATCACACAGCTGAAGGAATTGTTTTGTTTTCACACAAAATAATTCCATATGACCGTGGATCAATTCTGCACACATTTTTGCAAAATAGTAGTGTCTAGGATCACCTGCAGGAACACCTGCGAATGAGGAGCCGTACTTTTAGAAGTGACAAAATGAACCAATCATGCAATCCCACATGTGGTGCTAGGAGAGCATATCTTTCACGCCACACCAGAGTCTGCTTAAAACAAACTCACTACTACTACTACTACTACTACTATGTATTATAAACAAATGAAAAGAAACCTACAGGTTTGCTTTAGGCCTTTGATGTTGTTTGTCTGTAGAGTGCAGTTAATCTTTATTTTAATCACTGCATGGACTTTGCTGGCACATTAGAAAATCTTGTATACATTATAATATAATACTGTTCTTAAAAAAAATCTGTTTTCCGATTTATTCTTCTACAAATTAAGGAAATAGGTGGCATATAACAAAAAGGTTATTTTTTTCTATTGAAATGTGCCATTTTCCCCTGTCAGTGGTCATTTAAATAATGGCTTCTTAGTATGTAATTTCCATGGAAACTAGAACTGTAGGGAGCGGTCAAAGGTTATTGACCAGATGGCACAGCCCTTGTATTGATAAGAGGACAGCTTAAAGAATTCTACTTAAAAATGACCCACACTTAAGCAGCTTTCAGTGAGATGCAATTGATCCTTTTTGCTTTCTCTGTCATGGGGCATTTTTCTTATTCTTATTTTTTCGCCTTCATTTAACCATTCCCATTAATCAGTAGCCATCATTCAAAACTATTATTAGTTCAGAATTGTATTTGAGAATGCGGCGCTTCTGGATTTTGCTAAATAACTTTAAAATATTTAGAAAAGACAAATCGTATTTTTTTACAAGCAACTTGCACATCTCTAAAAATTAAAATCTAAATTGTGAAGTGTGTCCCGAAGCTCCAGTTTACTTAGACAAGGTCACCCGAATCAGTGTTTGATTTATTAGAAGGAAATATTAGCATGCTAAAATTTTAATGTTTTATTGTCATGATATCTAAAATGCTCTCCTGTTAAATCTTTTGAAAAAAGTTTTGAATGCTTATAGGTGACATACTGACTTACTGAACATGCTACATGCTTGTGGTGCTGTATTGCAGTGACCAAAGGGAATATAAAATAATATAGCAGTGAATTCTCTGACTTCCACAAACAATTCAGTGAATCAAAAAATTAATTTTAGCATTTTATCACAATTGATTTTAGTCTACACATTGAAACCTGAAAATGCTGGCATGATTTAAATCTGGAGCTGCACTTTACATTATGTCACAAATAAATGGCACATAGAAATTACATTTTTCATTTTAAAGATCAGTGAAAACAGATTTCCAGATGTTGTCTGGTAAAGAAAGATGGGGTTTATTCAAATGAAGCCAAAAACTCTACTACATGAGATCTGTTTTTTGTTAGAGAGTAAAATGGAAAAGATAATACTGTGACCGACTATACATATTTTTATGCTGCTCAATGTCTTGTAATCAGAGGGTATAATATAACTGTTTCAACAAAGGCCAATGTTGCTAATAGGCTGAAACAGTGTAACATGTTCACAGTTGAACACGTGGCTACAACATGGTTGAGCAGATGACCATTTGTGTGTGTGTGTGTTTGTGGATCTGCACACTGCCTTTACTCACACTAATCACATAATCTGATCTCACAACAGTGGTGTCGTAAATAATACTGTAATCCCACCACAGTATTACTATTTGGGAACACATGAGCACACATGCATATATGCAAGACAATGGACTGCGGCACTTTGGAGCAAGGGTGGCTAATTTATTGTAGTATTGTAGTAATTTGTAATATAAATAGTGTAGAGTGTTTTTTTACGGGTCACCTTTTACTGGTCTGGACAATTCCAGAAAGAAACAATGAATGAGCACGTCCTTTTGTCCACATAGCATATTTTGTAACGTGAGATGCACCTTTGAAATGCACCAAAAAGGTAGGGGTTTGAGGGGCCAGTGAGTCTACATCCAGAGTTCACTAATGTAACTCATTGTATTAGAATGGTTTATAATCCACAAACATAACATTGTTTTTAAACTATTGTACTCCTTTTCATATAAAAAGAATGTAAATAACCTAAGAGAGAACACTTTGTTGTACTTGCCTCTCAGTTAACCCAACTGTGTATTGTAGTTTTTTTCTGGTGCCACACACAAACACACAAACGCATACTGTATCGCTTGTGTCATGCTAATCTGGGCTATTCCTGCCTCTTCACATATCGTGCAGTCTAAGCTATAGAAGTTCAGGGGCACTCTCCAGAATGCTGGAAGCGCAGCTATATTTAAGAACTGATCTCTGATCAGCTGTACCGGTCTTCACCTGTGTAATCCACTTTACACTGGAATAGTTAGATTAGAGAGAAAAGGAGAGTAACTTCAGTTCAGTGTGTGCTTTACGCCTCTTTGAGGTAAGATATCTGCACTTTTCTAGAGTGGTTAATTATACATTTACACCCGACAGGAAGAACCATTTGGAGATTGTGGCCAAGGTATTTGACAGATTCCAGTATTACAAGGGCTGAACGAATCTTTGAGATTTATATAAAAAAATATTTGAAATTGAAATAGATTTTTTAAAATAATTGTAGTACAAGCAAAATTAGAAAAACTTGGCTGCTTAATATTGAGACTCATGGGAGCATGAGAACATACTTTGGAGCAAAAAAAAAAACAATACAAAATCCTAAAAATATTATGGACAAATTTAAAAGGTAAAGGTAAAGGTAAAGGTGCACGTATTTGTCACTGTACAGTGTACACTTTTTTAAAATGTGTCCTCCGCATTTAACCCATCTGTGGTAGTGAACACACACACACACACTAGTGAGCTAGGGGCAGTGAGTACACACAGACCTAGAGCGGTGGGCAGCCAACTCCAGCGCCCGGGGAGCAGAGAGGGTAAAGGGCCTTTCTCAAGGGCCAAACAGTGTGTATTCTAGTAAAATAATCAGTAAAAAGCAGTGCTAGTGTAGTCATTTGAGATAATTGGAGTTCTGTAGGGTGTTACCAATATTTGCTTTATGCAAATACCTGTTCAACTGTTTTTTTGTGATATCCATTTTTTTGTGAGTTCCAAATTCATTATTTGTACTTCTCTACAAAACATTCTGCATGAGACAGTATAGCATTATTATTTACAAATTTTTAAATGAAGTGATTTAAAATCAGAGAAGTAAGACACACATCTGTGTGTAAAAATCTCTGACGTGTTGAGAGTTGATTTTTTAAATGACCAATATAAGGTGTTTTAGGTAGTTTGTGTTTGTTACAGTAATTTGAGTAAATTGAAATTTGCTGGTTTGTGTTCTTCTACAGATCTTATCTCTGCTACCAATGAGACAAATGTGAACATCCCGCAGATGGCTGATACTTTGTTTGAGAGAGCCATGAATGCCAGCTGGGTGGTTGTCTTTAAAGCCCTCGTCACCACCCACCACATGTGCATCCATGGCAACGAGGTCAGTGGCCAAGAAAGAAAGCTCCTTCAGCACTAAATATTAGTTTATGTTCTCTCTAAATTGTGTAAGTGCTAATCAGCTTCATTTTTACATAACATTTACATTGTTTGAATGAGAAGTACAGAAAAGCATTAGAAGCCAGTAATGTTCAGTATCATGCTCTCAAAATGGTCTTTTAGGTTTTTATGGGTTTTTAATGTCTCTATTTTCACATTATTCAACAGTTTCACCTTCAGTCATGTTACTTAAGTTCAGTAAGTTTACTTAACATAAGGGTATTTTTGGTATCAATCTGATAAAATACTTCACTATACTAAAACATAATTTTGTTATTGTGACAACTTTATTTGAAACTATGCAGAGCAAGCTTTCTCCAAGACAAGGATTTAAAAAGTATTGTATTTTATATTGTATTTGCACAGCAAGTATGGAAAATACAATATACAAAATAATAAAGATGAAAGGGGACACCAAAATCAAGAGTAAGAAACAGTGACCTAGATAATAAGAGTAGTTCACCTCTAGTCTTAATCTATAAAGACCCAAAAAGATTTTCAGAGTTGTAGTTCTCATTGTCCCCTTTTAATCATTGCAGAGGTTTATCCAGTATCTGGCTTCCAGGACATCCCTATTCAACCTAAGCAACTTTATTGACAAAACCGGAAGCCATGGTGAGTAGTTGTGCATGTGTCTGTGTGTAAAATGAGTCTATGCTTGTATTGGACTGATTATTCTGACCTATCTCTGTCCTAATTCTTAATTCTTCTTTTCGAAAAACAAGGCTACGATATGTCCACGTTCATCAGACGATATGCACGGTACCTCAACGAGAAGGCGTATGCCTACCGTGCTATGGCTTTTGACTTTACTCGAGTCAAAAAAGGGTACGTCAATCTTTTCTGGGACTGTTGCTTATTTTTTGCTGCTGGGCACTTAATACTACTATATTTGACACACATTTCTCCTTGCAATATATTTAAATCAATATGTTGCATTTACTCTTGATTGGTAGGACAAGCGTAATCTGTATTGCTACTACTGTAGTATTTCTGCTACAGTTTACTTAAAAATACTTCATACGGCAAGATTATGTGCACACTTTTGTATAACATAACCTGTTCCACTGTGATACTGCATATATTGCCACATGATTGAGGACTACCTGAACACATTTTGTTACTTTACACCTGGATATACACTATATGGACAAAAGTACTGGGACACCTGCTCATTCATTGTTTCTTCTCTTAGAAACACATAGTATGCACTTCAGGGCATTATTCTGCAACAAACATACCTCAGTGTTAACAGGTAATCATTGTTTTATGCCATAGCAACTCTTTACCTGTACCAATACTTTGACTTAAATGGTTATGGTTATGACTTGTAATTATTCATTCACTGGGGTTATATATGTAGTTAAGGTAATCACTGGCAAATGTATTTTTGCATTATTGTAGTGCCAGGAAAATAATTTACAGATTTACAGGCTGTAGAACCACTTTACTTTAAACCATTCTATTAACTAAACCACAGCTATTAAAGTAGACAGAAAAATATAAAGTGATGAAGACACAGTATTTAAAGTGTTGTTATGCTGCCATGTTGCCCACATGCTCTGGGAGGCTTGTGTGTGGTTGTTGTAATGCTGTGAAAACACCACATTGTTCGGTCTCTGTTTAAAATACTCCCACAATTTCGATGCCTATGGGCGAAACCCAAACCACACACTTATATGCTTTACTTACTACATTAATATACACACTTCTAATGGTGGTGCACTATTTTGCACACTACATAAAGTGGTAGTGAGGGTTTTGGAACAAAGCACCTGTTAGAAGTGGTGTCCACAAACATTTGGACATATAGTGTATGTCTAATGACGATAAACCTGAATTAAATTAAATTTAAGGATTTTTAGCAGGAGTTTTTATTATAGTATAGACACAATTACAGCAGTTTAATTAAGAAATCCATAATGTTGTATTTGTTTACTTACAACATGCTTTCCATTCTCCTTCTTTGTGTATGTGTGTATGTTTAGGGCTGATGGAGTTATGAGGACCATGGCTCCTGATAAACTGCTCAAGGCTATGCCTGCCCTGCAAACTCAAGTGGACACCCTGCTGGAATTTGATGTGTGTTACAATTAATACTTTTTTGATGAATATTTGATAAATATTGAATTGTGCGTACATGCATATTCCTCTGGATATGAAAGGCACTTACTCATCCTAGATCAGCAATCTTAAGACCCTTACACAACCAATGTCAGAAATGTGTTTAAAACATGAAACTTTTCACGCCAAATGTGATTTGTCAGAAAGGGAATATGTGACCAGTTTTTACTTAAATGTAGTACACTTTGTATGTTGTGAAATAGACTAATCTTAATTTAACTTAAGTTAAATATTTTTGTGTTGATTGTTTTAAGTAGTGCACTATGTAGGGAGTATAATGTGATTTGAGGCGGTGCTGATTCTTTTCTGTTGATTATGTCCTCCTTAACATATTTTCAAAACAAGGTACAAAAAATTGTGCCTGACGTAAAAAAAAGTGTGTGAATATTTTTTTGTCTTGCTTATTCACATTGTATTTAGTGGGTAAAGCCCTTTACTCAGAGATTGATGCAGACAGCTCCCGATCTCTACTGTGGATATTATTATTAAAAGTGATTTTACATCTATGTTATGTATCTTCTGCACTGTGATGTTTTCATCTTCTAAAGAAGCACATGTATCAGTACTGCTTAGGCTTGTGTCAAAACAATCTCTTTCACAGGGAATATACAGAATATATATTTTAGGGTTAAGACTGGCTTCTGTCTCAAAAAGAATTATTTCAGGTTAAAGTATAAAAGCGAACACTGATCTTAGTTCATTAGTTCATTAGTTAATTTTATTTGGTTGCTTGATGTCATTTTAATGGTCCTTCTATACTAATGCATACATTTTCATTTCACTGAGAGTTTTTTTTCCCTTTCTTGCAGGTTCATCCCAAAGACCTGAACAATGGCATTATCAATGCAGCTTTCATGCTTCTCTTCAAGGATTTAATTAAACTTTTTGCCTCCTACAATGATGGAATTATCAACTTATTAGGCAAGAGACGCTGTACTGAAACTGCTTTTCTGCTAAAAGATGTATATTGGTATTAATGGGCTACTTCTTTCAAAGTGCCATCAGTAAACTATAGAATGCTGTGATCTGTGTTTTTGCAGAGAAGTATTTTAAAATGAAGAAGTCCGACTGTAAGGATTCTCTTGATATCTACAAGAAGTTCCTGACTCGAGTGACTAAGATTTCAGAGTTCATGAAAATTGCAGAGGTATTAATTATTCTTTATCGGTGGCCCCTCCTGGAAATCTACCTTCCTGCAGGTTTCACTTCCAACCTAAATCTAACCCACATCATACAGCTAATCAAGTACTTCTGAACACAATAGTTAGGGTTGGAGCTGAAGTCTACATGTAGCTCTCCAGTTGCAGGGTTGATGTTCACTTGGGGTTTAACAAATTCCATGCTTTAGTTTGCACACTTGGGGATCCCAAACAACACTACAGTTGTCATAGCAACACAGACATAACTGGGACGGTATCCGAAAAGAATGTTTACTGATCTATGTAAAATGGACAATTTTACTAATTTACTAATGTAATACATACTGTTTTTAATTGATTAATCAGGTGTTTTAAAGTTGTGTTTTGTTCTGAGTATAATTATTATCTTTTCCAGCAAGTTGGAGTGGACAAAAATGACATTCCTGACATATCTTATGTAAGTCATCAGTAATGTTTTTCACTTTCTTACACACTCAGGCATTTGCATATGTTATACATTCCCTTATTGATTTGCATTAAAAATGGCATGTATTTGTGTTTGCAGTACTATCTATAATCCAGCACCGATGTTTATTACAATGCAATGACATGTATTCTAATACTCTGTATGCATGTATGTGTCATGTTTATTAATCATGTATATATGTAGTTAAAAGACAACAATAACTCTTATTGTATTATTGTCAATAAGAAGTTTACAGGGTGGTTTATATTGTGGACTTTCTGAAAGCTTGTGTGCTGCTAATAGGGCTTTGGAGATGTGAAAAGAATTAGATAAAATATTTTTTTGGCATTTTGGTGAAAAATTATGTTCCGCAATGTCAGGGGTTAGCATATCAGTACCAAGCATAGCTGTTGATGCCTGCTTTTAAGGCCAGGTAAACCCTGGTAGTGGGATAACCAGTACAGTATCCAAAAAGAAAAGAAACTGAAAAAAAGAATAAAAGAGAAAACAACTCCAAACTAAAAAAAAAGGAAAGGGAGTTGAAAATAAAAATAAAATATTAAATAAAATCAGCTTCCTCTCACAAAAGAGAAGGTGTATTTACATTTGATTATTTTATGTTGGGTAATCTGTTCTTTGTTTAAGTCGCCATCTTTGAGTCCCCTTTGTCTGTTTTCTGCCGGTTTCCTCCCAGTAATTTTAGAAGTAATATTCCACCCGTCATCCCCACAGCTACCATTCCTATCGTTCCCACTTCACACCTTACCTAGATGTGGTTAAAATTCATATATGCACCTCCCATAATTATGTTAATATATTATTTATATGCTCATATTTAGTGTGTTTTGTTCTGCTCCCTGGCCATCCTGTAACACCCCAGATTCACTCTCTTTCTCTCTGAAATGGCTTAAACACTTTTCAGTTAAAAAAAAAAACTTAGTTTGGATTAAACAGCTATATTTTATTTCATGAAGTATGCAAACGTAGAAGAAAACAAATTGTTAAACTAAAATCCAGTAAAAACGTGCTTAAAAAACAAATGTCATTTTTTCCACTGTGGTTCATTGTCACAGAATGAAATAGGAAGAACACCATCCTGTTCCTCCTATTTCATTCTGTGACTAAAAATAGGAAGAACTAAAATATATATGGTCAAAGCAGTATTATTCTTGCTTTTATTCCCATCCATATTGTCTTCCATGTGCTGATCCACTGCAGTTTTCCTCCTGCTTTCTTTGTTTCCAATTTCCCACCCACTAGCTAGTGCCCTATCACATAATGTCACCAAAGAGGGTAAAGGCTAGCACATACTAACACATTAATATTTGGAAGACAAAGAGGTGTCACATGATTGCAATAGTTAAGATAACTGTGATATTTACAATTGTGCTTAATGTTGTATCACCACAGAATCACTGTAAATATAAGTATGTTAAATATGTATATTACTTAGCCCTATCCGCAATCACCAGCTTTAATGTCCATACATGACATCTGGCAAATGGAATATTTTTTTTCTGTATTTTTTCTTATTGAGTTAGAAAATCAATTTTACGTCTAGGTTCAAGTAGAAGTAACTCTTACTGGGTTTTCCTCCTCCTTCCTCTTCCTCCTTGATGCTGGGTATCCTTAGTGTCTTCATCCTGGGGTTGTGACTGACCTAGCAGACTCAGACAATGAGGACTGCCCCTTTAACAACAGCCGGGAAGAGGGCCCGGTAACCATTCTGGTAGCAGAGTCGCCCAGGCTGTGTCTCAATGCATTGCTTTCTTGTTTTTTTTTTAAACAAAAACAACAAACCACATTGTGTTCTGCCTTTCCATTATGTTGTCAAGACGTAAAGAGTAACAACATGGTTTCTGCTACAAAACAGAAACGTAAACAAAAAAAGTATTTCTGTGTTTGTCACCTTTACTTCAGTGACCCAAACACAGGCTGACCGTAGTAATGTGCCTTTGCAAAATCCCTTTTACCATGCTTCTGAGTCCTAAGAGCTAAGTACTTTCTGATATAAACTTGCAAAAGGTGCAAAATGGATGTTCTGACATGGCTTTGTTCTTTGGTACTGAGCCATAACATCTGTGTCTGTAGCAGAGCTGAATCTGAGTGATTATTTTTATTGTTATTTTGTTGTTATTTTAATAGTAACAACACTAATGTAATTTATTGTTATTAAACTAATTTTAGGGTTTAAAGGTGTAGTTATTTTTTTAACATGCTTACTGTATATCTTATTCAGAACCAGACACTATACAAGACGCTGTATGTAGCTCACAGAACTAGCTTTTTTCCCCAGCAAGATTTCTGGGCGGTGATTACTTCAAGAACACTTGCAAAATGTGGCAGCTAAATGAAAGAATCAATGAGTTGGGATTCAGCATTGGTGCTAGACCTGCTAGACCATAAGTCTGCTGTGTGACTGTGTGCTATTCTGATTTGAAGTGTCTTTCAGATCCGTTAGTGGTCTTGGTAATGTTATCATTTCAAAGCAGAGTAAGTAATGCTTGAATGTGTGCTTAGGTGTGCTATTGCTATCTGTCTTTGTGCAAATGCAAGTTTGAGGTATTCTGCTTGGTTCATGTTGATGACCATTTATTTTATGTGTGTAATGCTTCTTAGGCTCCTAGCAGTATTCTGGAGTCTCTGGAAACACACATGAACAGTCTGGAAGGAAAGAAGGGGTAAGATTCAGGGCTTCTTTAGTGATATGGGTAATGCATAGAGGGAATTCACAGCATAAAAACAACTTTTTTCTCTCTCTGTGTGTCATTCGGATTTTCAGAGAGGGGTGAGTCCTTGATCTTGTTCTTTGTTTATACTTACTTATTTGTAACTGTATATTAAGTCCATTGTCTGAAAAATTGTTCTTTCTTTTTCCACCTCTTAGATCTCCAACAAAGGTGAACTTGCTTTGCACCATTCTACACACGTCTATGCACATTCAGATGAACATGGGCATAAACCCACACCCTAATTTTTTTACCATGCCACAGGGATCGCCCACCAACAATGTGTCTCCGACTTCCACTCCCGCAAAATCGGGAGGCGCTGTTCCCACCCTGGAGCCACCACCCACCGAGGCTGTGCCCGCACCCGCTGAAGCTGCCACTGAGTGAGTGACCACTTCTTGTGTCATAGGTTATACATGAATAAATATGTAAATAATCACATTTACATCTCTATTCTGGTGACTGAAAAGGGTCATGTTTAATTTAAAAATATTGAACAATTAGAAAACTACTTCTCTTTTAGTTCTCTGTTGGACTTGGATCCACTGTCCTCTTCAGGGCCATCTGTAGGAGGTGCTTCAGCCGCTCCTACATCCTGGGGAGGTAAAGAGTTCCTGTGTACATTCACATGCCTTATGGGCCAGATTCACAAAGCGCACTGGAAATTGTGACGTTAAAGGAAATAGCGTTGCCATTACACATTTGCTAGTTCATAAATGAAGATCATTGTAAATTGTATTATTTCTGTGTCTGCAATGGTTGCACCTTAAAGTAACATAATTCACTAATTAGAAGGTTATCTTGAGTACTGAATAACTGGAAGCATTTATACATGCTGCATAAATATTTTAACAACCAACAACAACTTTCTTAGTAAACATGCATTTAGTTTGTTTCTCATTTCCACTTTTTTGTGCTGTGCTGCAGACCTTCTGGGATCGGGTGAGTGTTGTTTTTACAGTGGCTGTGTTCAAAATGTCTGTATGCAAGGTGCTTACCACACCCTATGCAGAGAAACGCTACTTAATCATAGATATATTTATATTACGTTATTACAGTGTACATTGCAAATGATTTGCATTATGTCACTGTAGCATAGCTGAAACGTAACCCATAGTCTAAAATGATTGTTGTTGTTGTTTTTAGATAAATAGATAGATAGATACTTTATTGATCACTAAGGAAATTTTGTGATTTATTTAAAATGTCAATTACATTTTATAATAAATTAGCTACTTAGTTACAGTTATAATTTATGTAATTTAACCCTCACTGCAAATAAGGCTTGTTAGCAAAATGTACAAACTCTTAGCTGTTTGCAATAAACCAGAACAATTTAAATAGCTCAGCTTAAATAAAATAAGAAGTGCTTTAAAAGGACACTTTTAGTGACTACTGCAGTTTCTGAATTATTTAACCCTGTGAACAGAATCCCTCCTAATATCACATATTTGCAAATTAGGTGGCAAATCAAAGCCCTCATTTGTGGCATCAAGGAATGCTTGAGTAAAAACACTTTGAATACCTGGACTGTATAGGGGTTTGTCCCAAAAAGAGTTTAGAGAAGAAAGGATACAAAGATAATTATACAACAAGAGAGCAAGAGCAGATAAGAGATAAGGTCCTGTATTAGTCCCACAGTGGGAAAATTCACAGTGACACAGCAGCAAAGGGATAGCAAGACACTTGGGTACAAAAAGTAGATCTATTGTCTGTATATATACAATATAAATAATAAAAGTAAAAACTAAGTTACAAAAAAAAGGAATAATATTATTTACAGATAATTGCACATTAACTGCATATGGGGATAAATATTGTACATATTGGACATTGTAATGCTACTTTTGGAACTCTTATTTCCTGTAAGTCTGTAGAGTTTAATTGTGTTTGTATGTGGTTCGCTGGGAGCAGTACTGGTTGTAGAGTCTGACGGCAGCAGGAATGAAGGACCTTCAATACCACCCATTCAAACACTTGGGAAGTAGCCTGTAGCTGAAGGGTTTGCCCAGTGCTGCCAGAATAAAATCCATAAAAGATGATGTGAAAAGTTCTCAGAAGTGCTCCCTGCACTCCTAGTGACTTCAATCTCCTCAGTAGGTAGAGTCTGCTCTGCCTTTTTTGTAAAGTGTAGCAGTGTTAACTGACCAGTCCAGTTAGTTGTTTAGGTGAACACCCAGGTAAACAGAATGTTCTTAAAGATACAGCTGGAAGCAGAGTTAACAAGTTCACCAGATTCCTGAGGAGACAGGCAGTCAAAAACCGCAAAAGACTTGGTAGAAGTTTTAGATTTAGTGAAAGCAGGTTTTAGTTTGCAGTGTAAAGCACATACTAAACAAGGAAGGTCTCCATGCCTATACATCTCTCCTGACCCAAAAGCACAAGAACAGTTGACTACAATCTGCACCTAACCAGCAGGCATGAAACATGATCCTAGGAGAAAATAATATGCCTTCTGTGAGGAAGCTGAAGGTTGGGCATCATTGGACCTTCCAACAGGACAATGTTTCTAAGCATACTTCAATGTCCACCAAGGCCTGGTTTCAGACTAAAGACACTTGTCATGAAGGGATTAAAATATGCTGGGACTATAGATGTCATCAAAAGTGTCGTTTTGTGTTGAATTTGGAAAAAAACAACAGTTGTTTTGAGCTATTTAAGTTGTTCATATAATAGCTATATTTTTTGCAATAAACAATATGTTCATTGGCATAGTTGAATAATAAAGGTTTGGTACATGAAACTGAAATACCATGAACCTCAAACACTGTTGTGTTCTTTTTTTAAGGAAAACCTTAAAAATAAACAGAACAGGGCTTAAAAACAGATCATTGTCAAAATCTATAGACTGTTTCAGACATTTCACCTTTTTTAAGTGTCCACAGTGACTAAATGTAACAGTTTAAAGAACATTTGTTCCACTCTGAAGGACAATACTGTGCACTCAAAACATAATCATTTGTCAGATGATGTTCATCATCCTAAAATAATTAATATGGCTAATTTGCTAATGGCATACTTACAACATGGCAACTTTTGTTATCTTTGGCAAGAACTGCAACTTCCAAGCGTTAAAAATGTTGCTGGATACACTAAGAGATTGCGTCAAAAATCAAGCCAGTAGATTTCCTTTCATGTCACCTCTTCTTTCAGCCTTGTCTTAGGTCAAATCTCTCTTTTTCTCTTCCTCTTAAATGTGCTTCTGTCCTCTGTTTGTTCTGTTGTGTTGTGTGTCATTTTATGCTTCTGTTTTGGGGTCATGGCTTATGTAGAATTTGGTTCCCTCACCACGGAGACTCTCCTCCCTGACCCCTCCCCCGCTGTAGACTCCGCTTGTCCTGCGACAGCCGCGCCTAGCGCCACAACCGGTGAGGCAGCCATCTCTTTAGCTCATCCCATTACCGCTGCCGGCTCTGCCTCCGGCTCAGCGGATTTCCTCGGAGGTCAGTAGAGAGGTTCTCTCTAGGAACCGCTAAATTGAGAAAGAGAATAGAAAAACAACAAAGCACGTGCTCCATATGTGACTTGAATTCACATATGTATTCAGCATGTTCATATACTTATTGTGTCAAGAGGAGGTTTACTTTTCTGAATATAAGAATGTGGCAGGATCCCAGCATGTTTTAGGCTCCTATTAAAATGGGATTCTGCTTTTTTAATTATGGCTGTAACATGGACCAAAATTGTCTAAAGGCAAAGACCAGTTATGAACCTGAAACTTACATACACTTAGGATAAGAATGTTGTTGTGAAAGGTTTGAAGTAAACTGGTGAACCATTTCGTTATAAACTTATAAACTTCCTTTATAAACACAATCCCTGATGGATTCCACAAATGAATTTCTTCCTCCACTATATGGCTGCATGTGGATGCCACAATTTGTACTGGCAGAGAGTTGTACTAAAAATGCAGCATTATTTTAAAACTGATATTTAAGTATATATATTTATTTAAGAGTTGAATGTTCAGTATTTCAATAATGATAATTATTGAACGCAAATATTTACTATAAAAGAAGTGCCTCCTAGTATGACTCATTTTCTGACTGGCTGCCAGAACTGTATGTGATCTCTAATTTAATGTAAAGACAACCCAGAGTATTGTGCAGCTGTAGTGTAGATTATAGTGTAAGCATGCTCAGTTTATTTTTTAAATAGGGGTGTATCGGTACAAAAATCTTCACGGTTTAGTATTTAAAATAAGTTCATTTGACTGTTAAAAGGGCAGAATGTTGCTGAAATACTTGTTCATTTTTAGCTGTTTTACTTTAAAACAGAACAATGAGAGAATAAAGGGAGTAAATACCGACCATGTGAGTCACTCTCTCTACACAGCGACAGCTGAAGGAAGAGAGAGGAGGGGAGCAAACAAGACTACAGTTACCCTAGCAATACTGCTAAAGCTCTCTGGTTCCCATAATACCATGTTTCCTGGTGGCACACACGCTTGTGAAATTAGCGTAATGTATTCTCTGTAATAATGTGTTCTCTGTTTGATTGTGTGTACTGAACAGTGTCCTTTTACATGTACCGATACACCCCAACTTTTAAGTTTTCTCAAATAGCTATAATATAATTATTGGAACCTCTTAAAAAAATAGGTTTCCTCTCAATTGCACTTTCCACTTTTTTTGCATGTCACTTATGTTCTCATCTTTTTCTGACTTTTTATTCCTCTAAGATTCAGTTTCTTCTTTTCTCCTTCCTTTCTCTCTCTGCTCTTTGGTTTGATTCATCATCTGGACTGTTGATTCCTGTTGGGGATTCAGGCGCATTTGCGAGTCCACCAGCTGACTCTGCAGAGAGCGGGGCTGCAGCCACCACAGCTACTCCTGCTGCTGAGGCTACTGCTGGAACTGGTGGGTGGTGATGAGAATGTGGTTGGTGATGGAGACCTTTTGTCTATGTTATGTCATTAAACCTGTGTTGTGCGTACAGTGTGCTCCAAAATTATTACCCCCAGCAAAGATATAATGTTACATGGTTGTTGACAAGTTTTTATATAGATTTATAATTAATAAGGTTAGATTAGGAACCCCCCTTTCTGATGATTACAATCTTGAAGGTGGAAGGAACTACAGCTGTTTTTGTTTGGGTTTTGTGAACAGCTTGTGTCAAATGTTTACATTTGTAAGGAATTAGCACGTTTCACAGCAGGGGGTATCCAGCTTCAGAATTCTTAAGTGATTAAAAATAAATGAATACAATCACCACAGGCGACACAGTTCGTGTATTGACAGGGTCTCTGACGTTACCTTTGGATTGACCGCTATTAAGTTCTGGTGACACAGGTTGGGTAGTGTTAGAGGCAAACTACAAGTTGTATTAGCTACACGTTGTTAACTACAGGGTACCTACAAGTTGTACCTACTGGTCTGGTTAAACTGTCCATTTAGGCTAATAAACTAGAGACATTCTATTATACACACCCCGTTCACAACTATAAATCATGTCTTTCTGTTTGAAAAGAAATGGATTTTAAAACATGCTTTCTGAACTCCACAGGGATAACAAGTTTCTTTTTTGTTTTATTATTCCTCATTTCTGACCTTATCTTGCATCTCCCAGCTCTCCTGCCCTTAGGATTTTGCAGGGCAACTTTAGAATTTATCACATCCATATTGTTTTCGTGAAGTTTGGTTTGCAGCGCGTCCCAGCTCTCAGTGTCTTTTCATTGACTGAGCGGAACTGGCAATGCTTCTAACCACTAATTTAATTTATTTCCTGTTTTTTATTTACAGTGATGTTCTCTAAACATATCTTTTCTCTCCTGTTAAGACCCCTTTGCCCCACCTCCAGGTCATTCAGCAGTTTCTCCACAGTTGGACCTGTTCTCCATGCAGCCTGTAGAGAGTAGTGCCTCATGCTTCAGCTCGGTGGCGCCCCCCACTGTTCAGACCCCATTTACCTCTAACAGCCCCATCAACACAAGCCCTGCAGCCCTCTCAACAGATCTGTTTGGTGGTAAATGCTTGCTGTGTGCCTCTCCCTGAAAGGACCTGAACAAAGGTTATCATTGCTGTTGTAAGAAAACCTTGTCCAAAAATGGTCACTTTACCTTCTTAGCATCTGTTCCTTAACTGATAAAACTAATGTAATTTGGTTTAGCCCCTTGATTTTTAATACAATCTGTGCTGGCAATTATTTTGACAAGGTTTTCCTATGACAATTATATGACGTTTTGCGAGAGAGAGAAATTATTGCATGGCATGTTTCTATACTCAACTGACCTGCCTTCCAATTTATAATGTTTTAGATGCAGTCTATCATTTTCAGATTAAACAGTGGTGTGATTTATGAAGCCATGTGGAATATTTTTTTGAAAAGCAGCTTTTGTTGCATGTTTGTGTCAACAAATACACATTTTTGTGAGAATAATCTGATGTAGTTTATTTTTCATTGTATTGCACAGAGGTCCACAGAGGTGGTTTGGTGTGTTGGCATGTTTTGTGTGGATTACTGTGGCATAACTGATATAAACTTATTAACTTTCTGTTTTATTTGGGTTCATTTGCAAGTAATGTGTTTAGTTTCATTTCCTTTTTCACTCATCAACTTTATGTCTATGCTTGTTTGTTGTCTCCGGTTCCCGTTTTCTTGCCTCTAGGTTTTAGTAGTTCTGTGCCTGAACCAGCCATCCCCAAATCAGACCCTGCTCCCAGTCTAGACCTTTTTTTGTCAGGTACAGGACACCTCCGGTGTGTGTTTGTGTCCTCTCACACATCTTCTCACCATCTCCGCTGCTTACTTTTCTCTTTCTGTTCTGTCCTTGGCTACTGAAAGACATCTAAACATGTTCATCCCCTAGGGTGGCCAAAAAGAGCTGACTTCTTTTCCCGCGCCTGCACACACAGAGACACACATTTCACACTCTTCCCTTGTTCTCTCTCATTAGCTCATCTCCCCCTGGGATTTCTGTGATTGATAATAGCATCGTTGGTCATTCATCTTTAAACCAAAAATATATCATTTATGCAGTTTCCTTTTTATCTCAGATGTATTCGCTCAGACAACAGCTACACTGGCTAAGTTCATTGCTTCATTAGGAGCTATAGTTTAACTAAACAATGATGGAATCTTACACCCACCCATTGTGCAACTACTTGTCTGTATAGTTGCACACATAACTCAAACCATATTGAGTTACTGTGCCTTTTAAAATATGAACTATGAATATAACTTGCCAAACAAAGATATGAAAGATATGTCTTCTCCTGTACTTTCATGTTATTGATTGTTTTTAGCAGACAACTGTATATGATGTGTTGAAAGCTTATGTAGACTATGGACTAATTTCCATTTTGATCGTCTTGTTATAGATGTGTTCTGCCCCATTCCTGCAGCTCTCTCGTCTCCCATGAGCTGGCCAGACAGCGGGGCATCTTTGGACGTGGTTAGGGGTGGGTAATGAAAGGGGGCTTTATCTAGAGTGTGGAGAGTGTTTTTTGGTTGTGGCCACTTTTGATTGCATGTGTTCACATGATCCTTATTTCAGTGGTCTTGAAGACTGTGGAAAGCAGTTGGGAAGTTTTCCATAAATTTTTCTGCACATTTCTGTGTTAGGGATCATAGCAACTCTGAGCTTGTGTGTGTGTGTGTGTGTGTGTGTGTGCACAAGCGTGTTCACACAGATGTATTCCTCTTTTGCCTCCAAATGTCTGACACTTGTTCTATGTCTCTGGGGTTTTCTCTCAGTGTGTCGGAGATGGCTCACTCTTAACCATTCTCTACCCTCATGCTGCACGAATGCTCTCTCTTTGGCCTGATCTGGTTTGGTGTGATCTACCTGCAGACTCTGCTGGTGATGGGCAGCCTTCAGCTCCAGTGCCAACAGCATCTGCTGGAGGAGATCTGATGGGAGGTAAGCTGCCCCTTTTTTTATCTGTCCCGTTTGCTTATCTCCCATGTTTTTTTTTGTTCTGTGTACCATGAACAGTATTTCTGATACAGATTTCATTGTGGCAGCATGTTTTAACTGTATAAAGTGTGCTTAGGCCTGGGCGATAAACTATAGCTAGTTATCGTAATTAGAGGATTTTTTCCAATAATCAAAAATGTAAATCTTGCAAAGCATGTGTTTTTATTTAGTGAAGTATAAATGCCCCATTCCAGTTTCTTGGCCCCCAATCTAAGCTGTATACTTTAATAGCAACTATCAGGCGATATTTAATCTTTATTTTATTGATTATACAGATCTGAAATAGTTAGGCTTCAATATTCTTTTAATCATGGATGTTAAACTGTGGTGTGACTGTATTGTTATTGCTAAATTTGCATCTTTCATGTCATTGAAGGCAAATTAACACTTCAATACAGTAGAACTGCAGCTATTGAATGTTTTCATTCTCACAAAACCACCTCAAATCCATGTCCATAAATGCTCATTACTTCAATATATGAATAATCTATTATATATGCAATATGTTTTTTTGTTTGTTTTTGTTTTTTTTAATTAAAAAATATTTATCATTATTACTTCAACTGTTTAAAATGAACCAAAACAACAGAACATTCTGTGGCACAAATAAATCTCAAGGTATGTTCAAAGTGCCTCTATGACAAGGGAGCACCACAAAGAAGAAGGAAGGACCAGTAAAATATACCTGTATTGGCCCTGATCCTGAGCCAGTGAATTGGATCAGGACATGCTTACAATGATCTATGTGACTGATCCCTTATTAAAGGAATAAACCTTTTGTTTCTTTTTACATGTCCAAATTGGTTGTTTTGTTTGTTGGGGTAAGGGGAATGTCCTTAAAGTCAGTATCGAATTAAATAGAACAACACAGATATTATGTTAGTATTTACATTACATTGTTTGTATGTGCAGCTGACTTAAGGTACTGATCAACATTGTGTGTGTTCTACATTCCGAGTGTGTGCTGCTGCTAAGTGTTTGATTCTGATGGGGTTAGCATGTGTGGGACATGTGTGAGTCAGTGTGATCTACCTGTGTGCAGAGTGACTGCGGAGTGCTTTGGCAAAAGCAAAGTTTCATCTGTTCATTCATTTGTCTGAGCCACTGCCTGCACTGCTCTTCATGTACTTACAGTTCTTTCTGCTTAATGCTCAAGTGCTCTGTACTGCTCTCTCTTTCTCTCTTTTTCACATCACTATCATATTCTCACACTCTGGCCATCTCAATCTTCTGTATTCTTCACCGCTTTAATCATGCTCTTCTTTCTCTCTTTCCCATATTCTTTGCGCACATTTAATGTTTTTTTTTTTTTAAATATAATTATCTTTATTGATTATTCATCCTCTGTCATAATTTCTCTCCACTCCTCCCTCTCTCTCTTCCCCTCTGCTTATGGTCTGGGTCATTGCTTGCTTCCTCCTGTGCCACGGTGAGTTTTGACGCTCCTACGCAGGCAGCTATCCCACAGTGCACTGCTGCATTGCAGTAAAATCCTCCACTCTGGCTTGCCGGGGGTGGGGGGGCAGATTGAAGTAAACAGGCTGAATGGATGGGTAGATGGTAAAGAAAGGAAAAGAGGGATTGAATAGACTACGAGTTTGATCAATTAATGGAGTGAAGAAGGGTGCATGCTTCATAGTGCTCTCTAAATGATCTAGAATGGGCAGATGAAGAGCTCAGTAGAAATGAGCAGAGCTTTGTACAGGATAGTCCCATTTTTTTTCCAGTTGTTAAAAAAACTTGATTGAAGACAAAATTGACACTCCTTTTACATGACCTAGAACAGGTCACCAAAAATTGCTTTTAGAAATGTAATACACTATGAATTCAACAACACAGCATGTTTGCTGCTATGTATGTTTTAAGACTAATAGGAATAACAGAAAAGGCTGAAAATGTGTTAATATATGGATACTTCATTTTTTCATTTTCATTTTTAGTTCATTATGCCAGCTTGGGTAATGCTAATCCTTATCTAATGCTCTAGCCATATGCCAACACGATAGTGTTACACAAGGATACAATATGATACATTTTATCTATTGTTACTTTTCTTTATATCTTGTTTTCCACTCCTAAAATACTCAAAATAGTACATGGACAGTTTTAACGCAAACCTGGCATGACCATGGGTGATCATTTTTGTTCCACATTGTGATTTAGGAGCAAGCTTTTCACAATTTAAAAAACATTTTTGGGAAAAACTGGAAATGTATGTGTTTTTGAAAAATATGTAGTATGATGAAGTATGATGGCAGTGTGTCTGTTTTGTGAGTACTGTGATGTGGCAAAGTGGTTGTCCTGTGCTGTAAAGGTCTTCTGTATGAATTGTTTCATTTCATACAGTTGTAATAGGTTATGAGGGCTCACTGTACAGTCTTTCTGTTTGGATGCTGTAATGGACAGTTCTTGTGGTGGAAATTGGCTTTACTTGTTTGTACTCATTTGGTGTGAGCAGAATGAAAACAGGATATTTTACTTACTCTGTTTCTCTTTTACTCTGTTGCCCTGGCTGCTGTAGCATTTGGCGACTTGGGGGACATGCTCATGCCAGCCATGGCCCCTCTGGCAACTGGAGCAGCCTCCCCTGTTAAACCAGTAGGAGACCTGGACTCTACCATAGCCAACCTGGCTGGAAGTGAGTTTCATTACAAACTCATACGGAAGATTTCTGAAATGCATACAGGGACAAAAATATCCATTCACCCACATTCACCATTCAGTGGTGATGAATAGTTCAAAATGGCTTTTAAGAAAGCCATTTTAGGTCTTTTAATTTCCTGTTGGCTGCCTGGTAGCTTCTTTGTGCCCACATATAGTTTATCACCCCTCACATTTCTGCAGATATTTAAGTATATATTTTCATGGGACAACACTGACGAAATGACACTTTGACACAATGAAATGGTCTGTGTGCAGCTTATATAACAGTGTAAATTTATTCTTCCCTCAAAATAACTCAATATACAGCCATTAATGTCTAAACCACCAGCAACGAAAGTGAGTACACCCCTTAGTGAAAGTTCCTGAACTGTCAATATTTTGTGTGGCCACCATTATTTTCCAGAACTGCCTTAACTCTCCTGGGCAAGGTGTTTACCAGAGTTTCACAGGTTGCCACTGGAATGCTTTTCCACTCCTCCATGACGACATCACTGAGCTGGTAGATATTCGAGACTTTGTGCTCCTCCACCTTCCGCTTGAGGATGCCCCAAAGATGTTCTATTGGATTTAGGTCTGGAGACATGCTTGGCCAGTCCATCACCTTTACCCTCAGCCTCTTCAATAAAGCAGTGGTCGTCTTAGAGGTGTGTTTGGGGTCATTATCATGCTGGAACACTGCCCTGCGACCCAGTTTTCGGAGGGAGGGGATCATGCTCTGCTTCAGTATTTCACAGTACATATTGTAGTTCATGTGTCCCTCAATGAAATGTAACTCCCCAACACCTGCTGCACTCATGCAGGCCCAGACCATGGCATTCCCACCACCTTGCTTGACTGTAGGCACACTTCTGCGCCTATCTTTCAAAAACAGCATTTGGATGTGATGCTGAGCATGTGCACTGAGCTTCTTTGGACGACCAACGCCAGGTCTGTTCTGAGTGGACCCTGCTCTTTTAAAACGCTGGATGATCTTGGCCACTGTGCTGCAGCTCTGTTTCAGGGTGTTGGCAATCTTCTTCTACCCTTGGTCATCATAATGTAGCGCAACAATTCGTCTTTTAAGATCCTCAGAGAGTTCTTTGCCATGAGGTGCCATGTTGGAACTTTCAGTGACCAGTATGAGAGAGTGTATGAGCTGTACTACAAAATTGAACATACCTGCTCCCTATGCACACCTGAGACCTAGTAACACTAACGAGTCACATGACATTTTGGAGGGAAAATGACAAGCAGTGCTCAATTTGGACATTTAGGGGTGTAATCTCTTATGTGTGTACTCACTTTTGTTGCCGGTGGTTTAGACATAAATGGCTGTATATTGAGTTATTTTGAGGAAAGAATAAATTTACACTGTTATGTAAGCTGCACACAGACTACTTTTCATTGTGTCAAAGTGTCATTTTGTCAGTGTTGTCCCATGAAAAGATATACTCAAATATCTGCAGAAATGTGAGGGGTGTACTCACTTTTGTGATACACTGTAAAAAAGGTTTGTTTGACAGCGCTCATTAAATTGACCAACCTACATTACAATTGGAAAGTCCAAAAATCTCAGTGTAGATCTTAGAAAGATTGACAGTAGATTTACATAAATCAGGAATGTCTCTTGGAGCCATTTCTAAATAACAGATTGTTAGATCAGAACTGCAGATTGTCAGATCTGAAGATCATCATTTGTACATAAGAAACCAAACTCTAACTTCGTTCGGATGGTTCGGATAGACAGAAACAAGGCAACAGCCAAACTCTAAGGATGAATGGTTTATGGTCAGATATGACAAAGATTGACCAGAGGTAAAGATGAGGCATTCCCCAAGTTACAGCTTTGTATGTTTGATTTATTTTTAATCTAAGCTCCACTATTTTTGATTGGCACTTGCACATGTCAGTGCATTCTTAAAATCCCAACATTTTTGACTCTTTTAACATTTAACTCTTTTTTTTAAATGTGAAGATTGGCCAAAAAACACAATATTCACATTTCTTTTGATTACCAACTTCATTGGTTTTTAAAGAGTACCCCCCAAGACACATGATTCAAGTTTGATGAATCCTTGTGAAGACTTCCAAATTCATTCAGATCATTTTGATATATGGCCCCTATAGTTTGTCAAATCTATGCTGCATACAAGTTCAGCTTGATTGGATATACTATTGCAGAAAAACGGTTACATTTTTCATCTCTAATGAGATATGTATATCACTGAAAAGAGATTTAAAATATTCTTTAAAATACCTAAAGATGTTGAGTAAAGTAATTTTAATTTACTAATTTATACCAAAAATAAACTTTATAACTCTCACAGGCAGAGAAAGCAGAACAAGATCTGTAATAAAACATGCTAAACACTAAAAGGGTGTCAACATATAACATGTTATTTTGTTTTATAAGAAATAAAACTGCACATTAATTCTAAAGAGTGGACCAGTGTTCCTTACAGCTACTGTCCTCCACTGCTCAGCTCTCAGTCCATCATTCACTCTGATTGTAGCTCTGCTTAATAAAGCCATTTCTCCTTTACAGAATGGTAAGATTAGATTTGTGGATGTTTTATTTTAGCCCTCTCAACCATAGAGGCAGGTTCTCTTTTTTAGAAGGTGATTAATGATTATTTAATAACACAAAGTAAACAAATATGGCCACCCCTATTGTTTCATGGAAACTAAGGTGGCTAGCACCCCATTCCTCCACCTCATCTCCATCCGTTCAGCTAAAAAACATGGCAGAAGTATCAATTTCCAAAAAGAGAATATTTATTACACATATGTAAAACTGATCATCTGCAGTTAACAATGCTAACTAGCTAACTCAGGTAATGACTTAACTCATTAGAGCTCATTACAAAG
Organism: Salminus brasiliensis; assembly: GCF_030463535.1. Lineage (NCBI taxonomy): Eukaryota > Metazoa > Chordata > Actinopteri > Characiformes > Bryconidae > Salminus > Salminus brasiliensis. The sequence goes on from NC_132879.1 coordinate 40,235,719, forward strand.
AACTATCTGACATTGATAGTAGACTCTGTTAATGAGCCCGTGGCCCTCCTACATGTTTATGTGGGAATGAGCTTGTCCAACTAGAATTCAGCTAGAAGCTTGCAAATGGCTTCCAAAAGCATTTGATCAAAGGTGCAACTTTCTTTAAGGGACATTTAACTAAGTATTAGATGTGCTGTGTGTATATTTCTGTCTCTGTATGTCTAGTTTAGGTTTTTTTCTGCTCCACAAAAAGAACAATTAAAAAGAACCACTGAAGCCCCAGTAATGCCATGATATTTATGTCCATGAAGAGTATAAGAATACTGTAAGGAAGCATATATGTTTCCTCCTGTATGGGAGATGCTGGATGAATGTCCAGTTTCTAATATGAATGTGGCTTTCTTTTTAGATTTAGGAATGGGGACCCAGAAACCGTAAGAGCCCATGTCTTTCACTTCATCCCTCTCTTTGTTTTTTCATATTTTTGGAATTTCTTTTAAAAAAATTTTAACTGAATCTCTGTTTTTCTCTCTTCCGTTTTCTCTCTCTCTCACTTTCACAGGAGTGAAGCAGCAGCAGGAGGTGCAAACTGGCAAGCTCAGGTAGCAGCCCCTAACTGGTGCATGCCCATGGTAAATGTTGTACTGTCCTGTAGTTCTGGAGCATGGTGTGGAGCAGCATGGCCTTGAGTGGCATGGTATAGAGCCAGTCAAGTCTGTCACTTTCTCTACTGACTCCTTCTATAAGATGATCAGATTCTTTAGAGAGTCTGGGATTGGTCACTCACATACTCACACCCACACACACATACTAATCCAGAGGAGTAGTTTTACAGTTTAAAGAATAATGAAAGAAAGAAGGATAAACCCCTAAAATGTTCTAAAATTAATAACAAACATCAGCATTAAATATACAACAGGATGTACAGGCATTATGTCAATTTTGTAACCTATGAATTACTAAAGCTCACAGTTTAAATAACAGACCAATGACCAGTTTTCTTTGCTGTAGCACACCCACAACTTAACCCATGACATGTAGTTGACCAAAAGACCAAATCAGACATGTTTGACAAGGAAAAACACAAGCTCTTTGTATGGTTCATTGTACAATATGGAATTAAATTTAGAACTGCTACTGCAACCACATGTAGTGCAAAACTTAAGAAAATCGGAGCAGTGCAATTACCTCTGTCAGCAATAGTTCACAGAGAGCTTGTGAATATATAGGCAATTTTTCTCTCACCCCAAATGTAGTTACTCAGCTACAACATGTTTGGTGTCTGATGTTTGCTTCTTTAGTTTTGCACTGGAAATGCAAGGTTAAAGTAGGGGTTGTTTAATTATCTTTAATAAAGTTACTTATATGGAAAAGGATATGAAACTATATTGTGTAAAACTTGGAATGTCCAAAATCTTTTTTTTTATGTTTTTTGCCTTTGTATGACTCTGTATAATTGCTATCTATTAAGATGAGTGAAAGTACAGGCAACATTCAAGCTCCACTATTTTTATCTTCTTTAAGGTTAAGGTTTATTTTAGGTTTTATTTATTTGTCACATGTTCAGAGTCAGACATGGACAATTAAATGTTTTCCTGCAATTTGCCCACCTTTGTACAACAGTATACAGTAGTTTAATACACAACTGTATGTCAAACAGTGGCAGCAATCACATGAGCGAGATTGTTTGAGATCCACTGCTAAATTCCAATGTAAAGTTTTACATTGGAATTTAGCAGTGGATCTCAAACAATCTTGCTCATGTGATTGCTGCCACTGATAATGTCAGATAAATGTCATACCCCAAAAATGCTTTGAGAGCTTTTTGGGGAAAGTGGTAGTTACATTAAAGGGGAATTTTACTGATATTTTAAAAAATGTCTACCTAATCATTGAGATATAAGCACTGTCATTCAGAGTGGTTTGGTGTGAATTGGTATATGGTGTGAAATGTATCTGTGGTGACAAGGACATGGGTGTCAGTAACGTATAAAACACGAACACAGAAAACAACGTTGTGTTTTTTTACTATACAAATCCACCAGTGAACCTACGCGATTCTGTGTAATGTTGATGATTGTAAAAATGTGGAAAGTCTAATTATTTTTGCCTTACTGCACTCTGAATGTATCATCATTGTGGACAGTCAATGTGTTATAAAATCATTAGTATATAAAAAAAAGACAAAAATGCATCTTCAAAAATGTTCAGGAAATGTTTCCTTTATGTGCCTTTTTGTCCAAATTAGATGTGATTAAAGTGCACATTCCATATATCGTGTTGAAATTACTTTTTTTCACAGTCCCTCTTGTTTCATGGCACCATAATGTTTGGATGTGTTCTGTTACTTCATTAGAATAGGCATAAATTACCTAGGCTTGCTTCTAAGCTTTTGAACAGTGATGTTTTGGGATGTTGTAACTGCTAAAGGCAGTGACACAATGACTTCTGAGGTGTATATGAACATCTTGTCTGCTCAAATTCTAGCAATGCCTCCAGACTCATTGGGTGGTACTTCATCCCTCAGCAAGATAATGATCCCAAACACACTGCTAAAGCAAATTTGTCTTTTTTCAAGTTCTTGCAACCCGATTTAGCTAAACATGTATTTCATATGCAGCAGAGAAAACTTAAGGGAGCACAGAACAAGCAGGAGCTAAAGATGGCATTAGAGGCTTGTCAAAGCCTGACCACAGAAGATACTCAGCAACTGGTGATGAGATATGCAACATAGTACTAAACATGATGGCTGTATCTATTAATGCCATGTCCCAAACATTATAGTGCCCTGAAATGAGGAGGACTGAGCAGAAAAGTTGTAATTTCAACATGTATGTACGCAAATACCCTTAAATTAGAGTCTGGAATGTGTATTTTAATCATGTCTGGTTTGATTTGAAATGTTAAACTGTGGAGCAGAGGGCTTTTTTGGTGTAGCTTTTGGACACATGGAACTCTTCAGAGGTCCAGTTCCTGTCACTACCACTGTAAACACTTAGTAATTTTTTGGAACAAAGCAGTTTGCATAAAACTGCTCTGAATGCCTCTGTGTACTTATATATAATATATATCTTATATTTAGTAAAGAAATGTTACAAATGTTAAAAAATAGGTTTGCAGTCTTCATATGCAGAGACTTGTAAACCTCTAAGCCTTGCTAATTTTCTCCTCCACACCGTTTAGCTGTTGCTACTTAGATATGCATGCTTGCAGTAACTGGTCTAATTAGGAACATGCAAATTAAATAGCTCAGAGTGGTCTGTTGGTCTACAGTGTGTCAGTTTTGTATGGTCTAAATAACCATTGCTCCAGTAAAGTTAGCTGTACATCATTGTGTTTGTAAAGGTTTGCTGTCCACCTGTGTGTGTGTACGTATGTGTATGTGCATACTGTGTTACTATCCAGTGTTGTTTGGTGTTAACTTCCTCACCCTCCACCCCCATAACACACTCCCTTCCTCCCTCCCCCTGTTACAAACTCCCCTTTAGCCTGCTCCCTCCGGGGTGTCTCCTCTCATGGGTTCCCAGCTGCCTTTTGGCATGGTAAGACTGTATGTGTGTCTGGTTGTGTCAGTGAGCACTCGGTAATGGGCATTTATGTGTGTCTTATGCACACTCTCTACGTCTTACACAGCATGGCACTGCTGGAGCTGCTCCCGGGTCTCCGATGATGTTCCCCCAGCAGTCCATGGTGAGACCACAGTTTCCTGCTGCAGGAGTACCCTGATCACACTCTCACAATAAATAAGGTTATAACGTTTGCATTAGGTGGCATAATTAATCAAATTTGTCTGTTTGCCATAATGCATTGTCGTGTTTTCACATTGTGCCATCACAGTATTTTTATGGATAGTTACTATCAGACACCATGTTTAAGTAGTGCATTCAGCTACTTTGAGTTAACACAATGTCACAATGCCCAATTTCAAGCATCAGCTAGAGGTGTATGAAGCCTGTGGTTTGTGGAGTAGTGGAAATGTGATGTCTGAAGATTGACTGTGATGGAGACTCATCCAATAAGTTTTAACTTTTAACTTGTGAACTGGCTTCCGTTTTATTGTATTGTATTGTATTGTATTTGTGCAAAAAATAGACAAAAAAGGTTTTACTGGTACCATAAAAAAAGCAGTGATCTGGTATGTGCATATAAAATACAAAAACCCAGACACACTTATCTTACCTATATGTGCTGAAGTGTTTGGCGTTCTCCCCCAGATGTCTCCTGGAATGGCCCAGAGCCCCAGAAAGCCACCTCCTCCTAAGGATCCCCTCGCTGACCTGAACATTAAAGACTTCCTATAGATCACCATCAGGTACACTCTTACAGCCTAACATTGCAACTGATAACTTGTACCTGAGTGTTCTGGCTCCTTAACAGCAGATATTATGAATTATGAGGTACTAAAAGCAGTTTCATGTCTTTGTGTGCATCACAGCTCCTGTGACCCTGAAGAATTGGATGTGTGTATTTCTCTCTTTTGACCAGTAGCTTCAGGGCCTACATTCCTCCCTTCCTTTTTCTCTCTCTCTCTCTTTTTCTCTCTCTATCTCTGTCTAATGTTGTACCACAACCTGTGAAAGTGATCCTGTACACGTGTGTGTGTGTGTGTGTGTGTGTGTGCGTGTGTGTGTGTGTATTTTAATGTTATCCTTTGTTTCTACGCTATATTTAAAAAGACAAAACCGAATAAGGTATTGATGGATGCATTCTTGTACATCTGCAGTGGTGGATGTGTGTTCCTTTTTTATTTCTCCTGGCTCGCTTCTCTGTAGGAAACCCCAGATGTGTGATGTTTTCTGTGGGGGAGGAAAAAAAACAACATTTCAGTGTTCTAAGTATCACTGGCCGATCTCTGGCCTGCTCAATCCATGTCGTCATTTGAAGTGTTAGTTGTCTAGCTCTTAGCCATACTGTTTATGGGAACACATGGATGGACAGTGACATTAACAGATGTAAACAATTTTAAACGATTAAACGATTGTGTAGCATCTCTCATTTCTGTTTGTTTCTGTTCTTAATGATTACTTTGTTGACCTGGTCTTCTGCCTCTTCTGTTGGTACATTGACATTTGACTAGGCTTAATGAAAAACAAGATATGCATTTTAGAATATTTTATTTTTAGTCTTTATTTTGGGATAAAATGAAATGTTGATTATATTTTACTTTATGTATTAAAGAACTTGTGTGAAGTATTTAATTTGTAAAAAACAAACAAACAAACAAATAAAAATGTAGCCCTCTGTCCTGCCACCTGAATGCAAACAAACGCAGGTTTACCTCCACATTGTGGTGAACAGCACGGCTGCTTGAGTGCATTTCTATGCGTGCAGATGTAGAGCTGGATTATAGTACACTTACAGCTGTATCTACAGAAACTCCTGCTGTCTTTCAGTTTCGCCCTTAAAAAAAAGAATCAGATTTTAACTGGCTGTTTGATGTTGTGATTCATTGCAGTTCACTATAGCAAGAGAAATTTGCTAAGATTGTTCTAAAGACTGATGAAATAATGTTATACTAACTGTGGCTGTGCTGGTTGGTTTTACTTTCCATTTTTTCTTGCTTTTTTTTTTTTTTAATCAATTTAATTTTTGGATGGACCCCCCCCAAATCCACATTCTGCTTTTCCTCACACTCGTCCTCTGTGCATGTATCCTGCTGAAATGCAATAAACAATTACCTGAAAAAACGTAGTTCTCAAGGGGATTCTTCACTTCATATTCAGTCTGTGACTAAAATGCACACCAATGGACAGTGTTTCTATTTAGAAATGATGAGTTTATGTCTGAAACTGAGCTGACATCAACACTGCCATGAAGAACGCTGAGATAATGTTATCATCTGCTGAATTATTGTGATAAAACAATATGATCATAATCAGATTTAGTTAGGAAGTACCAAATGTGAGTGTTACAGAGCCTTAACATATAGCCTGCATTCTCCCTGATGAGAAAGCAATTACCAACTGGGCTAACTTCAAATATTACTGCATAATTTATAAAGATAACTGTTCTGCACAGATGGCTTTGTGACACTGTTAACATAAAAGGGCTCTTCACTTTCATTTGTTTCTAAATCAAATATTGCCAAATGTGCTATAGGTGGGCGAAATGGCAAACATATATGGCGATACTTGGTGATGCTATCATCATACACCATAAACATTACAATACAACACAACACAATTGTTTGGTTCCAGGTTTATTAACTTGAGACAAAGCACCAGGTTAGAAATACAAGAAATACTAAAAATACTAAAAATAAGAAATGCTACACCAAATCCTATGAAACAATTGATTATGCTATTTTCTAATGAGGCATGTAACAGGTCAGCGTTAAGCTGAAAACATGCACAATAAATTCAGAATAGCAATGTAAATAATTTCCTACAATACAAATTGTGATCTGGTACCTATCTGGTACCCGAGTCTAAGTGTCCTTGAGTGAGGAGGAAAGAGTAAGTGTGGAAAAGATGAGGGGGAAGAAAGGGTATGGGTATGATGGCAATGGTAATGTTATCAGGGGAAGGGGGGTAAAAGGGCTTACACAATAATTATATTTACACAGGAAAAGTGCACTGACTGAAACTACAAAGAGATGGGTAAGGATTCTGAGAAAATACCATTAGTATTATTCCCCACTAATGCAGAATCGGAAAACCGATTCACTAAGGAATCATAAGCCTAAACAATTTAATGGCTGTAATTGTACAGAACAAGGCAGTGTTTTCATAAAGTTATGCAAACAATTGGCAGCGGTCATCGAAGTTGTTCACATCTGCTACTTGGTTGTGATAAAAAAGAATATTGGAACAAGTCCAGTAGGACAAGCAATGGTTGTCCAAGAGGTTTGTTCCACATGGTAAAGCTTTCTTTTACTTCACAACCTCAGTCTGTTTGTCTAATTAGACCCAATTTACTTTAATTCACTCAAGAAGAACTACAGGGCATGCAATGCAAATTCCCTACAGATTCCCACAATTCCTCAGCGTCTTTCCAATAGCTTGAGGAGCTAACAACTTTGAGTTAGAGACAGTTTTTTTTTTGTTTTTTGTTTTTTGCACAGAGTAATGGATATATGATCAGATAACCTACCAAAAATACATATTAGATCACTACAGCAAAGGCAATAATTAAACCAGCATGCGTTACTTTAGCATAGTTTCTGTTAGCTAGGTGATATAGCCAATATAACAGCTATCTAGCTAACATGAAGTGAACCACTTGTTTCCATAAAAAGACATTTTTGTAATACAGATGAGTGTGAAGAACCTTAAAAAAGGCTTAAAAACATCATCTGATGTAACATTTCTTTACACTCAAACATCACTATTATAAATATGGCTTTATGGCATTGTATAAAGAACTACAGTAGTAGTACAGTAGTAGCTCCTTTATTTTTGAAGAATGTAGTTCTGCCCTAAGGCTCTGTGCTTCACTCACACCCTCTTCAACTGTCCTTGAGCAGTTCTGGGGCACTGACAGAGCCTTTCAGTGATAGATATCTAGATTCTGGGGATTGTGACCCATTGAGCTGAAAAAACTGTTTTTAGCACAGACTAGCATAACTGTGGACAACTTTGGTTTCAAAATGTCCACTTAAGAAAAAATTAAAAGGCCTACAGTAGTAGCATATGCCTGAGAAAGCTTGAAGTTTGCACTGTAGTGCACTGTGATTGCCAGTGACATTGAATAAATTGTAGAGTTTTTGTCAGACACAATTATTTTTTTATCCCTGGGTAACCCATTGTCCTAAATGTTGTACAACAGCAGAATACAACTAAATGTCATCAAGGCTGACCTAAAAATGTTGTCATCAATCTGCTACTGAATGTACGGTAAGCTCAACCTGTGCATAAGAATTGAAAGATTCTGCTCTATGATATGAAATTAACAACATGCAGTTAAAAACTTCAAAACAGAGCAGGAGATACTGTGACTCCGTGTATAGCCTGAATGTCCAAAAACAACTGCTCTGTGACTCCCTGCGAGGACCTGATGATCAGAGGTAATATTTTCTGTGAAATCCCTGGTGGGCTTCCTTGTAAGTACCCCCCAGAAGAATTTCCAACAGGGATGTTTCTCAACCTTGCACCCATCTTATGGCTATGTGACTGCTTTTTATGACACATATAAGAAAAGTAAGTTGACAACAATAATGACATCATCTATTTTAATTAGAAGATCTCATGGGTTTAAATAATGGATAAAAACATCCATCAAATAAAATGCTAATTCTATTAATTCTAGACTTTTAACTTCCATTTACTTATTTTTTCCATAATAACATTTTCCTTTTGTGCAAATTATAAGTTACATAGCTGTCATTGTTTATATAAATAGGGTCGATCTCCCTGGTAGAATCATTCATGCTTTTTTCCCAAACTAGAAGCTCCCTCAGCGATCCAGGCAAGGCTGTGCTGGCTAAACAGTTCTCAGACGACCAAACGCGACAGCTTTAGCTTAGTGCTGGAAAGCGCTGCACAAGTGCCTTTGTGAAGAAGTTTGTTTTTTGCTGTTAATGCAGCTTCAGCCTCTGGAAAAGCAACCGCATCAAGGCAAGCTTCTCTCTGGCTAAATTTACTCAATATTGGGACATTGGTAGCATTGGACATTGGGACACTGAAGATTTCCCCTAATGTCCAGCATCATGCAGAGACACCATCTCAGGAATGGACCCACACCCGTTATGCATTGTTTGCATGGGCACTAAACACGCTCAACCACAAAAGTGCTCCCACTGTGCTTTGATGCCACAGAAAATGAGAGAGAGGAGGATGAGAGTGGCTACCACGCTTATTTGTCTGGAGCTACACTCACAGTTATGGCCAGTGATTGTCGGCTGTGAGCCTCCATGAGCTGGGCAGACATGATGGGAGCCGAATCCCCTAAAGTGCCTCCCCCATTTTAGGATCTCCTCACTCAAGTAAAAGGAGAGCCAACTCTGATCTCCTCAATATGGGTGACATAGAGGAGAACGAGGAAGGTGACTCCACCTTTCCTTCCAAACAGCCCAGATCACCCAGCGCGTCCAACACAGGCTGACAGCAACGTGTATGAGGTGTACAAATGACCTATCACCTACTTCTTCATTAATCCTGTGGCATGGTACAGGGCTGTGAACGAGTCATGGGCCTAGCTGTGTCAGGTGAGCGAGCCCTCTGGCCTCTGTCTTGGTGACACACAAAAGGCAGAGGTCATGGATGCACCCTATGACTTTTAACCTCTGTCCGCCATGCAGACAGGTGCCATGCCCTCCCCAATTGGCTTAGTCGGGCTTTGCAGCCATGGCTGTTAGGGCTAAAAGTCAAAACTTTTTTATGACTTTTTAGTTCTGAGAGAAATTTTATGGAGGGCAGAGAATGTTGGGCAATATCAGAATGTGTCTGATGACTCGGGCAGGTCTGACTATAACAGCCTAATTAAAAGGAAAGCGCCAGAAGGTAACACAGACACGGGAGCACCCTGAAAACACCAGCATCTATCTGCTCCACTGTCCACAAACCTAAGTGATCGCATGTAAGCAGCGAGACGACAGCTCCAGCATCTCAGTGTACTACAATTCCCTGGGTCCGAGAACCCCTGGACCTGCAACCTTTATCTAAAAAACATTAATTACCAAAAGCTAAACTAAACATATGAGTTTGCAGCTTAGATTTAAAGATTGAGACTGTGTCTGAGTCCCAAACATTATATGGAAGGTTATTCCAGAGTTGGGGGGCTTTATAAGAAAAGGCTCTTCCCCCTGCTGAGGTTTTCTGAATTTTGGGAACGAGTAAGAGTCCAGCACCCTGAGATCTAAGTAATCTTGATGGTTTGTAATATGTAATAAGATCCCGCAGTTACAGTTTTAGTAAGGACCCTGCAACATTTTGAACCAGCTGAAGTTTATTGAGGTTCCTGCTGGAACAACATGACAAAAGTGCATTACAGTAATCTAGCCTTGAGGTAATGAAAGCGTGTACTAGCCTTTCTGCATCTTGTAGAGATAAGGAGTTTCTTAGTTTGGCAATGTTCCTGAGCTGCATAAAGGCTGTCCTACTAATATTGGCTATATGTTGCTCAAATGATAAATCTGAGTCGAATACGACGCCAAGATTTTTAGCTGCCAAACCAGGAATAATAAGCGGATAGTTTATTTCTAGTGTCTTTTGGACCTAAAAGGAGAACCTTGGTTTTGTCACTGTTGAGGAGAAGGAAGTTATGTGACATCCAGAGTTTTATATCCTTTACACAGTCCTCCATTTTCTGTAATCTGAATTTATCGTCAGTCATTTGGCTGATATATAGAGCTGTCATCTGCATAAAAATGGAATTTAATGCCATGTCTGCTTATAACTGAGCCCAGTGGTAACATGTATAATGTAAATAATAGCGGTCCTAAAAATGAGCCTTGAGGAACTCCATATCTTACTTCTGTGTAATTTGAAGATAAATCTTGTATCTTTACAAACTGATAGCATCCCGTTAGATATGATTTGAACCATGATAGGGTTGTTCCTGTGATTCCAACCATTTTCTCTAATCCTTCTAGTAATATAGTATGATCTATTGTATCAAAGGCTGCACTGAGGTCTAGTAGGGCTAATAAAGATACATGGCCTTGATCAGAGGCAAGAAGGAGATCATTTGTAATCTTTACTAGAGCTGTCTGAAAGCTAAGGTCGATAGGGGTGGAAGATTTTTAGTAAACTGTACAGCTGTCATTGCGATTATTGTGCGCTTTAGACAGTGTGGGGGGACGAATTAACATTCTGCCTAAGATGTAGCTCAAAGGAGATAAGATAATGGTCTGATATTACTGAAATTTGAGGTACAATATTTAGATGATCCTGATTTAAATTAACCTGTGACGCCAATATAGAAGGCCCATGCTACAGTTAGCAAACTGCTTGCCAAGTTTCGTGAAACTGGTTCAGTGTTGGATTTGCCAAAATGTGGACGCATGAAAACTGTCACTAATGAAGACACATCAGTGGCTGTCCTAGCTTCATTCAGCAAGGGCCCACAGCGTAGCACTCGCCGCATGTCACTGGAGAGTGGCATCAGTCAAACATCCCTTCGGCGGATATTAGCTACTCACAAATGGCACCCTTACAAACTCCAGCTGCTGCAGCATCTCAACGAGGATGACCCAGATTGGTGCACTGAATTTGCAGAATGGGCAAAACAGAAATTGGAACAGGACCCTCTAACCCACATTGGATAGATCCCTCCAAGACTGTTGGAACACAAAAATTGATGGTATGGTGTGGTATATGGGGTACAAAGATAGTGGGGCCATTCTTCATCAATGGAAACCTCAAAGCCACTGGATATTTGAAATTGCTAAATGAAATGTGTTTCCCTCTCCCTCTTTCTCTTGCACTGAAGCTTAGTCAGACTCGCTCTGGCAGTCTCAACCACAACAAAGTGCAAAGTATTCCAAGTTTGTGGGTTTACTTTGCATAGCTCCAGGAAGACTTTATATATTTTCCTCTTAAAGCATATTTCCAATTCCCTGGTAAGCTTATAAAGGAGTATTCATCTGCTGTAAAGAATGGTCAAAAAGTCAAAACTTGAGAGAAAAAAAATTGAGACTTAACACAAGTATTTAAGATTAATTAAAACTCTTAAGGACCAGTACAGAAGAGGCGCAGCATGTTCAGCATATGATGCAGAGTACATTCAAACATTGCCCTCTGCACATAGAAGACAGAGAGCTCTACTACCATTTGAAATGCCCCATCGTCTCAGAATGGTGATAATGGCAGGCAGCAGATGTCCTCAATTGATAAAGACATAATAGAAAAGACCACTGATGGCCAAAAGCGCTACAGAAATCATCATATTCTTCCTGTTCTCTCTTCGCAGCACTTCAAGCTCCTTCTCTGAAAGATAGGTAGACACAGCTCTGTGATCACATTAATACAGTGAATATCACAACAATACGTTTTTTTGTCAGGAGTGTTCAATGAGCTCAATGAGTGTTCCCTTTTAGAAACATACCATATCTCTGAATCCTTTCGTTCATTATAGTCATTTCATCTTCCAGGGCTTTTCTGCGGACAAACATACAACTTGTACAAAAGCTTTCTCTACTGTGTGATCATCATCATTACAGAACAAAGTAACTCAGCTGCCTTCATCATGTTAAGTGCACAGTCTCGCACCTGTCTTCATCTGAAAGCTGCTCTCGCCGATGTCTAAACTCCGCCCTCTCTAGACTGCCCTGACAGCGCATTCGTTGCTCTTCAATACGGTCAATCTGGAGAAAAAAGGTATTTATAGAAGAAGGTCCCCAAATGGAATAAGAAACTTGCTTGTAGAGGAATATTACAGCAAATAACTATGATTCATTGTTCTTGTAGCCTGGAACCATGTCAGGATGTGCTAAATCTACATATATAACAGCTCAACGTGGTTTGCAATAGGAGCTTTTCAGTAGGTATTAAGGTCATCTATGACACATGGTTTTAACCATTACAGTAACTTTGGTGATCAATTCAGTAAAATTTTGTAGCTTTTTACATAGAGATGTGTACCTGAATGGAAATTGCTGCATAGGCATTTGAATTTTTTTTTATGTTATTTTTTTTTCACTGCTCTGAAATGTATATTTAAACACCAATTAAAAAACTGGTTAAGATTATGCTTCCCTACTTGCACGTGTTTCTGCATTGTGGCAATTTTTAAATTTTCATAGCTCTGAAACTTTTCAAATGTGCAGTTAATCAAGCAGTAAATGCTGTTCAAGCTTATAATATCTTATTTGGGATAAGATATAAAAAAGTGGAACAATAACTTTTAGGATTAATAGATATCTATCAAGTATTTAAGTCAGAGCTGGTATCAGTACCGATACTCTGTATCGGCAAATATATAAATCTGCTATCTGTATCGGTAAAAAGTGGTATTGGTGCATACCTAGTTAAGGAACCTATACCCTACATACTTCTTGCATTATAGTTTGACTTAAGGCCAGCTTATAATGTTCTATGCACATTTATACAGCAAAAACAGACAAATCTGATATCTGTACGTCATACTGTGTTTTAGACTTTGTCTGTGTAAAACAAATGAAGATCGGGGGATGTTTTAATGAGGGGGATATTTTAAAATATAGACCACAATAAGTAGTTTAGAAGCAAAGCGAAAACAGCAGCACTGTTAAACCCAGCATAGTGGTAACTGCGGCACAGTGTCGGACACAGCTTTGATCAAGCTTAGCCAAGCATCAGATTAGCCTGGCACAGAGCAGGCCTGCTATGATTAAAAATGTTATATATAAGCTAGCTAGCTATAATAAAACTGAGTGGGGCTTACGTTTAGTCCTTTCGTGGAGCCCAAACTGAACAAAATTAACCAAGCTTATCAAAGAAAGCCTGATTTAGTTAGCTCGTTTCGCAGAATAGCCCCCTGGTTTTTTAAGCTTTGTTCTCCGGTCATCGTATTCCTCCTTTAATACGTTTCGCTGCTGAATATACAGCACAGCAGAACTTACTTTCTGCAATTAGACATCATGTAGTCAGTTCATATTGGCCTGTTAGGAGTAACACGTTTCAACTCACCTCATTTGCAACACTGATCTTCTCTTTTTTCGTGTTCTTTGGTTTTGTCATTTTGTACAGGGTTGTGAAAAAAAAGCGCTAAACATTCTCTGTTTAAGGGTGACGTAGCGCTTCTTCTTTATCTGGAGTGAAGGGTAAACTGTAAACGTCGACAGCGCCACCTATTGCACTATTTAGTAGACATACATGAATCTCATGCATTGGTTTATTTTTGTCTTCGTATACAGATGGGTAGACCTGCACAAGGGTGATATTTTAATATTTTATGTATTTTGTTTTATTAATATTTCTTTTTTTCTTAAAAAAAACATGTAAGGCTCCTCAAACAGACAAACAAGAAAACGGCAGGAGGGCTTTGTTAGTCCTTTCAAACCAACATATAACTACATGTAGTTAGAATACAGTGACACAATGTAGAATTACTTTTCTCATTTATGTAAAATTACTTTCCTTTCCTGGAATCAATGGAGTCAATTTCTTCCACACAGTTTCCTCAATTCCAAACGTCAAGACACAGTGTGATGCAAGTACAAGTAATGCCAATAGAATAGGACTCTCTGAAGCAGATAAATATGAACCTATGAACCATGAGAAGCAATTATCCACAATCTAGTAGAAAGTCATCTCTGGACAATAGAGAGTTACTCCAACAAAAGCAGAATTAAACTCATTTTTTAATACACCTGATTTAAAAAAAAAACAAAAAACAAAAACAATGAATGAGCAGATAAAGTACACTGTTTTTTTAAGTGCTACAAAAGTTGTTTTTGCATGACTACTTTTACTTCTTCTTGAGTTATCATTTAATTAAAACAATAACACTTGTTATTGGTATTTTAAAATTACTTAATATTACTACTCGTCAGTCAGTGCCACTTGTATCGCCACAAAACCCCTACATTTTTTCACTTTTTGCCAGTGTGAATCTGGCAGTTGTTCATAACACAATTTCATGAGGACTGGATGAATAGAAATTATTTAAAAGAACATGGAGTAAAAGGCTTACCCTCAGTTCCCCTGAAACAGAAGGATTTGATAATGGTGAAGATTTATGAGATTATAAATTTATTGCACAGTGGTGACGATATGCTGTATCTCATATGGTGGACTACAAAATGTTTTTGCGACTCTTCAGAAGTTAGCAATAATTCCTGGAGTAATCCTTAAGGAATATACAGTCAATTATATTCTATTTAAAAACAGGTCGAGAGAATGTATGATAGAAATGGCGCTTATATGACGTATACATGATTATTTGCATTTGTGTCTCAAAGAGAACATAAAAATGACATTATGTAGAAACAATAAAGCAATAATAGCTCAAAATGCTCAAATATTTCTCTATTGCTCTGTAATCTCGACTAAATCGTTTGTGTGCGTGCGTCATTCTAAGTATCTGAGCGCTGATTGGTCCCTGAAAGGGAAGTGACTCGTCATGTGAGGCTGCGCTGTTGGCTGAGAGTCAGCTGATCCGCTCGGGATATTTTTTCTCCGTCACGGTTCCCCTGTGATGTTTTACTGTCTTAGAAGCTAGACCTAGTTTTGAAAGAGTAGATTTTTGCTTTTAACCTCAACCCCGTTTAACTGTGTGAGCCGGTAGAAATAATCCAGTAGTCATGGCGCTGAGCGACGCGGACGTGCAGAAGCAGGTAAGAGAGAGAAAGAGAGAGAGACGGTGTAACCTTCAGAGCCGCTCTGACTGAGAAGCACCATTAATATCTCACATCTTACAACCTCGCTTTAAGATGAGAACAGATCATGCTGACGATATGAGTCGGCGATATAGCCTTCTGTTGTTTTTTTGCGGTGCAGAAAAGTATCATTTTGAAACTGTATTTTCGAATCGAATATTATAATTTCAAAAATAATATTCATCTTCCGAATATTGGATGCTTATATGAAAAAGCAATGAGTAGATGGGTGGATGAACGCATAATGGTTAATGGACTAATGTTTGAATGGATGGATGGATGGATGAAAAAGGTAGCTAGCTAATGTCTGAATAAAGAGGGGCAAAGAGTATGGAATTGGCGAGTGAGAGATATAGCTAGGTAAGTTAAAGCATATATGAAAGAATGGCTAAATGATTATATGGCTGGATAATTGTTTTCATTAATTTTTTCATTCTATGAAAAAAAAGCGTTTAGGGGAAAGTATGAATGAAGCACTAACTGCACCTAATTAAATAGATCCGCTTGCTTCTCCTAGATAAAAGTCTGTCATTTTCGACAAACGCATTATACATATCTGTTCAAAAGACAGCGGGTCAGCATTATCCAGTTCATCAAAAATTTGATACAATACTCTTGAAATAGCTTTCTTTCCTCTTCCTAGGCTCTACTTTAAGATCTTCATGTGAAACACAAGTGCTAAAATAAACATAAACTATAAAATTTACATTCAGAAATAGGTTGGCTGTAGGTCTCTTATTTTCACACTATGAGTCGAGCTCTTACCTATTTCAACAGTCTCTGCTTTTGCTCTTGATTAGTTCAAGTTAGTCAGAGAAATGGCAGATTGAATGATTCATTTATTGATTTTAACATTTCTTGTCTATCTTTCACCAGATTAAGCACATGATGGCTTTCATTGAGCAGGAGGCCAATGAAAAAGCAGAGGAGATTGATGCCAAGGTAAACCTCTGCAAAAACATATTTCAAAAGGTGTCTTATAGCCAGTACAAAACGTGTTTAGGTCCATACAGTGTCATACTGACCACTGTTATTTAATTAAGAGGGTGTGTTTTAATGTTTAGTGGCCTGACTGTAAGCATGTTCCCCTGTAGGCAGAAGAAGAGTTTAACATTGAGAAGGGTCGTCTGGTGCAAACTCAGAGGCTGAAGATCATGGAGTACTATGAAAAGAAGGAGAAGCAAATCGAGCAGCAGAAGAAAATGTGAGTCATGTTTCCAAAGGGATGTGTCTGGGTAGCTTTGTTACACTTGAAATTTCCTCAAACCAGGGCTGCTAAAGTCATTCTATTATTAACAAATCTTTTGGCTACAATTCAGCTAATCGTCTAATTGAACATTTGTTTTTCTCACACCTTTCTCTGTCATAGCACTTCCATTATTCAAAGTCTTTGCAACAAGACATGCAGTGGACAACAGAAGCTATAATACCTTCAGTAGTCTCTGCAGTGTATTGCAGTTTGTTGACCATATTTATCATGTGGGAATTATAGAAAATAAGAGGTGATGTTGCCCAATCCTGGTTCTGAAGATCTATCACCCTGGAGAATTCAGATTGGATCAGGTGTGTTAGATTACAGTTTGAGCTGCAGAGTGTTAGACTACCAGGACAGAGATTACCCACCCCTGATTTGGAGCACCTTTGCTTTGATGTCTCAATGTTTTTCCATAATTATATGCATTGATTACTAATAGACTTTCTCAGCTGATCTCAAATTCTGTTTTATGCAGTCACAGATAATCTGCATTCAGGCTGTGTAAGATGATCATTATTAGTAATAAATGTAATGTCCTACCTCTCTACAGTCAGATGTCAAATCTGATGAACCAGGCCAGACTAAAAGTGCTGAAGGCTCGTGACGACATGATATCGGTTTGTAACGCTTTCTTTGTGGCTTTCTGTGATGGTCGGAATTCAGGCATACTGGATGATGTGTATGTTTTTGTAACCATGTTTTTGTAGGACATGGTGAACGAGGCTCGTCAGAGGCTGGCTAACGTAGCCAGAGACCCATCTAGGTACTCTGCTCTGATGGACGGGCTGGTTCTACAGGTGAGCTTCATGGGACGACACTGCTTGTGGGAGACATCTAACATCAAATATGGAAGCTATTTGTACTTCATTTTTTGTCATCTAAACCTTGCAAGGCATTTGAATAATAGTAAATAATTTTAAAAAATGCTGTTGAGAAATGTTTTTCAAATGGTTGTCAGGATTTATAGAGCATCCTAGTTGATCCTTTGGTGGTATGGTTAAAATGTTTTATGGTTAAAAATCATGCCTATCTAGGAATGTGTCAACTTCTCTTTTTTTTAAGTCACTTTTCTAAAGTTACTTCTTTTGGGACTACCCCAAATAGGGCAGGGGTTAGGTTCAGAATATATTTTCCAAATAAGTGAAAATGTATTAATGATTCCTAGCCAGAAGTCTAGCAATTTTGGGCAAATGTTCCTTAAATTCTACTTACATCTAAGACTAGCGGTGCTTCATGGGGTGATGCAGTAGAACTGTACAAATGAATGTGTGTACACACGCTAGAAGAAACCTTGGTTAATACCCACTGTAGCACCCCTAACCACAATGCACAGAATGTCTTTGCTTTTGTTGCGTTTTAAAAAGCCTTATAACATTTTGGAATGCAGTGTCTGAGTTTGCGTGGGTTAGTGCATTTGTGATTGCTTGAAGTATGCTCATGAGTACTCTCTCTGAGTGTCCAAACAGCTGAATCACTTGCTATCTTCAAACATCAAATGAATCCCCACCTCTTTCAAGGAACACACTTATCAGTTGAAGCTTTTTTTGCACTTACTTTTTTTTGCATAGTTTAGTAATCTCTACATTCAAGTTCTAGGCATTGTGTATTGTTCATAAAATGTTTGTATTAAGTATTGTGTGGCTCATTTCTAGCTTGAATTTGGGGTCTATCAGCACTAGCCTTAGATAATCTGAGTGGATAACTAGGCAAATGTCTGTTAAACGCTTTAAGTGTAAAAGAGTGAGTTTAATCCTTTATTAATTTAAAAACAAGACTTCATCTGTCTGTAATTTTAATAGAGTAAATTATACAATTGCTAATTGACTGGCAAGGAACATTAAAAAGCACACACATTCTAAAAGATTTCTAAAGTTCTGCTGATTTGTCATTCAGGGTTTCTACCAGCTGCTTGAGCCCAAAGTGACAATCCGTTGCCGTAAGCAGGACTTGGCTTTGGTGCAGGTCAGTTTTACTGTACATATAAAAAGAACACAGAACTAAGAGTTTCTCAGCGTCTGGTGCAGTGAAACCTTAGTTGACAACAAACATCTGTCTCTCTTTGGTGTTTAGGCTGCTGTGCAGAAAAACATCCCTATCTACAAAGCAGCTGCCAAAAATAACCTTGAAGTCCGGATTGATCAAGACAATTTCCTCTCTGCAGAAGTGTGAGTAACATCTCTTCCAGATGCAGTTTGAATTCTTTTACACTGATATTGTAAACCATGGGTCACCAGCCTTCTGCACAAAAGGGCAAACACACCTTATACACAGTGGCATGATCTACATTTCTGCTATTGTAAAAAGTTAGCCAAGTAGATGAACTGATCTCCAAAGGGCATTTATTTCAGCATTATAAGCAATATTAGTGTATTATTGTTGTCTGTGGATAAAGACCAGGATCATTCTATGACTGGAAATCTTCCAAACAAGAATGGGAAGATTCTGCTGGCTAGAAGCTGGCCTTAAAAAGTATTTACATGTTCTGGGGTTCTCACCAAAGGTGGTGAAAGCCACTGTAACTAATTGTTTGAAGACTGAAAGCAGCTGATTAAACCAGTGGAATCAGGTGTGCTCTGCCTTGATTGCTATTTAAGCCTGCGGGTATGCTGGCCTTTTCTGCATAAGTTTGGTGACCACTGTTTTAAGCTATGCTGGCTCATTTATGAGCCTTTCTAATTTTCTAATGAGCTTTTCTAACCCCCCCCCAACTCAGCTCGGGTGGTATTGAGATTTATAATGCTGATGGAAAGATCAAGGTGTCCAACACCCTGGAGAGCAGGCTTGATCTCATAGCACAACAGGTACAGTATGAATGACTGATGACTAAAATGCTAGTGGATGGAAAAGGTATTTTAAGAAGGAATCACTGGGATCTCTCTGGTGTATAGAATTCTGATGTTTTGAGGTCCTCTTTACATTTTAAATTAATTTGAGATATTTTGGATAACTTTATGTGACTGGTACATCCTGTCCAGTTGCACCCATTTGCTGACACAGATGTGCAAATTTTGGGTTGAGTTGGGGATGAGTTGGGGTGGTGATCATGCAGCATTCTGATCTCACTAATGCTCTTGTCACTGAATGCAATAAAATCCAGAAATGCTCCAGAATCTAGTAGAAAGCCTTCCCTGGACAGTAGATATAGTTACTCCAACAAAAGCAGGATAACTCTGTTTTGGAATAAAGGTCCATTGATTTGATTTGCTTTTCTACAAAGACTAGACAAGCTGTGTGTGTACTTTTTCATATCTGTCAGCAATGGGTGCAACTGAATGCATTTATTAGAAGGGGTGTCCGCAAACATTTGGACATAGAGTGTATATAGCTTATGTGCATTAAGTAGTTATGTAATTACTAAACATTTGGGGGAGATCATGCCTGATGTCCCTTTCTCTTCCCTCCATTTGTATTTTCATATTGCATATTTTCATGGTCCTTTCATTTGGGTTCTAATCCAAACATTTGTTTGTCTTGCTTAGATGATGCCTGAAATCCGAGTGGCTCTATTTGGAGCAAACCAGAACCGCAAATTCATGGATTAAGCATCTCTGTAAACCTAGGGGCATTGAGGACCACAATAGATATGCAGTGTTTTGTTTTTTGTTTTTTTTTTGTCTAAGTAATATTTAACTTAAGAAAATATGTGTCTGTGCTGTAATTTGTGAATTGTTGTGTAAAAGGAAAAACCTTATGTATTGCGTCATGATTGGTTGCTACAAGTCTGGTATTTATCATCTCCTATTCTGATTAGCTGTGCCATTCAGAGGCTATGTTTACAAGTAACTCTGAATGATTTTAAGACTAAAGTTCAGTCTTGATCATATACAAACATTCTGCATTATTTAAGACCTTGATGTCCATATGTTCCATATGTATTTACTTTCCAGTACCCTGGAAAAAGACGGACATCACTTTGGAGGTAGTTGTACACCCCTTGCAAGTTAACATATTAGTGGTAGATATTGGTTTAAGTTGTTTCTGTCCTTCTTGTTGATGAAGAAAATATGCTATGTAACTAAAGCAAATGCATTTCTGTTAAACACTGAGCTTATATTAATGTGAAAATAATATAAGAAAAACAAATCATCACAGTGCCCTGCTTTCTGTTCCTCTTGACTGTGAATGTTTTGTTCAGTGTCCGACTGCCTGCAGTAAAATCCAAAATGGTGGAAAAATTTACTACTCAAGCATTTTTGCCAAAATTGCTAAGTGAGTCACTCATGGTTCCTCCATTATCTACTGCAGAGAGTGAAGAATAGTGAAAGGGCACAGTTCAGCTGATCTTGCAGTTAAACGTGGGGGCAGGAGGAATGTGTTTAATACAAGCCTAGAGTGTGGAAGGTTAGGTCTCTGTTCACATCCTTTCGGTATCAAGCAAAGTAGGATTCAGCAGTAAAAGACAATTCAGGTTTTGTGGAAGAGTTCATTTCAACCTAAGGGTAAGTGTTTTGACTTGATTAATATTGTTCTTAACAGTTTCTGTACTCTGAATGGCTGTTTGAAAATTAAATAGCAGAAATCTTGAAAAAAGTGCAACTCCTCTTTAGTTCTTGTTAAGCCCCTTTTCTATTTTATTTTGGTTCTAGCCACTGATCAATACAACACTACATTTTTCTGTTTATAATATGCTTCATTATTGGCTAAGTGGAACCTGGGAAACACTAATCTGTTGTGCTGGGGCCTTGCAGGGGAGGGCACGAAGAGCACAGAACTTGTAACTGATTCGACCTTCATCCCAATATCAGCACAGGCCATGAAGAGGTCTTTCTCCATAATATGCAGTACGACAGCACTGATGATCGTACTGATGTTCGCCTTTGTGAAAGAGAGCAGAAATATACCAGACCCTTATCAGAGAGAGCTGATGCTGCAGCAGGAAGCCTCACTGCAGGTGGGGGGCAGAGTGGAACTTACTGCAGCTGAACAGCAACTGGATTCCCACTTGCACAAGCTGAAAGAGCAGGAGATGTTGGCTTTAGATTTTCCTCCTGCTATGCACTTCTTCAGAGCAAGGTCCCACATTGAGAAGAGTCCAGTGTTTAAACTACTGCAGAAAATGCCTAAAGGTAAACTGGTATGCTGTCGATTCACAATCCTAAGCCTGGATATTTTATTGTTTTCCCTGATGTAACCAGTCAGCTTATTTACATGCCCTTCTTGAGCTGGAGTGGAAAAATACTGAAATGTACAGGACCTGGATACTCAATACAATACAGACCACTGCTTTACACAAACACAAACTTTACTGTTTATTAGCTACATGTTGACCAAATGATAGTCCAAACCTAAACCAGGGTTTACAGAGGCAAGCCCTAACGATTGATCCTGGACCCTGCATTGTTATTAAAAAAAACATAAAATAAAGATGAAATAGTCAATTGACTAATGTCCACTTAGTCCATGAGAACTGGTGTTAAGAACACTGCACTAAAGAGAAAAACACATTACCTTGTCATCTTAAGATATACTTAAAATACATTAAAACAAAGCAAATATAATAACACTGTTGATCTGGGATCAGACTATGCCTGTAGTAGTAGAAGCATAAAACTGTACAGTCAAAAAAATATTGACACCCATGCACTTCTTTCAGAAAATGCACCACTTCTCCCAGAATTCACATTTTTCACCCAGGAATTCACATGTTTATGTGGAACACCACAAAAAAGCTGGGAAAAGTCACATATGATATAATTCCAGGCATAACTCTAGGAATAGACTGAATACAGTTATTGACTCCCTAAACGCAATATTTGGTAACACACCTTTTGGAAGTATTTAAATAAATTAGTCGCTTCCTGTAGCGATTGTTATGTTTCCTTCACCTCTCTACTGGAATTTTGAGTCAACTTTTCTCCATTGAAAACTGGCTGAATGTGTGGTTTCTATATTGCCAGCACCTGTTACTGGCAGTTATTTCTTACAGTTTTGAAAAGGTGCCAATAATGTTCTTCAGTCTGTTTCTGGGTTCTGTGTGGAAATCAGATTTGATGGCATCCGATTTCTTTCCCCTCAGTGTTTCTGTGTTGTTCCAGTGCAAACAAATGAAACAGTCAAACATAAATACTAAAGCATTTGTAACTGCAACTGGGAGACATGGTGCATTTTCTGAAAGAGGTCAATATTTTAGGCCATGACTGTTATTGTGAGGAGCTTGTTTTATTGTCACATGTTTCTGAAAATGTCAATGTAGAAAAATACAGAAAGGTACAGGAACACCAGGATCAAAATAGAAACATGGAGACGTTATACCTACAAAATAGAAACGTGGAGACTTACACATCAAGGAACTCAAATCAGGTCTTGCAGGGCTGGAGATAAAGTGTTGAATACCTCTTTTTGTAGGTATTTGTACAGCTTTGTATAGCGCTTTTTACAACTGATGTTGTGAAGTAGCTTTATAGAAATCGGATGGTCTACATGTAAGGTCTACATTAGATGAATTTTTTACCTGAGCAAGATAATCGAAAGCTGTAAAGTGCTCATATGGTTTCATTATCTGTTCTACATGCGGCCAATACCTGTCCCTCAACCAGTCTGACTGCTGTTTTACTTCTAGGGGCGGTCCTTCACATACACAGCTCTGCTTTGGTTAGTGTGGACTGGCTTGTGATGAATGTGACCTACAGGCCTCATTGCTACATTTGCTTCACATGGATGGGGTCAGTGCAATTCTTGTTCTCTGCTCAGCGACCTTTCCCAACCTGGGGCTGCTCTTCATGGAGCCTGCTGGAGGAGTTAAGGGCATCCACCAGTGATATCCTGACATTTGACAAGAGGTGGTCCACCTTGACCTTTCACATTATTAGTAAAAACAAAAATCAAATAGTCCATAGAGTATAAATGCTGGTAAAGAAATGAATGAAGTCATGTGCAATAAGGAAGTGGTTCTCAAACAGTGTTGATCTTTGATCAGACTATGTTCCATGTATAAGGAGCATGCAAAAGTAATTGTGAAATGTCATTGTACATCATGAAACATAATGTACACTGAGGGCAAAGTAATCTTTTTTATTCTTTTATTCTCAGTTTGATGCAGAATCTCACATTGTTCACTGAGGACCCAGATGTTGCGTATCCTAACCCAGATGTAGTGTGGGAGCGTTTTGAGCAGATATTTATTGCAATCTCAGGGCTTATCACTTATGCACCTGTTTTTAATGATTACCTCTACGAAGGCCTTCAGCAGCTCTATGATGACAACATCTTGTACCTGGAGCTGAGGGCTGGCCTGTCCAGGGTTGGTGAATGTTTACATTACTTTTGACTTGTGAATAAAGGTGCCAAAAGGTTCTCTAGAGCACTGCCATAAACTGAAGAAATGGAATGTGTGAATGTAATGTTTTTTTGTACAAATTTAAAGTGAAAAACAGTCTTTTATACTATAGAATGTGGCCTTGTAAAGAAAGAAAAGAAAACATAAAAATGTGGAAAAGAGGGAGACAGGGACAAACCAAAAAAACATTTCAGCAATCTGGCTCATGGTGCATTATGTGAAGTACCAGAACTGCTTTTTTAAAGAATTTCAAACATTTACTAAATTAAATGGACTAGGACCATAAGTCTTTACATTTGGGGTACTACAGGTACTGGTTGTACTTTGATACTTTGATAGTTTAAGGCAAGTAAAATACATGCATTTGATTGCTCTCAAAACAGATTTGCCGAAGATGAACTTGGTGAAATGACAATAAATAATGTTTTTAAAGAATGAAAGAAATGTCAAGTTTCTTGATGTTAAAATCACAAGTTTCTGTTTCAGACATATGAACTTGATGGCACCATCCATGATAGAGAATGGTCTCTTCAGACATATAAAAACATAACTGAATTGTTCCAGTTGGATCATCCAGACTTTATAGGGCTTCGGATAATCATAACAGTCCACAGGTAAGGCTGCTTGCAAGATCTATTGGTTGATGTCTAGAGTAGATACTAAACTTGGTCTAAATTGGACAGCTACAGCTACAGCTAAGGTCTAATATACAAATATATAATATAAAAACCTATGGAGTAATAAGCACAGTTGTGATTGGAAGAATGTTCAGTGAACTGGCAGAATAAGTGTAAAACATACATCGTTAATAGAAAAAAAGAAGAGAGTTGAAAGGGGTCTGTCTGTGCTGTCACCTACTAGCAGAGGGTAACGGCGGCAAGGCACTGCTACCCAAGGGAACTTCAATTCACAGAACCCCTAGGGGTAATCAGTGCACACCAGACACACCTGGTTGCCACAGCATTTAAGACTGTGACAAATGGCACTTCTTCAGTGGCTAGACTGCCACCCCCTGCCACTTATGTTTACAGTGGTTGAGGCACTTGCCACAAGCCACCATATGTGTTGTTTCTGGGTTTTTTGATGTCCAAGGGCATGCTTCATATAGACTCGGCCAAGATAAAGGCCGGAGATAAAGAGCTGGAGGAAGAAACCTTGGGAGGAACCAAGACTCACAAGGGGGACCCATCCTCCTCTGGTCAGAGCTATTTAAACATTATTGATAAATTTACCAAACTAGATACAACAGATAGTTAATAATGGTGATATTAATAGTTGCAGATAGTTACGAGTCCATTTAGGTTTTAACATGGTAATTAAACAGGTAGCAGCGGTGGGGGGTGTGCCGCTGGTCTGGTATGGGTGGTGGTGGGTGGGGTCGGACTGATAGGTGGCAGCTGGTCTGACGCAGGTAGAGGGGACATCAGCGGGCAATCTTCCAGCAGGTCGGGTGGCCATGTTACTCGGAGAAGGTAAAAAGAGAGAGTTAGTTCTGGGAGGATTTTATGGAGAGCAGAGAATGTTGGGAGGTATCATAGTGTTTCGGACAACTCCGGCAGGTCTGGTTATAACAGCCTAATTAAAAGGAGAGAGCCAGAAGGTAACACAGACACGGGAGCACCCTGAAACGCTAGCGTCCATCTGCTCCACCGTCCACAAACCTGAGTGATCGCGTGTAAGCAGCGAGACTACAGCTCCAGCATTTCAGTGTACTACAATTCCCTGGGTCCGTGAACCCCTGGACCTGCAACCTTTATCTAAGGGGAAACATTAATTTCCAAAAGCTAAACTAGACAGATGAGTTTTCAGCTTAGATTTTAAGATTGAGACTGTGTCTAAGTCCTGAACATTATCAGGAAGGTTATTCCAGAGTTCGGGGGCTTTATAAGAAAAGGCTCTTCCCCCTGCTGAGGTTTTCTGAATTTTGGGAACGAGTAAGAAGCCAGCACCCTGAGATCTAAGTAATCTTGATGGTTCGTAGTGTGTAATAAGATCCCGCAGGTACTCAGGAGCGAGGCCATGTAGGGCTTTATATGTTAATAAAAGAATTTTGTATTCAATACGGAATTTAATTGGGAGCCAATGAAGTGTTGATAGAACTGGACTGATATGGTCAATTTTCTAGTTTTAGTAAGGACCCTGGCACAGTCACATTACCCATATCACAACACTTACATCACATAAGGTTCCTTACAGGTTTTCCTCTCTGCACTTTGGTCCGCAGCCTGTCCGTCCTGTAACAAGAGTTTGGTGTTCACTTTCAAGTTCAAAATCTAATTTGTCACATATATACATACAGGGTCACACATATACATTCACCAAATATTTGATAATGATTTTGGTAGCCATAAGCTACATCGTGCCATATTCTCAGTGGGACTGTGCACAATGAAACGTAATGTGATGATTGTGGTGAATGTATAGCTGTTAAGGTGCTCTTAAGACTGTTCACTAAATTTTGTGCTCCATGCTCTGTTGCTTTATCCTCTAAATGTGTGATTTGAGCCTCAGCTGGAACACTGTCTGTACATGTTTAGCTTACTAGCTAACCTAGGGTCCAGCCTAGGGTTCAAACACTACACAACCTCTTGCAAAATGACAGTCAGTCCTAACACCAGTTGCTATTTTTAAAATCAAATTTGTCACATTTTCAATATAGGGTCACACATATTCATACACCAAATATTTGGTAATGCTTTTGGTAGCGATACAAAACATCTGGCAGAATTCTGGTTGGATGTTTTACATCTCATCTTGGCATGGAATTCAGTTAAATGTATTGTTTTTCTGGCACAGACCTGACTTTGAAGCACAGTCCACATATTTTAGCTAGGGTTGAGGTCAGGACTTTGGGCCATTCCAAATGCCCAATGTTAACCTGCTTTATCCATCTACCACCCTCTTCCAACTGTAATTTATGTCATGAAGTAGTGAAGTCTTTTAGTGGTATCTTAATATTGGAGCCAAGTGTGTCTGAACACTCAAGGGTAGTAGGTATCTTCAGATTTTGTACAATTGTGGTGTTCCAGTCTAGATATGCAACAGAAATATTACAATCTAATTGTGGTATCTAATCCAGCCTTTTCTAATATCATCCTGATACCCAGTAACAAATACCAGATGGCTAGCTATTTTCTTGCATTCACACCTTCTTTTGGCTCTGTTTAGAGTGCTTAGGTTGTCTCAGGTGAAACAAGCAGTGATTGATGCCATAAAGATGGAAAAACAATATCCAGAGATTATCGCTGGCTTTGATCTGGTGAGATTCCTTCCTTAAATTTATTCTCAAATTTGTATACAAATATGTAATAAAAACAGGTTTTAGTTGTACTGCCGTGTAGGCTTACACTCTCAGTTTAGTTTATGTTTGGTTGTAGGTGGGACGAGAAGATGGTGGAAAACCCCTCTGGTATTTTCGAGAAGCACTCTCAGCCCCCAAAGAGCTTAAAACCAACTTTTCCTATTTTTTCCATGCAGGTGAGACAGGTGAGTCCTTTAAAGAATCCTTTTCAAGTTAAATTTGTTTTGAGTTTACCCTTTATTGCATGTATGTGTTTGTTTGTGTTTAGACTCAGATGGCACAGATGTAGACAGGAACGTTCTGGATGCTCTGTTATTAAACACTACGCGCATTGGACATGGTTTTGCCCTGGCACACCATCCCGTAGTAAAGGAACTATCCAGAAAGAGGGGTGTGCCAGTGGAAGTGTGTCCTATATCCAACCAGGTATTGCCTTGTACTGTACTGTGATGGTTCAGGTCAAATACACATAGCTTTACATCCCTAGTTCCCATGATATGATGCACAGGTTAGACTAGTGTTAGTAAAATTTCAATGAATCAGCAACCACCCGAACATATTCTATATCAGCTGTTGTTACTCCTAAGACCATTAGCTCAAAGTCGTGCTTCATAATAGGCTGCTTTATCCTCTAAATGTGTGATTTAAGCCTTGACTGGAACATGGTCTGTACTGTCATGTTAAGTCTACTAGCTAACTTACCTAAGGCTAACTCTCTGGCTAGTTGTTCCCTCACACACAAGAACTGATCAGCAGAACTTGTCAGAAAAGGGGCATGTTTTTCTTAATCAGAGTCATTTTTGTCAGCGTGGGGGTTTTGGTCTGCCACACTTGAGCATGTTTTGTGGAGGACAAACGTTTTTTTATTTCATTATTGATTTAAAATTATGCACAATGTTCACGTAGTTGGAGATTGTATAAGCAAACAGATTTAAAATATCACTATGTAAACATATTGTCAAACAATTGTCTGTGTTACTTGAACTGCTTGCTCTACTCCCCACCCCTGGCAGCAGGGGCATAGCACCAAATTCTGCACCCTATGCACAAGCAGTGCCCATTGACCCCCCCTCAATAACACTATATGTAGGCTAGGACACACAATTCAATTCATCAATCAACCGATTTACTTACCCAAAACATTACATTTACATTAGTTAGCAAAATGTATTGTGATCTTTAAATGATATTCAAAGTAAAATAAAATTCCAGACTCCTCAAGGGCCCTTCCCCCACTTGGGATCCTGGTAACTCAGTCCCACTTTTCACCCCACTATGATGTCCCTGCCTGGCAGTACTGTATACTGCAGTTATATTTGGTGACCATAGTAAAACATAGATACCACCCAACCCTAGACATAACTGGTAAACACTAAACTGGGGAGAAAATTAGAAAAAAAAAACACATTTTGCAGTACACCCCTTAAATGGAAATCACTGATGGAGCTTTTTGTGTGTTCTAGGTGCTGAAGCTGGTCTCAGATTTGCGAAATCACCCAGCTGCAGTGTTGATGGCAGAGGGGCATCCTATGGTATTGAGCTCTGATGACCCAACATTGTTTGGGACTACTGGACTTTCTTATGATTTCTACGAAGCCTTTGTTGGAATCGGAGGTCTGAGTGCTAACTTGGGAACGCTTAAGGAGCTTGCAATGAATTCTATCAGGTGGGAGTGGATTCCTTTTTTTGAATCAAGTTATGTTTTTTAGATTTAGGTTCAGGTAAAGTTAACTTTGTTTTTTTGTGTTTAGGTATAGTTCTTTGCCACCAGTGCTGAAGGACAGAGCCACAGCCATTTGGCAACAAAAGTGGCAGAAATTCATAATGGAGAATTTACCATAGTGATAGAAATCTTAGAATAAGACTTTTACTACTTTATAACTTCACACTTCAGGACAAAGCCTCAGTATTTTATCTGACACAACAAATCCTGTAGGTAGTTTGTGGCCATTTCACTTCATTTCGTCTCGGATCACATACTCTATCCTCCACCTCTGTCCACTGCATTCCTGAATGTACAGTTGATGGTACCCGTCTGGTCCCATGGCAATTTCAAAGCAACGACCTGTGTCTCTGTTCTTAATAGCTTGCCCCTGGAAACAAACAAAACAGAATTTTCAATGTAACACCAGAGTCAAAGGAAGGGTTACAAAAGTGGAGCTGCCAAAGTGGACTTCTTTACTAAAAGTCAACAGTCACCCAAAATCTTTTTCAGAAATGCATGCTCTCATCTCTAAATATCTCTATAACGGAAGTTATAATGTGTCCTAAACTCTAACGACAAGGCTGCACCTTAAAGTTACTTGTAGTGTTTGTTACCAATATCAGCCTTGCAGCTCTAGCACTAAGCTAAACAAGCAAAATTTGGACACTAAACATTTATTTTACACTAACAATTTTTCACCATTTACTTTAAGGTGGAGTAGGTTTGGTGTCAATATTGTGTATGATAGACTGCTTGAAAGGTATGACAATAACCAGTTTGGTTACAGTTTGAGTACCTGTTTGAAGTCCCAGTACATATAAAGTTTTTTCTGCTTTGACTCTGTGCACTTGTGTAAAAGAGGCTGTCTTCCTGAACCAGGGTCCACCAAACAGCGACGTTCCAGAAACATACCCATTCCTATAGTGATCTCTCCATGTGATTTGTAGTTACAAAGCTGTAGTGATTTGAGAAAAAGTGGGGACATAAAATGAACTGGAGATAATGTACTAGAGATAATGATGCAAGCATTTAGAGGAAAAAAGGAGAGTGTTTTTCTCACCTGTGAAAACTGATGATGACATTTATACAGGATGGGGCTGTTCCCTGAAACATGTCCCTGATCAACACATGCATCCTTCTTCTGACTGTTGATTAGCTGTATTTGTAATTAAATGTGGTGAAAAGAAAATGACTGATTTGTAGCAGCAAAATCATTACAGTGTTTTTTATTCTTCATACTCATTAAAGACAACTGCATATGCATATAATCACCATTACTTTTTTGGAAAACCTTTGCATTCTTACAAGTCTATTGATCAAAAGGGATCATATCCTACATGTTTCTCTACTATTCTGCACTTTGAGGTTTTCTTATGGCATTTGTGTAATTTTATGTAAAAAGATATGCTCTGTTCTGAGTAGCTAGGCTGCAGTCTAAGCTAAAACAATCCTTGTAATGTCAGTGTGAGTAGGTGGTGCTTATGAGAGAGTGTAAATATGTAAATGTTTTTTTTTGTCACATCTCAAAAGCAATGAATTCAAAATTGGCTGTTTCTGCAGGGTAACTTTAATATATGTAATGAGTAGTGAATGTTTTAACAGTGTTTAAATATTGCATCATTTAGGAAAAGCACTCACCACGCCATACCCAAGCAGGTCGTCCTGTGGATCTAACTGTGGATATATGTTATCCAAGTACCACTTAAAAGGTTTGCACTGCAGCCTCTCCTTCAGCCTTTTCCTCTCTGATATATCTCCAATATCTACACCATGGTTCTAGAGAAGATAAATGGAGGATGTTGCTCAGTCATGCATGCAATGGCGATGCCTAAGTAATTTTTGATTAGACGTCTTTTAGTAGAACAGGCATACGTTATTTGAAACTAAGATTAAGTACAGCACATATTTGTCATAGGGTGGTGCCACTTCTATGCTCAACCTAATGATTTACTTATGCAAAAGTAAACTATAGCTGTTGAGAAGTGGACCATTTTTTATTGCTTTATCCATTTGTACCATTGGTGGAAGGCCCCAAGCAGCATTGACATTAATTTTGTATTCATCCAGCCAGACCTCTGCCACCCTGAGGGCATTCCTTTTCATCACATCATTAAGGTTTTGTGCATATGGTTTGTGAGCTCTCTCAATGTGAGCCACTTTAGAACACGGTATGATCTCAATGCTGCCTCCACACAGCCATACCTGTCTCAAAGAGAAAATACGTCAGGGGACAGAGAAACACAAATTGACAGGACTGTTGTTTAAGGAAGTGTGAGAGAGTTGTTTAAGGTAGTGTGAGAGAGCCTAAGATCATATTTATACAACATTATATATACAACATATATTATTATACACTCTCTACAACATCTGTCACAACACTCTCTACCTGCGCTATTATGCTTAGTCCGAAATAAATTATGACAGAAGGTAGATCTCCAGAAGAAAACCTGGCAGTGATCATGCCATTCTTAAAATGTTTAAGCAAGTTGTGCTATGTTAATCCTTTTATAGATAAATACAATACAATTCTGGGAATAATTCACTACATGAATGATTCATAGTTCTCAGCTCACCCGAATACCCAGCTCCACATTCTCCCCACCGTATGTTTTCATTCCTCTATCGAGTGTTCCAATCTCCCCAAAGAAAAGACGATCAACCACAAGGATGCCCATCACAGAGGGACTCCTGGTGAAGGAAGTTGACAGAAGAATAGTAAATTAAAGGACAATGTAATATGAGGTTTGCCACTACAATGTGCATTCTGACTGAAAAATAAAGCACTCACTTAGACACTCACTTAGCAGGTAGTGATGGATCATTGTGATTGTACCACTCCTGTCTGAAGAAAACATACTGACACCACAAAGCCCAGTCAAAACCATGAGCTGCAGCTGGATATGGAGTCAGTTCCAAGTTGTAGAAATTCACTTTATCGAAGACTGGGCTCAGCACCAATGTGCGATCAGCCTGGATACGGGCAAGTAGCGGCTCTGCCCTGTAAGCAAGTAGGAAGTATGCAGATATGTAAGCAGTTTTTTTGCCTTTCCACTACAGCTGAGCTCAATTCAGGTGCTGCATGGGCAAGTTTTGATGAATTCCCTCCTTAAACACACCTCATTCAACTCATAAATGAACAACCAGTTAATGTGTTGAGTTGGTGTGATTTAGCTGGAAACTGTGCTGGACTCTGCCCTCCAGGACTGTTCCCTGTTCCCACAGTTCATTGGATTTTCATTAGATTATGACATACAGTATTCTAGGAGCTTGCAAGTCCTGGTCTTGACTTACCAACCAACATGAACCTCGACATGGGCATCTAAGATAGCAACCACATCCCCTGTGGCTGCTTCCCAGCCAGAGAGGCGTGCTACAGTCAGGCCCATCTGTTCTGCATGCCTCACCTTCTTCACCAGGCCTGGACGAGTCTTGTGAATATCGCTGATAAAGGCATTCAGCCCTCCTTGCAAATCCTCTGTGAATGTAACCATGTACTGGTGATGAGAGAACATGGTGTGTGGCTTGTAACCACTTAAAATGAATTATTATGTACTAACTAATGGGTAGGTTACATAGTTACAGTTTTGGCAATTACAAATGCTTTGGTAGTCACACATCTGTTTAATTTGTTTGCTTTGGAATAACACAAAAAAGCAGAGGAATAAGTCAAAACTGATCCTATTACACACAGAACTTGACTAAACAAAATGTTTGCTACTTTTTCGAAATTGTAAGAAAGAATTAAATTACTACATTACATTAAAATGTTCTTGACAGTCCCCAGATTTCGTAGTGCCATGTACACAGTTAATGCATCCAGTAGCAAAACAACATTAAAACATCTTTGAACCTCCACTATGTTCGACAGTGTGGATTGTGTTCTTTTGTCTAAAGCACTCATTTTGTTTTTTGTAAATGGAACAATGATGTGCATTACCAAAAAGCTTTATATTGGTCTCATCTGTCCACCGACCATTCTCCTACAAAGACAGATAATGGCAAACTCCAGTCTGGCTTTTTATGTTTCTATATCAGCAGTGGGATCTTCCTGGGTTTCCTACCATAGTGTCCTATTTCAGATGGCAATGGATTGTGCAAGGTGAGACTGTTGTACCTAGTTTCTTCAGGTCAGTTTAAATTTGTTCAGAAGTTGATTCATTAACCAGCATTCAAACAATACTTTTCTTGAAATTGTCCATACTTTACCACAATTCTGGTTCTCACAGTTCTTTGCTATTTTTTCTTTTCTCCATGCTTAGTGTGCTACACAGACACAATGCTGGATTTTTTCTTTCTAAAATAGCTGACTGTGTGTTTTTAATATTGCCAGCACATGTTACTGCCATAAATACTAATTAAAGAAGCATCGCATGATTGAAATCCAATTATTTTTGATAAGGTGCCAAAGGTTTTGTCCAGTCTATTCCAGACCTATTTAATGCTTTTGTCACTGAATGCAATTAAGCTCTCACAGTACTTGTTCACAATCTAGTTAAAAGCCTACCCTGGACAATAGAGACAGTTGCTTCAACAAAAGCAGGATTAACTCTTAATAAATACCCCTGATCTTAAAAGAAACAGATGTCACAAATCTCTTGGCAAATGTCTAGATTTGATCTAATGTTTTAGAAAACGCTCAGAAATTCCTGTTGGAAATCTACATTCTTGCAGGTTTTACCACTGACCCAAATGCACACCTAATTTAGTTGATCAAACATTTTGAAGGGAATAATCAGATCCATCTTTCATTATTATAAAAGTCTTGTATGCTGGGATATAATCGGTGCTTCAGTCCTGAAGTCCACCACAGTTTGGTGATTTCACAGTTGAAACACAGTTCATCAATCAATTGCTGAATTAGTTGTGTTTAAGCTGGTAAATTGGCAAATTGTGCTGGTTTTGAGATGGCAGTAATTGATTAAGGTTGGAGCTTATGTCTGCAGGAAAGCAAACTTTCAGGAGCAGGGTTGGTGATGAACCACTGATGAAGCAAGTTGTATTTTTACAAAACCTAGATTACTGATGTCTCTCTAACGGCGCTGTAGATGAAATCACTCCTGACATAAGCAACATAACTTTAGGATAAAAACTGTTCTGGGAAATTATTTAACGTACCGTTAGAACTTCCGTCATCAACTAAAATGATCTCTTTGAGCAAGTGTACAGACGTCCTGCTGATCACGCTGAAAATGGCTCTTTTAATTACAGACAGAGCCTCATCCAGATATATCAAAACTACACTGATGGTCGGGAGTTCTGATGGATATTCCTTGGTTAAACACCTAAGCAGAAAGGGAAAAAGAAAAGTATGTTTACTCACATTACTGTTCTATTTGGCTATGAACATATATATGAATAGGATAGAGTCATATGCACAGTGAGGCAAAATAAATAAATAATTCTGCATAGACTGAGACTGACCTGTGGTCTCGTGTCTCAGGTAGTTCTCTGTCTAAGGGGAGCCGATCACTGAGAAACACGTTGTATCCATATCTCTGAAACAGTTCCTCTGCTTCTCGCTGCTCTTCCGCAGAGAGCCCAGGATGCCACCTCTCAAAGAGTTGAGAGTTTGGGAAAAGGTTCACTGTGGCTTTCTTTTCTCTCTTTACTGTAGGATGTTTTATGCTTTTAACTGCATGCACATCCCCCTGGACTGAATGGACTAAAAAAATAGTACAAACTTAATAGTATATACCTAAAGCAATCATGTGATCTAATTTTGAATTCACAGTTTTGTGATGTCATTAAAATTAGGACATTCATATACAGGACCCTCCATAATTTTTTGGGACAAAGACACATTTTTCCTTGATATGCCCCTCTGCTTGAACGTTTTCAAATCAAACCAATCATATCAGTATATATTCCAGACTTGGATTTGTGGGTTTTTATACAACATAGCATTTTTACCTTAGATTTTACACAGTCCCCCTTATTTCAGGAAATCATAATGTTTGGGACATTTGGCCCTAACCGGTGTTTATTTTTACACAGGTGTGTTCCTTTGCTTCATTAGTGCAAGCACAAGATACAGAGGATTGCTTTAAACACCTTTAGAGTTTGTAGTTGCCAATGTTCAACATGAGGACAAGAGCTGTTCCAGTGAAAGTCAATAAACAAGAATAAGACTATTAGAGACATTGGTCCTTGGGATTACTAAAATAAACTGTGTGGAATATTGGACTGGTAGGCCAAGGAATACCTCAATTGCGGATAGCGGAAGAATCTGTTTTTCTGACAGACCAAAAACAGCATTTAGGATGCAGGTGCGAGTTCATCAGAGGCTATTATCAGCAGAAAACCACCAAACTAATGGCCAGATTATAGTTTGCAAAAAGATACGTAAAATAGCCCGCAAACTTCTGAAAAAGATCTTGTGGACAGGTGGTGGGATGTCATGGCTTAGGCATGTAACTGAGTGACTTTGACAAGGTCCAAATTGTAATGGCTGTTTACAGCCTGTTTAATCCTGGCAGTTAGTGGTTAGAATGTGTTACCAGTTTTCAGTAAAGTTACTGATGTATTGGTTAGAAGAATACAGAACAACACAGGTTTGGTTGCTGACTACACAGTGCACTCCAGCCACTGTATTGACTGGTATGGATTTGTTGATTGAAGTTGTCTGATTATTTCATAAATGATTCTTTAAAAATCAGACAATGTGATTTTCTGATTTTTTTTCTCATTTTGTCACTCATAGTTGAGGTCTACCTATGATGTCAATTACAATTATTTGGAATTTCCAAATACTCTTCTAAAGCATTTTCCCATCTTGTGCATCTAGAAGTGCATGTCTAATTTTCTTAGAATGCTTTTGGGTCTTCATATTCAAAGCTTGAATGTAGGGGAGTTTAACGTTTTGATTTAAAAGTAGAGAATAATTGTAAGTGAATTTTACAATGCTTAGCAATATTTCTCCTACATATGCACACTGCAAGTAAAAGTGGTTTACATAATCTAATTTTCACATATTGATATATTTCAAGTTCATATATATTATAGCATTATCACACAGCAATACTTTAGAAATAAATCAGTCATTGCATCATTCACTCACCAATTGCCTGCATATGAGACTCTATTTCATCCAGCTTGTGCAGGATTTCCTGGCTGAGTACAGAAAAATCCTGCTGGGCTTGTTGTAGAAATTCCTTATGGGTCCAGATCTGTTTTATAACTACATACAGAAGTATCCCTGTGACGAATAGGGCCAAAACCAGACATCGCATCCAGCCCAGCCTCATGATTCTTGCTGCAACAATGCACATGGAAAAACTGTGTACACTGTATGAGGTGTGACTAGGTGTGTTAGATGTTTGGCGAGAACCTTTTTTAAAGTCTTTAGGGGTTGGTGGTTTCTTATGCCTATTTTTGCAGCTTCTTTAGTTTGTTGTCAATACATAAAGCTCCCCTGAGGCTCACCTAGGCTTCATTTGCTCTGCAGCTGGGAATTAGGTTACAAAGGTCAAGTGCTATAATAAAAATACAGTTTCTCATCAAGGCCTTTACTTGATACTAATTCCCAGCAATTTGTATAGAATAGATAAAAACCTTTTGACAATAAAAAGTACAAGATTCACACATCAGAAATAATAATAATAATAATAATAATAATAATAATGATACCCCATTTTAACATTGCCAGTATAACAGTTTCACATGTAGTTTTAATCCACTAAGGAAACATTTTATGCATATGTCTGACAATAATATTACTATAGAATTAAACATAAGATTATGATAATGATGATGATTATAATATGGTAACTACATACATTATTACTAACATTATTTAAAATATTATTAGTAGTAATATTATAAGGCAAGCAGCTGTGCCCCTTTAAACTCTGTGTGTGCCCCTGTGGTTAACGTTAGGTTAAGGGTTAAGTTTAGGTTGAGATGTAGGTTAGGCACAAAAATTCTAACATTCTCTGTTCAAATCATTTGATTTATGGGTCAAACCGTTTGATGTCTTGGTTGTGTCAGTAATTCATGCATATGTATGAGTTGATTTATATTTAGCATACGTTGTACGAATCCTAAAATGGTCTTTTTGTCACATGGTTACGAATTCCAGGTTTGAGACCAGGCTGCAACAGAAAGACCAGGACACCATATCCGGCTGGGGCTGCTTTGGGTGAGGTCATGACAAATATTATCCTTTTGAAAGTACACAGTGCTTTAGAAAATACAGAAGAAGACGAATGACTGCTGTAATCTTATCCATAATTACATAATTGCATTGACTCATTCCACAACTCTATGAAATACAAAAAAAATACATTATAGTTATGTTATGTTCACAATACTTAGTGAGAAATAAACAAAAAAAACTTTTTAAAATGATTTCTTGAACTTAAATCAGTACTAGGCTGTCATTTTAATAAAGAATGGTTTACACACTGACTTTTTACACTTGACATGAATAAATGACAGGGTATATAATTACAGTAACATTATTTGGTGCTGATTATTACAAATCTCATACAGTTGACAATTTGTCAACATCAAGATAGTTTACTGCACTATTAAACAGATTTTTAACAGAGACAAGGATATTACCCTGAGATTTTTTTTCATATTTAAGGATCTAGCACTACAAGGCATAATAAAGTTTTGACATAATTTCACAACCGCTTAATGGGCATTAAACTGTAGATGACAGTGCCCATCCTGAATGTCTTAAAAGTAAATAACAAAATGGTTTTATTGTACACACAGTGTATAACTGAGATATCCACATGTATACACACACCCTTATTAGTGCATCCTGCTACTTTAAGGTGGACCTATTGCTAACAAGTGTTTACACAGCTTGTACAATCTCTGTAGAAAGGACTGCTAACAAAATTGTATGCTCTGGGGCAGCTGCATAAGCCAAACATGGCCAAATGCAATTCAATTCTCACAGCAATGTTCAAAATCCTTTGCCAAAGCCTTCCCATGGGAAGAAAAAGAGAAGCAGAAGTTTAAAGAAATACAGACTCCCAATTCATATCCTATATTTGTAAACAAGCTGTCTACAAACTTTTGGACAGGGTTTATGATACAGGATTAAGTTTTTATTTTCCCTCGGGAGGCACACTTGGATGATTGTAATTGATTGAGTTAACTATCCCTAAAATATAGGCCATTTGATTATTTGTAAAGGGCTCCATGGGATGTGGCAGGGGTATCATTCCTGTAGGACACGTGGAGAAGGCCGTAAGAGGGCAAAAACCCAGCAGCAGGACTGCTACCTCCGCCTTTGTGCAAGGAGGAACAGGAGGAGCACTGCCAGAGCCCTGCAAAATGACCTCCAGCAGGCCACAAATGTGCATGTGTCTGCACAAACGGTTAGAAACCGACTCCATGAGGATGTATGAGGGCCCGACCTCCACAGATGGGGTTGTGCTCACAGCCCAAGACCGTGCAGGACACTTGGCATTTGCCAGAGAACACCATGATTGGCAAATTGGCCACTGGCGCCCTGTGCTCTTCACAGATGAAAGCAGGTTCACACTGAGCACATGTGACAGATGTGACAGAGTCTGGAGACGCCGTGGAGAGCGATCTGCTGCCTGCAACATCCTTCAGCATGACCGGTTTGGCAGTGGGTCAGTAATGGTGTGGTGTGGCATTTCTTTGGAGGGCTGCACAGCCCACCATGTGTTCGCCAGAGGTAGCCTGACTGCCATTAGGCACCGAGATGAGATCCTCAGACCCCTTGTGAGACCATATGCTGGTGCGGTTGGCCCTGGGTTCCTCCTAACGCAGGACAATGCTAGACCTCATGTGGCTGGAGTGTGTCAGCAGTTCCTGCAAAATAAAGGCATTGAAGCTATGGACTGGCCTGCCCGTTTCCCAGACCTGAATCCGATTGAGCACATCTGCACATCATGTCTCGCTCCATCCACCAACGTCACGTTGCACCACAGACTGTCCAGGAGTTGGCGGATGCTTTAGTCCAGGTCTGGGAGGAGATCCCTCAGGAGACCATCCGCCACCTCATCAGGAACATGCCCAGGTTGTAGGGAGGTCATACAGGCACGTGGAGGCCACACACAATACTGAGCCTCATTTTGACTTGTTTTAAGGACATTACTTTAAACTTGGATCAGCCTGTAGTGTGTTTTTTCCACTTTAATTTTGTGTGAGACTCCAAATCCAGGCCTCCATTGGTTAATAAATTTGATGTCCATTAATGATTTTTGTGTGATTTTGTTGTCAGCACATTCAACTTTGTACAGAACAAAGTATTCAATGAGAATATTTCATTCATTCAGATCTAGGATTTGTTATTTGAGTGTTCCCTTTATTTTTTTGAGCAGTGTATATATATATTTTTTTTATATTGAAGGTCTTTTGGGTTTTTTATTTTGCCTATTTGTTTAAGTATGTGTGATCTTTTTTCTACATTAACAAAATCATGTTTGGCATTTCAAATTCCACAAAGCAATTATGACCCATGTACCATATTTTGATCATTGTGACAATTAGTTTTTTTATAAGAGATTTAAAAATGTCCTCTGTGTAATAAGGGAAATTTGGGGGAGGTATATAAATAGCGATGGACTTAAGGTGGAAGTGGTAAGACTCCTCTGGGTGTTCTGCTTTGTTGAAGGTTCTGGGAATAAACACTAATACAAAACTAAAATACAATTTGAAACAAAAAGAGAATACATTGAAATATTTATATGTATAGAAATTATACTGATACAACAAAGTGGCAATTGGCAGTAACTGATTATAAATATGGAGCATACTGTCTAAAGCAGTAATTGATGCACCTCTGAGTTACTGCACATATTAAAATGAATTTTATTATTATTATTGCACATATGAACAGTATAATTTGAATATTGTGAGTTTGATGGCCACAGGTAGGAATGACTTCTTTGTATTGCATTTTGGTGGAGTCTTGCACTGAATGTGCTCCTTTGTCTCATCACCACGTTGTAGAATGGGTGGGAGCTATTATCAATAATGGCATGCAGCTTAGACAGTTACCTCCTCCCCGGCACTGCATCAGCAAGTCCAACTCCACGCCCACAACCTTACTTGCCTTGCGGATCTGCCACTCTCAGCCTTCTGCCCCAGCATGCAACAGCATAACGGATAGCACTTGCTGTTGCAATGAGTCTACAGACTCATAGAAGATCTTGCAGTAGCTGAAGTCTGTGGTGTAGAGAGTGGGAGAGATGACAGTCCCCTGTGGGGCTGCAATGTTGCGGACCACTCTGTCAGACATACAGTGCTCTAGTCAACAATCCAGGACATAAGGGGGCCATCTACTTGCATCACTGTCAGCTTGAAAGGTTGGAAGGTTGGTAAGGTTAGAGAGGGTGAATGGGGGGGAGGAAGTGAAGCCATCCTTCCTCTATCTGTCTGCTCAGGTATCTGAACTGCAGTGGTGTCACTCTTTGTAAAGTTATCCTCAGATACCGATTGTCATCTCATAGCCTGCTGCATTTTCTGGATCTCATCTCTCTGTTGCAGTAGTAGGGAGTAAAGTTCTCTTGCTGGTTGACTGTTCTAATTTTCCTGATAAAGGCAGGACAGAGTTCTTTGTTTAAAATCTCTAAATTCCTGTTCCAGGATGGACAGTCCTTCTTTCAGTCTTGTGATGTAGAGGTGGTGTAGGGCTCTGAAGAAAGCTTTCATCTAGTGTTTGGGACTTTAATGGGTGGGACTAATAAAGAATTATCTTATCTTTTATGTGAGGCTAAATTATTTATTTATGTTACAGTATATTTCTTCAAATTTTGGACAAAAATGTGCTACTACAATTTTGTTTGTCTGTCCTTCTACAACTGTCTATCTATCTATTTCTCTGCAACTCTGTTTCTATATCCATCCCTCCATCACTCTACAATTCTGTCTGTCTATCTATCTATCTATCTATCTATCTATCTATCTGTTCTATGTACTGTTGGTCTGTGTTTCTGTCTACAGTGCCTTGCGAAAGTATTCACACCCCTTGGCATTTTTCCTATTTTGGTGCCTTACAA
Source organism: Salminus brasiliensis (assembly GCF_030463535.1). Classification (NCBI taxonomy): domain Eukaryota; kingdom Metazoa; phylum Chordata; class Actinopteri; order Characiformes; family Bryconidae; genus Salminus; species Salminus brasiliensis. Next base: position 40,276,466 of record NC_132879.1, read on the forward strand.
CCTGGAATTAAAATGGATTTTAAGGGCTTTGTATCATTTGACCTATCAAGATGCAAACTATTGCAAAACAAACAATAACTATTATTATTATATAACTATTAACCCCAGAACTATTCAGAGTACCTTCTTCCATTTGTTTGGAGAGTCTCCCACGCTCCCACCTGCCTTTTGGCAAACTCCAAACGTGTCTCCAGTCTCCCTCCTTGCCTGGTCTGAGAGTTTTGGTGGGTGGCCCTTTCTTGGCAGGTTTGGTGCTCTGTAGGATGTACAAAGTTTGGGATATTATTCGATAACTCAACCCTGACCTTTCTTCAAAACTTGACCCATAAGGAGTGTTCCTTGGTCTCGTCATATTTGAGATGCCCCGTGCTTAGTTTTGTTGGACGGTGCTTTTCAGAACAGGTATATGTACTTCATACTAACATCATGTGACAGATCATGTGACACTTAGATTGCAATCAGTTGTACAAATTATGCAACTTTTAAGGGTGATTGTTAGGAAACGACTTCATAGCAAAGAAGGTGAATACATATGGATGCATCACATTATTTTCAGAATTAGTTTCACTCACCAATTTGGACTGTTCTGTTCAATAGATACAATCTAAATAAAAATCCATGTAAATTCTAAAATGTAATGCAACAAAATTGAAAAACTCCAAGGGTAGTAAAATATTTTTTACAACATTTGGTCCTGTAAAGGAAAATTGTACTGCCTTTCCCAAGGTTTGCTCAACCTGTGTAAGGAACATGTACATACCAGACTGGCCACATGCACCTGATGTCCCACTGTTAGAACAGTCCACTGGAACATTTGCAACTTAGGCTTTGAAACACAGTTACTGAAAGTGTCAGTAATTGTTCAGACAATATTGTTATTGGTTAAGAAAATAGATTGTTGGCTCTTTGGATAAAACAAAATTAAGTGCTGACAGCACATTAGTAACACATTCATACAGAAAAAAACTTGCTTTAGCCATTCAGATTTTAGAACCAGAGCCATCTGATTTGTATTGTTTTTCCCCTGCTGTCTATGTAGCATCTAATCTGAGAGTTACAAACCAATGATTAAAGAACACTGACCAACTGTATATTTTCTAACAAAGAGCGATCAGTGTACTAATTATAGTATTTTTTTTTATCTTGTAGATCCATGTAGCCATGTAGATCGACACTTCTGTCAGCATAATTACTGCACATGAGCTACGGATTAGCCCATTCAACACGTCCAAAAATACTTTCAGCAGATTCGAGATTCGGGGGCACGTGTTTAAATAATGAAAGAAAATTAGAAATGTAACATGCAGCAGATATTGAATATATTCACAACATATTAGTGGGGAAATGTCGATTTGCAGACGTAAAAGATTTTCTTATAAACATGATTTTGTGGAATCTGACGCTGAAAAACCCACATGAGTTGTCCTGGTTTGTTTTCAGGCGGGTTGATGGGCTTGGTGTTGCACCAATTCTTATAGATTGTGATAATCCGTGTCTGTAATAATGCCATCAGTGCGAATTCGCTTATAGGAAAGTGTGTGTAAAAAGTTCAGTACGGTCGAGAGAATATTTTTGAAGGTGATACAGCTTTATCTACGCTTTATGGATTCATTGCACCCAGTGTTAGCTATGCGTTAGCTAGTTAGCTAGCTAGCTAACTCACTCAGAGAGGTAGAAGAAGGTTATTCTATTTGGTCACCAGTTTGGTTTTCTGTATAAAATGGACCGACCTTCAAGGTTCGTTTCATGTCACCCAGTCGCCTTTCTTACTAGCATGCTAATTGGTGAAAATGTATGAGTCTAGTCATGTTCACTTCTTTCTACCATATCTCAGGTTTATAATTTGCATTTTTCAGGAGTAGGAAAACTGTCAATTATTCGGATTTCATGGACGATGATGGTAAGGCACTGGTTATAGTGCTTCCAGAGCCAACATGTAGCTATAAACCAGAAGGGCGTTTTAGGCAAGGTGTAACTGCATTGCTAATCATATTTTTTTGTGCACAACAGATGACGATTTTGCCACAGTGAGAGCTCCTTTAAATAAAAAAGCTCGAACATCTCTTAAGGAACCTCATCATGAGAAGAACAGGACTCTAAATAATTGTGCAAAAGAAATTGGTGGTATAATTGGTGAAAGATGCAGAGAGAGGTATTAATAAAATGTTTGAAAGTCTAAAGTAAAAACTGAAGTAATTTGTTTTAAATAATAAAACAAAATTTGTATGATTTTATGTTTTTCAGAGTGTCTTTGGATGAAAAACTGTATAAAACAGATTTGGAAGCAGCACTGAGTCTCTCCCTGCTACAGAGGACAGAAACAATAGAGCCACTTGCCAATTCTCATGGTGTGAAAAAATATATATTTGTGAATGAAGATAATATCTTGGTAGTTAAATCTGGAAATGTCTGTTTTGTTTATTAATGTAACCAAAAATTATTTCTTTCTGCCCTAAACATTAAGTGTGTCAGCCTCCTGTGCTTACACACTATGGTATGTATGGCAGTTGATTATGTAATGCATGATACAAGTGCTACTTTCATTAGTTATCATATTCAGGAATACTTTTATTGCTTTATATTTCACTAAATTGTTTTCTGTTATTTTGTTTCCTTGTTTTTTCATCTTCCCTGGAAGATGTTGCATCTTCAAACTACCCTTTGCAAGATTTACCTCCTGTGCTGTCAAATTGTAGTGTGGATGTCACCTGTTTAGGTAAAGCATTTTTGTATTACTTTCATGCCATAGTAATATATATTGTATTGGCCATAGATACATTTAGGCATCTTACATTTGCTGTTAATCAAGACATGCTTAAAAATACTGAAAATAAATAAAAAACTGCAAAGGAAAGTTCAGATAAAACTAGATTTGTGTTACTGTGCTATCATAGGTGGTACTTTTACAAAGGGCATATTTATTTCTGCTTTTCCCCCCTGTGTTTATGTTTTCAGTACCAGCATTCAGACTATACAATGCATCTTGACTATCCATAACCTTAGGTTTAGATCAGATCATTAGTGTGCAGACCCCTCCACCTGCCATCTCCAGAGAGTGGAAGACATCAAAAACCAGAGAGCACCACAGGCAAGCATTGCAGGACGAGAACGACAGCACAGGGGATGAAGATTACAAACCTCAAAACACACCAGGTACTCACAGTACATCAGCCTTCATCAACTTAGTTTCTGTGGTATGAAATGGTTACCGTTTTATTTCACATTTGCCAATTTGAATGTTGTTCTTTCCTGCACTGATTTAGAAAGTGACACAGAATTCAGTGATCCTGAGAAAAAAGTAGAAAAGAAGAAACCAAGCATAAATGAGAAAAATACAGCACCAAAAGCAGTTAAGAAAGAAAAGAACACACAACTATCTAAAGCCAAACCACAGTCCACAGGTTATACATATTCTTCCTCTTTTCCCCCCCACACTTAAGATTTTGTGATACACTGCTTGCAACATCTTCAGTTGTATGGTTTACATATTGCTTGGAACATGTTTTGATCTATTATATTATGTAAATCCTGTTTTACCTCAGCTAGCCCTCATTATGCTTAACTTTTTTATGAGCAAATATATTTCACATAACATTAATTGCAATTTTGGCACTTTACTTTCCTTAACAGCTAGTCCAGGTGTTGCTCATTCTGTTTCTGCGCTGGAGAGGACTCTTACCACTCCACCTACACCTAAACTTGCACCCTCCAGTCCTATAGGAGGTAGATTGCCAAAGTGGAATCCTCCTGGTAAGGCAGTTCTCTGTGTCGATCAGACAGACAGTCTGTCTTTGTGTCCGTCTGATAAATGAAGGAAAAGTGACAATTAAAAAATCACAATAGGACTATATTACAGGTAAATATATATATATATATATATATATAATATCATATAATTACCTGAATATGTTTATAGGGGGTATTCACACACTGTCCCTGTTTTCTAGATGCACCAAACAGTTTGTATGTCATTATGTTGGGTTTCTGTATTTCTGAGATTTTCTCATCATGATTAGGTTCAGTCAATTTTTTTCATAGTTTGAGCCGCTGGGGTGGGACAAAGAGCCCCAGATTTTTGATTGGTTTAAGAAAATCACATTGCTTTAGGAACACATACTTTGCCTTGGTACAGCAGAAGGTGGTACTGGTACAGAAGGTGGCATTGTTATAGGTTTATCGATAATTCTCCATAAATTACCTGATAATGAGTCAGTTTAATCTTGAGGAACTCTGCAGAATATTACAGAAGTCTGGCACAGTGATGCATTACCAAAGTTGCCTAGAAACTGCAATGTGGAAACCCTCGATTAATATTTGTGATCTGCCGTAAATATTTGTGATCATGTTGAAAGACAGTTGGCGACCTGTTTAGGCCCCAAAAACACTGATTGGTGTATCTCTAGTGCTTTTTTCCATTTGATTCAGCCAAAAAAAACTTAACTTTATAAGCAAGTTATGGCACCAACCCCACATTAGGTTGTCTGCCACATTCTCCCCTATACTCCATTTGTAGTAGCTAACAAACCCAAACATTGATTTCTATAATTAGTACTGTAAGTCATCTTGTTTTCGTTCTGTCATCAGGTCTGGTAGGAAGTAGCCCTACGTCTTATCAGAGTGCCCCAGTGAAGTCTCCAGGTCTGGGTCTACGTTTAGGACTGTCTCGTTTGGCTCGAGTCAAACCCCTGCACCCTAATGCTGCCGCACATTGAGTTAGTTTTGTGTAAAATACTTGCTGTGTAATATTGTGTAAATATATTGCTGACATGTCTGTCTGAATACAAAGCAGTGTTGACATTACTGATAAATTCACTTTATCAGTTTTGACAAATGTCACATTATTTTTATTCAGTTTCTTTTTAAGTCAAAATTGTACACAAAAGTATGACACTTTTTTTTTTTAACCTGATGTTATGTCTGTGTGTGTGTATATAATAAATGCAATGTGATATAACAAATATATTTTTGTTGAAAGGCAGGGACATGACAATAAAATTTTTCTCTATGTTCCCCAAAAAATGCTGTTGGATTATGAGTGCAGTTTCACATAAAATTATTATATTATATTATGTATTAAATAAAAATGATTATTTTATAAATTACATTTTTGCACAAAAGCTTGATACAGACCTATTAATTTGTGGAACTGCAAAGGAGTACTAGATGACAAGTACTTATCAAGAATGTTTTACATCATATTAAGAAAAAGTATATAATGAAGATATGTACTTATGTTATTGATGTTCTTAGTGAAATGTGGCACAGGTCTGAACCATAGAACATCTGTTTAATCTTGGAAATTTAATTTAGGGGTTAAAGGGTTCAGTTCTCATTCACACTAAAACATTAGAAGTGTTGACCTATTGATTAAACATACACACATGGACAAAATTGTTGGTACCCCTCGGTTAATGAAAGAAAAACCCACAATGGTCACAGAAATAACTTGAATCTGACAAAAGTGATAATAAATAAAAATGCTATGAAAATTAACTAATGAAAGTCAGACATTGCTTTTCAACCACGCTTCAACAAAATTATTTTTAAAAATAAACTCATGAAACAGGCCTGGACAGAAATGATGGTACCCTTAACTTAATATTTTGTTGCACAACCTTTTGAGGAAATCACTGCAATCAAATGATTCCTGTAACTGTCAATGAGACTTCTGCACCTCAGCAGGTATTTTGGCCTACTCCTAATAAGCAAACTGCTCAAGTTGTCTCAGGTTTGAAGGGTGCCTTTTCCAGACGGCATGTTTCAGCTCCTTGTAACGATGCTCAATAGGATTTAGGTCAGGACTCAAAGAAGGCCACTTCAGAATAGTCTAATGTTTTCCTCTTAGCCATTCTTGTGTGTTTTTAGCTGTGTGTTTTGGGTTATTATCCTGCTGAAAGACCCATGACCTGCAACTAAGACCAAGCTTCTTGGTCAAGAATTTCTTTGTACCCTGCACAGATTCAAGACACTATGTGCCACATGCTGCAAAGCAGTCCCAGAACATAACAGAACCTCATCCATGTTTTACAGTAGGGACAGTGTTCTTTTCTTGATATGCTTCATTTTTCCATCTGTGAACATAGAGCTGATGTGCCTTGGCAAAAAGTTCAATTTTTGTCTCATCTGTCCATAGGACATTCTCCCAGAAGCTTTGGGGCTTGTCAACATGTAGTTTGGCAAATTCCAGTCTGGCTTTTTTATGATTTGTTTTCAACAATGGTGTCCTTCTTGGTTGTTTCCCATGAAGTCCACTTTGGCTCAAACAATGACAGACGGTGCGATCTGACACTGATGTTCCTTGAGCTTGAAGTTCACCTTGAATCTCTTTAGAAGTTTTTCTTGGCTCTTTTGTTACCATTCATATTTTCCATCTTTTTGATTTGTCATCAATTTTCCTCCTGCGGCCATGTCCAGGGAGGTTGGCTACAGTCCCTTGGATCTTAAATTTCTAAATAATATGTGCAACTGTAGTCACAGGAACATCAAACTGCTTGGAGATGGTCTTATAATTTTTACCTTTAACATGCTTGTCTATAATTTTCTTTCTAATCTCCTGAGACAACTCTTTCCTTCGCATCGTCTGGTCCATGTTGAATGTGGTACACACCATGTCACCAAACAGCACAGTGACTACCTGTAGCCCTATATATAGTCCCACTGACTGAAGATTGTAGACACCTGTGATGCTAATTAGTGGACACACCTTGATTTAACATGTCCTTTTGGTTACATTATTTTCAGGGGTACCATAATTTAACACAATTGTTTTATTACAGATTCAAGTTATTTCTGTAACCATTGTGGGTTTTTCTTTTATTAACCGAGGGGTACCAACAATTTTGTCCACGTGTGTATCTGCATATACAATTGAAACCAGTGTATGAGGTTTACATACACTACATAAAAAGGCACATATGCATTTTTTCTCACTGTCTGAGATGAATTTAGAATAAACTGTTCTCTTTTTAGGTCAATTAGGATTACCAAAATTATTTCCATTTGCTAAAACGACAGAATAATGAGAGGGATTTTTTAAGGCAGTTTTATTACTTTCTTCAAAGTCAAAAGTTTACATACATTTCATTAGTATTTGGTGACATTGCCCTTAAACTGTATGACTTGGGTCAAACATTGGATACATGGATATCCTTTCACAAGCTTCTCACAATAGTTGGCAGGAATTTTGGCCCATTCCTCCTGACAGAACTGGTGTAACTGAGTTTGTAGGCTGCCTTGCTCGCACATGCCTTTTTAGCTTTGCCCATAAATTTTCAATAGGATTGTGATCAGGGCTTTGTGATGGCCACTCCAAAACAATGACTTTGTTATCCTTAATCCACTTTGTAACCAGTTTGGCAGTATGGTTCGGGTCAATGTCCAAATTGGAAGACCAATTTGCGCCCAAGCTTTAACTTCCTGGCTGATGTCTTCAGTTTCTCCAAATAATGTTCTTTCCTCATGATGCCATCTATTTTGTGAAGTGCACCAGTCCCTCCTGCAGCAAAACAACCCCACAACATGATGCTGCCACCCTCGTGTTTCACAGTTGGGATGGTGTTCTCAGGCTTACCAGACTTGTCCAAGTCCACAATTCTATCTTGGCTGATTTCTTTCAACTTTCCCATGAAGTTACATTAAGAAGCAGTGTGTTTCAGGTGTGCCTTAAAATACATCCATAGGTGTGTCTCTAACGCTCTAATTATGTTGCCAATAAACCCATCAAAGACACTACATCATCATGGGCTGTTTCAAAAATTGTCTTAAAAAATTCCCTCTCATTATTCTGGCATTTAGCAAATAGAAATAATTTGACCTAAAACGGAAAAGTTTTTTCTAAATTCATGTCAGACAGTGAGAAAAAAATGCATATGTGTCTTTTTTAATATAGTGTATGTAAACTTCTGGTTTTAACTGTAGCTAATGACTGTCCATAAATGTGTAAGTGTTAATCTAATTTACTGACTGTGAAATAAGCACCTGTCATGCTTTGGGTACTAAAGAGCAAAGCAGAAGCAACACATGTAATCCTAAATGTATGTTATGTGGGCAATCATGCTTAAATATGTAATAAAAATCTTTTTGCAACATAGATAGTGAATAAAATTTCATACAGTGAAAACAGCAAACTCAGACATAGAGATGTGACCCGCATTGCATGTTTACTTGATTAAATAGACAAAAAGTTGATAGTCATAGACAATGTGTATTTTGTGGAAGAAATGTATTATTTTATTTTTTTGTATATTTCAAGTACACACAGGTTAACAGAGTATGTGGGCTTATTGGGGGCTTTTCTTCTATGAAGGTCGGTACCTTTAGATAGATAGATAGATAGATAGATAGATACATAGATAGATAGATAGATCACTTTATTTATCCCACGGGGAAAGTCAGTTTTTACAGCAGCAAAATCAAAAAGAGAGCAGCATAATAAAGGCACTTAAAATAGTAGGAAACAGTAAACCTGACTATAAATACAGCTATAAGATAAGATAAGATAAGATAAGATAGTCCTTTATTAGTCCCACAGTGGGGAAATTCTATATTAATAAATACAGCTATAATATACATAATATAACCCAATTATAGAAATAAGAAATAAGAAGTACTAGAAAAAGGCCAGTGCTGCACTTTAAAATAAATGACTGCGACGGTCCTACAACTTAGTGTTATCTTTTTAGAAAATTTAAATATGGGCACCCTTGCTAACATTAACCTTACATCCATGTGTGGTTTTGGATTGGCTACGCTAGAAATCAGACACCAGACGGCAGCAGAAATGGGTTAATCCTATTAAAAGACTGTAAAATGTTTTACTGCTTTACTTTAGTACTATGCCATCATAATGTTGGCATGCTCTTCTTTACTTATTTATATTGGTTGAACAGTGTTTCTGGTTTACTTTAGGACTGTACGTTAAAACTGAATTATCATCATATCATCTATATTTGTAATATATTTGTAATGTATTGGTTTAATGGGATGAAGATTGTTATGAACAAGTTTTGTTTGATGACAGCTTACCTTTACTGTTAGCGCTGTGTGGTTGCAGTCTGATACTATTATTTTTTTGAATTATGGCTTTAATTATTTAGCTAGCATTAGCACTAGACTAAAGAATAAAACTGTTGCATATTTCTTATGAGATGCTATGCACTTCCTGATCCTGATTTAGCAACACAGCAAAGAGACAAAATCAACTAGTCTAACAGGTTCTTGATGGAATGTTACATGTGCCCTTAGTAATCATTTGGCCTTGCACTGGAAAAGAGACCATTGATTATGTATTACAAACCTTCATAAACAGGACAAAAAAAATACTGGCCTATTTCAGAAATAGCATAAGTCAGTGTTACCCACCTTGCGAGCAGGAATAGAGCATCCCCCTCCTCCCTTTTCATTGCCCTCAGCTCTCGGAAGTCTGTCCACCATCCAGTCACCTCAACAATGTTTACACGTATCTTCCCTCCCCTGATCTACAATCTTTCTGTTTAGCTTTCTTTGTCAGATCTTTTGCTTTTCGGTCTTGACAAGATGTGTAGTTCAGCACATAGCATCCGAGCATAAACACCCCTGTTGCTGATCGGCTGGAGCCACTCTTACATTTACAGTAGGAACACCAGACATTTTTTCAGCATGCTCACAGTCCAGAGGGCTAACAAAGCATGAAGAAACATTAGCTTTTTTTTATTAAAAGTTAAATATTGAATTGAAATCAGTACCTTTAACAGGACCAGATTAACCCATTTTTGTTGCCCTGCTCGGATGTCTGTTTTCTAGAGTTGCCAGTCCAAACCTATGCATGGATATAAGGTTAATGTTAGCTACTTTAAAAGGCAAAAATCTGTACAATCCAAAGTCAACAAATTTGACTACAGAACAGCATTGATCACAGAATACCATTAAAATGCAGATTAACCCAAAATTCATTTCGGTCAATGACAAGAGGTGATTAGGTGCAGCAGGGGGCGCCCCAGTTACTGCTAAGAAGGATTTTCTGTTCACAATATCATCTTTATTTTCATCTTCATGTTCATTAAAATCCTAAAAGATTAAATAATGTAGAGGTATTTATTTATCGATTGTGGTTTAAAAAAACCCCAGAATGATTTGTTAAATCTGCAGAGAAGTGAGAACTGATTCATGATGTATAATGTTTGAAATGTACAGGTTAAGAATGTTATTTGTGTAGATATTTGACTGCTGTCAAATCAGGGTCTAATCACACATTTCTCAGAGTTGTTTTAATAATTTGATCTTTGATGGCCACAGGATCCCTGCGTAAAGAACATGCAATGTGTGCATGAATAACTTTGGTGTAACTCTGGGTTAGGGTTGAGTGAATCTGCCAGAAAGCATTTTCATAAACAAATCAGGGTTAGTCGCTTAATCCATTTTCTAAAAAACCCTGTTGTTAGTCTGTTTGTGTATGCTTGCTTAAAGAAATGTACTTTTCTGTGGTGTAAAACTAGCTATTGTTTATTCTCATGGTTAACTGGCAGAGAAGTAAGCTTATTATTATGTAATGTTTTTCATGTTAGATTAGATTAGTTGTTTCTAGTTTGTTTCTAGTAAGTGTTACAAATGGCCTTAAACAGTTGAAGGCTACGGTGTCTTTCAGCTCATTCTTATAAGATGATGTATTTAAAAATTGAATAAGCTATAAGAAATTAATGCTGGCATTTTTGCCATTTCCGTCTTTTGTCTTGGTCTGGCGGTAGGGTTGGTATTTTTATGTTTGGTATTTTGGTATTTTTATCTTTACCCCTAGACATCTAAGATTGTCAAATTAAAGTGAATAAAAATGTGTTCTATTCATATTTCTGAGTGGATGTCAGGGAGGGTCTGTGTGTGTTTCACTTTTACTGGGTGGTGTGGTTGGAGGGGGCAGGTAAAACATTATGTCAAAAAAACTCTAAAGTCTCTATCTCTGAAAGCAAAATCAGCACAAGAACTGTTTTATTTATAGCATATGTTTTCATTGCAGCCTAATGAGCAATACCAATTGTTGATGGGATTGATGTTTGGTGGATGGAAAATAATGGTAGCTTGGGCCCCAGGGAATTCCTAATGCTCCACTTGCAATGACATTCTCAAAAACTTTGTGGCAGCAGTGGCAGACAATTTTCTGTTTTAGAAAATGCCCCATACACCAAACAATCACCATAAACAATTTGGTTTGTTGAGAACTTGCCAGCAGATAATCTTGAACTTGAACCTATAAACACTTTTGGGATAAACTAGACAACTGACAGCAAGGCCTTATTATGGAAAGTAAGTTTTGGAAGGCCTTTCCAGAAGAGTAGAGGCTGTCATCAGAGGTGGAAAAAGTACCAGAGCACCTTTAATTTGTTTAAATTCTACTCAAGTATAAATAAAGGTACCCATCTATAAATCTACTTAATTAAAAGTAAAAAAGTACTCAAATGAAAATTGACTTTAGTAAAAGTAAAAAAGTACTCAATTGAAAATTGACATTGAGTAAAAGTTACATAGTTACTTTCAATTATTTGATGTAAAAAAAGTACAAATCATAAATAAAATTATTTTTAATTAACTATTAGTCCACATAATAGTTAGGACCTTTCAAGCAGTATGTGCAAACCTGTGTTCAGACCACCCCATAAAACATTTTCAAGAACAAGCGGCATTAGTTTCTATAATCCATTTTTTTCTTTACTGACAACCGCTAGCTGTACTGCGAATTAAAGCCACTAAACCAACCTAATATGAAACTTGAACCAACCAAACTCAAAGTGTCCGAGACACGTTTAAAGACAGCTAAGCAATTTTTACAATGCTTAAATAAAAAAATTATAAAATAAAACCAGAATCAAACAAAGTATCCAGGACAGTGAAAATGTTAGCAAACATAAATCATGAAGAAATCCCCCAAAGCTCTAGTCTATGCTACAGCTAACTGCCCAGGAGCTAGTCTATTATAAATTTCATGAGACAAATTGCGTCTTATATCATACACTCGTATTATTTATGACTGTCGTTCTGATAATAAAAAAAAAACAATTTGTAAACGTGAAGTGATTCAATTAATTTAGGCGTCTTTACTTTATCAGTAGACTATGGATGCTAGGCGGCCAAACGAATTGATATAATAAAGACATATTTTACATGGAGGAAACCAAACAATAAATCTAACGTTTGGGATACACAGGCAAATTCGCATATACTCTACTAACCACCACATGCTTTTGCAGGTTTGATATGGAAGTTTTGAAAGCAGACAGCTCTGTTCGGCGGAACAGGCACATATTGCCTTCCATGCGTTTGAAAACAAAGAACTGGCTGAGATATGGCCAAGGATTTCTTTCGCTTTCCGATTCCTCTCCTCCACCGGAATTCAATTTCTCTGCTTGGCAATCCTGAAACTTCTCCATGCCCTACATATCTTGCTCGTCTGTATCAGCACCAGCCATCTTCCAACGATAGGCTCAAGTGGAAATTCTGCGCTCGAGCATCCGCGCCAATTTCCTTTCAGTTCAGACAATTTGTTTTTTTTCCCGGCATTTAATTTTTACTCAATGACAGGGAGTTTTCCAGAGTAGCGAAGTAAAATACTTGTGTCAAAATGTACTTGAGTAAAAGTAAAATGACCTATTTCAAAAACTACTTAAAATTACAAATTACTCACAAAATCTACTTAATTGCAGTAACGTGAGTACATGTAATTCTTTACTTTCCACCTCTGGATGTTATAACATGAGGGTGGTCTCCATGGTGATTTAGGAATATGTAAACTTGTGCTCATATTACTTCCTGTGCCTAAAATGCCTCCTTCTAGATGATCCTCAAGATAACAAGGTTGAATTTTCCATAAGCGTTACTCCCTACTTTTTAAATAATATATTATAGATATCTGTTTCTTAAGGAATTCACATTCCTGCTGTTTGATAAGCAACTTTGTGACACTGGCCATATCACGCGCTTTATATAAAAAAAGGTCAGATTTAGTTTTCGTCATATCTCTCTCCATTGAAGCTTTGTGTTTAGATGATCGACTTTCAAAAGCTCTTGTACAGCGTGTAGAATTTTTACCAGATTAAATACATGCTGTTGTCTGTTTATGTAAGGTTTGGTGCTTTCTCACTAAAATATGCTCTGTGAGGACAAAGGCAAATGAGAAAGATAAGGAAACAAAAACAAAAACAATCAGGAATGAATTTAGGATCTAGGAAAGATTGGAGAGATTGCAATCAAGGCCAAGCAGGTTGCAACCATCTGGCCTGTGACAGAAAACAAGAGGCACCAGTCAGAAAAAAACTTTTATTCATTTGGATAGAAAGCAGCAGGGTGACAGCCTAGCATTTCCACACGTATTTATATCCAGGAAGCATCTGTATAAATACATAAATAAAAACAAATGAAATTAAATAAATAAATATTTGTATCAGGACACAATGCCTGTCCTCCAATGGTGTCCTGCACCAGTCTGATTGGTTGGGATGGGATTAGGGAAATAAATACTCGTGATTTAAAAGGCTGGGGTGTAAACTGGGGTGAGAAAGCTAAACGCAACGCATATATCTCTAGCTCGACCACCGTTTTTAACCAGACCACCAAAGATGCGGGTATGCGCGCCCGCCTGCTCCGACTGTGATGAAAGACTTCAACCAACAACCGCTGACATGCGAGGGCTGCCGGGGTTCCTGGCGTGGACCACGTCCCATGGGTCATCGTCGGAAGGGGAGAGCAGGGCTTCTCTGGAGGTGTTGCGATCCTCGAAGGGCTCCTGCTCTGCGTCCTCTTCCTGCACCGCGCGGGAGTCCGACTCCTCCTCGAAGCCGAGCGCCCTGAGAGGGTCGGAGAGGTCCACTTGTCGGTTCTTCCTCTCCCTGTGTTTGAGGCGATCCAGAGAGACCGTATTCTTCTCCGACAGAAAAAGGGAGGAGCGGGGAAGGTTTTGACCGGCCGCGTATCGATGCTTCGTGCCGTCCAGGTTGAGCAGGAGGCCGGTCTTGGGGGAGTAGTATACGTCGCGATGGTTCTCCAAAAGCTTGTGATGGAACAAACAGTCGTCCCTGATGCAAACCGTCTATGATTAGAAAAAAAAGAGATAAATAACGCAATAAATGTGCGTGACCGACAGCCCTGTGTAACTGGTGAACAAAGTTTT